>NC_053393.1:433091745-433458245 GCF_905171765.1 Bufo bufo
AATATATTCAGCGTTCAGCGCTGCAGTTATTTGTGGTAAAACCTTTTGGAACGTATTTCAGTCGAAAAACTAATTTTATTCAGCGTTCAGCGCTGTAGTTATATGCGGTAAAATCTTTAGTGACGTATTTTGGTTGAAAAACTAAATATATTCAGCGTTCAGCGCTGCAGTTATTTGTGGTAAAACCTTTTGGAACGTATTTCTGTCGAAAAACTAATTTTATTCAGCGTTCAGCGCTGTAGTTATATGCGGTAAAATCTTTAGTGACGTATTTCGGTCGAAAAACTATTTATTCAGCCTTTACTGTTGCCGTTATATGTGATAAAATCTTTAGTGATGCATTTTGGTCGAAAAACTAATTTTATTCAGCGTTCAGCGCTGCAGTTATATGTGGTAAAATCTTTAGTGACGTATTTATTTCGAAAAACAAGCTTTATTCAGCGCTCAGCGCTGCAGTTATATGTGGTAAAATCTTTAGAGACTTATTTCGGTCGAAAAACAAATTTTATTCAGCGTTCAGAGCTGCAGTTATATGTGATAAAATCTTTAGTGACGTATTTTGGTTGAAAAACTAATTTTATTTAGCGTTCAGCGCTGCAGTTATATGTGGTAAAATCTTTAGTGACGTATTTCTTTCTAAAAACCAAAATTTTTCAGCCTTCAGCGCTGTCGTTATAAGTGGTAAAATCTTTATTGACGTATTTCGGTCGAAATTTTTTTTTTATTCAGCGTTCAGCGCTGCAGTTATATGTGGTAAAATCTTTATTGATGTATTTCGGTAGAAAAACAAATGTTATTCAGCGTTCAGTGCTGTAGTTATATGCGGCAAAATCTTTAGTGACGTATTTTTGTCGAAAAACAACATTTATTCAGCATTCAGCGCTGTCATTATATGCGGTAAAATCTTTAGTAATGTATTTCGGTCGAAAAGAAAAATGTATTCAGCGCTCAGTGCTGTAGTTATATGCGGTAAAATATCCATGATAAATCTGCAGCGTGGGGGCTCCATGTGGCTTCCACACACTTTCAAAATAATCCGGCAGCGGAACGAATAGATGCCGGATGACTGGGACGCTCTATGACCTTCCCAGGAGCTGCTGTCGGGAGCAGCGGTTTATTTCTGAGACATCCGTATAGTGCAGGGGGAATCCGAAAACCCTCTCCATCTCCGTGCACCACAGGATGTCCTCCTTCCTATCCATGAAGACTGGGAACTTGTGAGGTTTAAATTTATTAAATATTTATTATTAAATTAAACCAAAACTTGATTAAAATTATAAGAAAGTAAACTTAAATTCGCCAATATATTATCCAAATCTTCAAGGGAAATTCACGGACAATCAATCTGCCAAGCTTTTTGTGCCAGAGAATGTGTATTATTAAATCATCTTTTAAGCAGCACTTTATAAAGTTGAGAAATGTTAACCTTCTGTTCTGTCCCATATTCACTATACACTGCGTGCAGAATTATTAGGCAAATGAGTATTTTGACCACATCATCCTCTTTATGCATGTTGTCTTACTCCAAGCTGTATAGGCTCGAAAGCCTACTACCAATTAAGCATATTAGGTGATGTGCATCTCTGTAATGAGAAGGGGGTGTGGTCTAATGACATCAACACCCTATATTAGGTGTGCATAATTATCAGGCAACTTCCTTTCCTTTGGCAAAATGGGTCAAAAGAAGGACTTGACAGGCTCAGAAAAGTCAAAAATAGTGAGATATCTTGCAGAGGGATGCAGCACTCTTAAAATTGCAAAGCTTCTGAAGCGTGATCATCGAACAATCAAGCGTTTCATTCAAAATAGTCAACAGGGTCGCAAGAAGCGTGTGGAAAAACCAAGGCACAAAATAACTGCCCATGAACTGAGAAAAGTCCAGCGTGCAGCTGCCAAGATGCCACTTGCCACCAGTTTGGCCATATTTCAGAGCTGCAACATCACTGGAGTGCCCAAAAGCACAAGGTGTGCAATACTCAGAGACATGGCCAAGGTAAGAAAGGCTGAAAGACGACCACCACTGAACAAGACACACAAGCTGAAACGTCAAGACTGGGCCAAGAAATATCTCAAGACTGATTTTTCTAAGGTTTTATGGACTGATAAAATGAGAGTGAGTCTTGATGGGCCAGATGGATGGGCCGTGGCTGGATTGGTAAAGGGCAGAGAGCTCCAGTCCGACTCAGACGCCAGCAAGGTGGAGGTGGAGTACTGGTTTGGGCTGGTATCATCAAAGATGAGCTTGTGGGGCCTTTTCGGGTTGAGGATGGAGTCAAGCTCAACTCCCAGTCCTACTGCCAGTTTCTGGAAGACACCTTCTTCAAGCAGTGGTACAGGAAGAAGTCTGCATCCTTCAAGAAAAACATGATTTTCATGCAGGACAATGCTCCATCACATGCGTCCAAGTACTCCACAGCGTGGCTGGCAAGAAAGGGTATAAAAGAAGAAAATCTAATGACATGGCCTCCTTGTTCACCTGATCTGAACCCCATTGAGAACCTGTGGTCCATCATCAAATGTGAGATTTACAAGGAGGGAAAACAGTACACCTCTCTGAACAGTGTCTGGGAGGCTGTGGTTGCTGCTGCACGCAATGTTGATGGTGAACAGATCAAAACACTGACAGAATCCATGGATGGCAGGCTTTTGAGTGTCCTTGCAAAGAAAGGTGGCTATATTGGTCACTGATTTGTTTTTGTTTTGTTTTTGAATGTCAGAAATGTATATTTGTGAATGTTGAGATGTTATATTGGTTTCACTGGTAAAAATAAATAATTGAAATGGGTATATATTTGTTTTTTATTAAGTTGCCTAATAATTATGCACAGTAATAGTCACCTGCACACACAGATATCCCCCTAAAATAGCTAAAACTAAAAACAAACTAAAAACTACTTCCAAAAATATTCAGCTTTGATATTAATGAGTTTTTTGGGTTCATTGAGAACATGGTTGTTGTTCAATAATAAAATGAATCCTCAAAAATACAACTTGCCTAATAATTCTGCACTCCCTGTAAATGAATAGACGAAGCGGTCACTCTGTAGCCTCCTCATGCTGCTGCCGCCTCCGCAATCTCTTGTCGTCGTGCCACTCTGTGGCCTCGTCATGCTGCTGCCACCTCTGCAATCCATCATCGTCATGCCACTCTGTGGCCTCCTCATGCTGCTGCCACCTCCACACTATGTCACCTTGCCACTCTGTGATCTCCTGATGCTGCTGCCACCTCCACACTCGGTCATTGCGCCACCCAGTGGCCTCCTCCTGATGCCGTTGCCGCCGCCACCTCTACATTCTGTCATTGTAGCCACTCTGTGGCCTCCTACTGATGCTGCTGCTGCCGCCACCTCCAGACTCTGTCATTGTGCCACCCTTCTCCTGATGCTGCTACTGCTGCCGCCACCTCCAGACTCTGCCATTGTGCCACTCGGTGGCCTCCTCATACTGCTGCCAACTCCAGACTCTGTCATTGTGCCACTCTGTTGCCTTCTCCTGATGCCTCTGCTTCCGCCACCTCCACACTCTGTCATTGTGCCACTCTGTGGTCTCCTCATGCTGCAGCCACCTCCAGAATCTGTCATTGTGCCACTCTGTGGCCTCCTCATACTGCTGCCACCTCTAGACTCTGTCAATGTGCCACTCGGTGGCCTTCTCCTGATGCTGCTACTGCTGCTGCTGCCACCTCCAGACTCTGTCATTGTGCCACTCAGTGGCTTCCTCATACTGCTGCCACCTCCACACTCGGTCATTGTGCCACTCGATGGCCTCCTCATACTGCTGCCACCTCCACACTCTGTCATTGTGCCTCTCTGTGGCCTCCTCATGCTGCCGCCACCTCCAGACTCTGTCATTGTGCCACTCTGTGTCCTTCTCATGCTGCCAACATCTCCAGACTCTGTCATTGTGCAATTCAGTGGCCTTCTCCAGATGCTTCTACTGCTGCTGCCGCCACATCCAGACTCTGTCATTGTGCCACTCGGTGGCCTCCTCATACTGCTGCCACCTCCACACTCTGTCATTGTGCCACCCAGTGGCCTTCTCCTGATGCTGCTGCCACCACCTCCAGACTCTGTCATTGTGCCACTCTATAACTTCCTCATGCTGCTGCCACCTCCACACTCGGTTATTGTGCCACTCGGTGGCCTTCTCATACTGCTGCCACCTCCACACTCTGTCATTGTGACACTCTGTGGCCTCCTCCTTCTGCTGCCACCTACACACTCTGTCATTGCCCCACTCGGTGGCCTCCTCATACTGCTGCAAACTCCATACTCTGTCATTGTGCCACTATGTGGCCTCCTGATGCTGCCGCCACCCCCAGGCCCTGTCATTGGGCCACTCTGTTGCCTCCTCATGCTGTTCCCACCCTTCCCACTTCATGACTGGGCCACTATTTTGCCTTTTGGCCTGGCTGACATCATTTGTTTGACCCTTCTTTTGATCTGTTAGAAAGAAGGAAAAATGAGACGCACAACTAATCCTGTCTGTGTAGCAGCTGTAAGGCCTGTATGGTCCCATCAGAATTGGCTTATGATTTGGCAGCCAAAAGCAGGAGTGGGTACAAAACACAGAAGACATGCAAATATTCCATTCAAGTGTCATCTCTGTTTTAGATCCACTCCTGTTTTTTTGGCATTAGCAATACTGATTGTTTATTGAGCAAATGCTGACCGAGTAAAGGCGTATGCTCCACAGACAGGATCCATTTTTTGTGGGTTATTGTTCTGATGGATCAGAGGAAGGGCAAATTAATCCGTGACGTCAACACAAACTTACTGCTGACACCCTCTCCACTCTGTCGGGGGGGCTCTACTTGTAAAAGCGTTTAGTAGAACAGATTCTGTTTACATCTATGTGAAATCAGCTGGCAACGGTGTAAAAGGAGTGCGCTTTTTCTTGAAGCTAACATCGACCTGTAAGGCTGAGTTCATACTTGAGTTATTTTGTCGGTTTTGGCCCTGTGACTGCCCAAATAAGTGAAGTGTGTCACATGCCGGGGGTCCAAGGCAGACCTCTGGGACATCATACGAGCAGGTAACAGGCAAACAGAGCAGACATGACAGAAAAGCAGGTAAGCAGAAGTGGTAACGATACCACTGGACCAAGAGTACCCGAGGACCACAGCAACACCGGAGGGTGGAGCCAGTTAGCCCAGTACTTCACAGAGCCCCAGATGGTGGGGATGACTGGGCCGAGGGCTCACTGGTCGCTCCTCTAGGAAGGTCCCGGAATGCTTTAGCCCCTACCTACCAGGAACAGGCTGGTGAAGCCTCCAGCGAGACAGACAAACAGAACCAGAGGCACACACAGGTTAGCGATATCCCCTCCGTGGATGCCAGGAACCCCCTTCCGGAGGAGACATGAAACAAACATGCAGGGCAGGAACAGATAACGGACGCAGTTACGCACTAGGCTCTCAGATGCAGATACGCTCTGCTAGGCGAAAACAGGGAACATAATAGGAACAAATAACATCATACAGAGCAGGAACAGATCAGAACAGGATATATCGAATACACCAGAACAGAGCAGATACAGACAAACAGAGACTAACAATGCAAAACCAGGCGACACCACGCAGAAGGATAACTGAAAACCCCCAGGAACAGAAGCGAGGTGCAACCTAGCAGCAGCAGACAGGACTCTGAACAGACTGACAAAGACTGACCCCCAGAACCACAGCCACAGGTCTATCTATCTGGGTAATGAGGCACCTGGGAAGACACACCCAGGCACAGCAGACAGGAGAAGTTAACCCCATCAGAACAAGAGCTCAGACAGACAGACAAACAGGAACAGAATCAGATGTTGCCCCTGGAAACCAGCATACACGGATACAGAACTGGACGCTGCCTTTGGCAACCACGATACACTGAACAGAATACAGATACAGTCAAAGAGGGACACACGTACACGGGCAGGTTCACACTAGATACCGCAGCCAGCACGCAGCCACTAGCAACTAGCCTGCACAGGAGGCAACCTGCAGCCAGTACGCTAGGGAGCCTGCAGCCAGCCTGCATGGCAACACACGTCACGGTGAACTGCACCGTGACAAAGTGTACAGTAATTCTAAGACCTGTCCTCTGCATGTCATACTGACTCACTACCACAGCAGACTCCCTATGTGTGTTACTGCAAGGCACAGTGTTCTACTCCACTATAAAGGCTCTCTGCAGCCCGGAAATAGCCGGGTTTTTTTTATGCGATTCGCAGTGAAGAAATTTGGATCAAAGCTAAACAGCCGAATAAAAGTTTTGAGAAATTCACTCATCTGTAGTAGTCAGATGACAAAACAAATTGATGTTCGGTATTATATGGTGGACAGATGATTCAACAGACAGACAATAACCCTGACTCTAGCCCTCCCTGAATCTTTCCTAGACCTATCATTAAATGTTGACCCTAACACTAAACACCAATGACCCTTGGTGTCCCTAAAGGCCGTATTACACAGCCCAATCTGGCAGACAATTGTCGGAAGGGAAGTGTTCCCTCTCGACAATCGCCGCCTCACTAGCAGAGGATACCGCTACTATTACATGCAGCGATCTCATCCACAGCATGGGGAAGAGCGATCACTATACCATCGTTTGTCCGCATGCCGTATAGTGGTTTTCTGGTGGCAAATCGTGATTAGACACCATGATTTTGCCACCAGTAAACAATAATTTTTTAATATGTCAAAAGATTTGGATTGCCCAATGAACGAGCGTTTGCAGGGCAATCGGCGACAGTATTAAACTGCCAGTTTGTTATCAATCATCTGCCAAAAAAATCGGCAGGTGTAATACAGGCTTTAAAGGGAACCTGTCACCAGGATTTTGTGTATAGATTTGATACATATATATATGCATATCTATCAAATCGATTTTTTTTAACCAATAAAAGCACACAGGTATTGCGGATGTGCTAGCGGCCATCTAGCAACCCATGTCCTCAGCTCTATACACAAAATCCTGGTGACAGGTCCCCTTTAAGATATCCCTAATAGAACCCTAAAACAGGATGGCGCTAAGACCCAGAGACAAAAAAATAAAAACAATTAAAAAGTCCTGAGCATCACAATTAGTCTAGAAACAAATTCCTACAGGGAGACTAGAAATAAACACAAAATGAAGAGTAAATTGAGCTCGGACCACTGGAATTTAATATTACTGGACTAGGAACTCAAACTAGACTGGAACAAGATGTTGGAAGCAATGGAGGATTACTGGATTAAAACACACATAACATACAGGGAGTGCAGAATTATTAGGCAAGTTGTATTTTTGAGGATTAATTTTATTATTGAACAACCATGTTCTCAATGAACCCAAAAAAACTCATTAATATCAAAGCTGAATATTTTTGGAAGTAGTTTTTAGTTTGTTTTTCGTTTTAGCTATTTTAGGGGGATATCTGTGTGTGCAGGTGACTATTACTGCGCATAATTATTAGGCAACTTAACAAAAAACAAATATATACCCATTTCAATTATTTATTTTTACCAGTGAAACCAATATAACATCTCAACATTCACAAATATACATTTCTGACATTCAAAAACAAAACAAAAACTAATCAGTGACCAATATAGCCACCTTTCTTTGCAAGGACACTCAAAAGCCTGCCATCCATGGATTCTGTCAGTGTTTTGATCTGTTCACCATCAACATTGCGTGCAGCAGCAACCACAGCCTCCCAGACACTGTTCAGAGAGGTGTACTGTTTTCCCTCCTTGTAAATCTCACATTTGATGATGGACCACAGGTTCTCAATGGGGTTCAGATCAGGTGAACAAGGAGGCCATGTCATTAGATTTTCTTCTTTTATACCCTTTCTTGCCAGACACACTGTGGAGTACTTGGACGCGTGTGATGGAGCATTGTCCTGCATGAAAATCATGTTTTTCTTGAAGGATGCAGACTTCTTCCTGTACCACTGCTTGAAGAAGGTGTCTTCCAGAAACTGGCAGTAGGACTGGGAGTTGAGCTTGACTCCATCCTCAACCCGAAAAGGCCCCACAAGCTCATCTTTGATGATACCAGCCCAAACCAGTACTCCACCTCCACCTTGCTGGCGTCTGAGTCGGACTGGAGCTCTCTGCCCTTTACCAATCCAGCCACGGGCCCATCCATCTGGCCCATCAAGACTCACTCTCATTTCATCAGTCCATAAAACCTTAGAAAAATCAGTCTTGAGATATTTCTTGGCCCAGTCTTGATGTTTCAGCTTGTGTGTCTTGTTCAGTGGTGGTCGTCTTTCAGCCTTTCTTACCTTGGCCATGTCTCTGAGTATTGCACACCTTGTGCTTTTGGGCACTCCAGTGATGTTGCAGCTCTGAAATATGGCCAAACTGGTGGCAAGTGGCATCTTGGCAGCTGCACGCTTGACTTTTCTCAGTTCATGGGCAGTTATTTAGCGCCTTGGTTTTTCCACACGCTTCTTGCGACCCTGTTGACTATTTTGAATGAAACGCTTGATTGTTCGATGATCACGCTTCAGAAGCTTTGCAATTTTAAGAGTGCTGCATCCCTCTGCAAGATATCTCACTATTTTTGACTTTTCTGAGCCTGTCAAGTCCTTCTTTTGACCCATTTTGCCAAAGGAAAGGAAGTTGCCTAATAATTTTGCACACCTAATATAGGGTGTTGATGTCATTAGACCACACCCCTTCTCATTACAGAGATGCACATCACCTAATATGCTTAATTGGTAGTAGGCTTTCGAGCCCATACAGCTTGGAGTAAGACAACATGCATAAAGAGGATGATGTGGTCAAAATACTCATTTGCCTAATAATTCTGCACACAGTGTATGCTATTACAAGGAACATCCTGCAAAAATCCAGGAATTTTAAAAGATAGCAAGCCAATCAATTCTGGAAATGAGTCAGGGACTCCCATCATGCAACCTCAGTTAGTTGTCCATCAACTACCCCAAAAACAAATAGGAAATGACAGAACAGCAATAGTCTTTGTAACACATAGGGGGAGATTTATCAAATTGTGTACAGCAGAACCGGCTTAGCTGCCCATAGCAACCAATCAGATTCCACCTTTAATTTTTTTTTTACAGCTCCTTTGGAAAATGAAAGGTGGAATCTGATTGGTTGCTATTGGCAACTAAGCCAGTTCTACTTTAAATCAGTTTTGATAAATTTCCCCCATAGTTCTTGCTAACCATCACCAATTGTACTTATTCATTTAATATCAAAAAGTGCAGCGAGCCCCTGAGGAGTCATTGCAGAGGATGAGAGTGGTTATTGCCCTGATGAGATTTCTGTCAGGGTGTACTCCCTCAAGCCATCATTCCCTGGGGTTTAGAGCAGTGAAAGGATCAGGTAGAAGCAGAAGAACAACAAATGTTCTTCTTTACTGTGTGCAAAGGAAGAGTTACTGTATATCCAACTGTCATCTGTACAATGGGCAATGTCTCTATCCCCAGATGATGAGGTATGGTGGCAGGCAAGATAGCATGATATATAGCACTGTAGAATAGTCCTTCTCTCTGTTGATCTCCCTTCACTAACAGCAATAAACTGCCACTTGTGGTTATAGGTGTCCACTTGTGAAATGCAGGCTTTTGCGTGTGCTTGTCCTTAACTGTGGTGATGGGTGTATTAGCATGCTATCCCCCACCTTGCAGCCAGCAGATGAGCTATGTTCTTAGTCCTAAGGCCCTTGGAGCGGTAACAGGTGGACGTGCTCCCTCACTCCAGTCTTGCAAAGCTAAATCTCCGTGGAACTCTCTAGAGCTCCCCCTCTTGGCAGGAAGCAGGACCAGCCTGCTCCCACCAAGAGGGGATGAATGGAATGGTGAGTTCCATTCCTTAGGCCAACCATACCTTATTATTCTGAAGCTTACGGCAGATACAATAAACATTATATGACATTACAATATATAATAAACAATTGCAGATACCGTATCTGGGGTATTGCAAAACAATAAAAAGCTAAATGAAATATAATTTAGATTTTATGTCCAAAATTATGTATTCATTGATTTCAATATGTGTATTTATACTAGTTGTAATTCTACAATCATCAGTTTGGGGATAAATGATAAAATCACGTCATCCTGCAGCCAGCTCTAGGAGGAGTTCGTCGTCTTAGTTCCATCAATCCAGGGATGCTCAACCTGCGGCCCTCCAGCTGTTGTAAAACTACAACTCCCACCATGCCATGCTGTAGGGAATTATGGGAGTTGTAGTTTTACAACAGCTGGAGGGCCGCAGGTTGAGCATGCCTGCATCAATCAGTGAGAACCCTGAATATTTAAACCTGCTCAGGGTGGTAACATCTGTCTGTACATTTGTGAAGTTTCGATTTGTTTGTTATTTTGGATTAACTCAGGCCGTTTCCTAATTCCTGTACAAAAAATAGCAAAAGACAAATTAGTAATAGGGATGAGAGAAGTTCTTAAAAATGGAATTCGGCTGCTTCGCCGAATTTTACATAAAAATTTGCTTTGTGGCGAAGTAATTCTTTGTAAGTAGCAGGTAATTCTTTGTAAGTAGTAATTCTTTGTTAGAAGCTCATTTCTTTGTAGGTAGTGGGTGTAATGACGGGGAACAACGATTGCGCTGCCCCCCTTATTGAACTCCTCAGATGCCGTGTTGGATGAGGTGAGTATGATTTTTCATTACCATGCATCACGAGGAAGATTCTCTGAAATTCGGATCGAACTCCACTTCGGATACTTTGATTCACTCAGCACTAGTAATAATTGTGGCAGGGGCTGAGGTGTACATTGGCGTAGAGTCGGGAGGGATGCCTATCACCCTCCAAGATCCATCTGGCTGAACTGTGCCCAAAGCCAGTGCGGGGTAGGCCTGAATAAGTGGGCCACCCAAGAGAGTGGGATGAAAGAAAGAAGGGTCGGGAGGGTGGGGCCTGAAGCGACCGTCCACAGGGTGAGGTCGCGTGAGAATAAATAGTCAGCAGCCCCGCCCACAAATACAGGCTGTAACCAGCCTTAATACTTGTGGCAGGGGCTGAGGTGTACATTGGCGTAGAGTCGGGAGGGATGCCTATCACCCTCCAAGATCCATCTGGCTGAACTGTGCCCAAAGCCAGTGCGGGGTAGGCCTGAATAAGTGGGCAAAAAGACTACCCACGCTGTAGGAGGGAAATAGTTAATTGAACCGAACGACACGGGAGGTATCAAGGGCCTGAGTGATTCAGGCAGGAGCTGGGCTGTTAAATGACCTGAGTGCTTCGGGAAGGCACTGGGTATTTAGTAAAGTGACGGTCCAGGATGACAGTGGAAGAGCAGGCTTGGGTGATCCAGGATGAGAGAGGCCACGTAGGCCTGGGCGATCTAGGATGAGAGAGGCAACGCGGGCCTGGGCGAACCAGGATGACTGAGGTAGAGCGAGCCTGGGCGATCCAGGATGACAGGAACAGAGCGGGCCTGGGCAATCCAGGAACAGTAACAGTGCAAGCCTGGGCGATCCAGGTTGACGGGAGCAGAGCGAGCCTGGGCGATCCAGGATGACGGGAGCAGAGCGAGCCTGGGCGATCCAGGATGACGGGAGCAGAGCGAGCCTGGGCGATCCAGGATGACGGGAGCAGAGCGAGCCTGGGTGAACCAGGATGACGGGAGCAGAGCAAGCCTGGGCGAACCAGGATGACGGGAGCAGAGCGAGCCTGGGCGAACCAGGATGACGGGAGCAGAGCGAGCCTGGGCGAAAGAGGATGACGGGAGCAGAGCGAGCCTGGGCGAACCAGGATGACCGGAGCAGGGCGAGCCTGGGCGATCCAGGATGGCAGAGACAGAGCAAGCCTGGGCAGTCCAGGACGACAGGCGCAGAGCGAGCCTGGGCGATCCAGTACGACAGAACGAGCCAGGGCGATCCTGGATGACAGGGGTAGAGCGAGCCTGGGCGAACCAGGATGATAGAGACAGAGAGAGCCTGGGCCAGCCAGGATAACCGAGACAGAGAGAACCTGGGCGATCCAGGAAGACAGAGGCAGAGCGAGCCTGGGCGATCCAGGACGACCGAGGCAGTGTGAGCCTGGATGATCCTGGATGGCAGAGGCAGAGCGAGCCTGGGCGAACCAGGATGACAGAGACCGGGCGAGCAAGGGGACCTCAGATGACGTGAGAGTATGTCAAGAAGCAGGGAAGACAGACAGAAGACGTATGCACGAAACCTGAAGAATTCGGGAAGCTGATGAGCAGCTACTTGGCTGATCGGGAGGACTGAATATCAGACAGTGCCGCAGCCCTGTCTGTATTAAGAAAAGATGCCCAAAATGGTACATTAGGAACCGGAAAATAGCATGGCAACAAAACCCCACAACTAAGACAACATTCATGGAGTTAGCTAGACTAGAGGGGATAACTTGTGTTGCATCAAGTAGCAGCAGTGGAGGGAGCAGTTTCTGGCCCCAGTCGAGAAGGCATAGAGCGATTGTGCAGCACTTGATTGGCACTGTGAGTATAGGGGTCCACTGGAGGTCCCAACTTAAACTTAACCTGGGCTAGTGGTAGTATAGGTGACGGGAATCAGAGCAGCAGTCCCTGACCCCGCAGCAGAGTCCGCAAGGCAGCACCCTACAGATCACACCGGTGTCCGGTCTCTCCGCTGCATTCATGAAGCCCCTTTTTTTTTTATCTCGTTTTCTGTACCCAGGAATAGAAGCTCTGGCATACGCTCCCACCCCACTGTCTCCACACTTGAACCCCCCCTCTAGCAGAGGCAGGACCAGCCCACTCCCCCCGGAATGGAAAAACATACCGGCCAGCCCCGTGCCCGCCAACTGATGCCAACCATGGCTTCCCGGCAGAATGTACTGAAAAATAAATAAAAATAGAAAACAATACATGCAATTATACCTAATTACAGTTGAAGATACCCCCAGGTCCGGCGTACTGAAGAACTACTTGTACCAATTAGATTTTATTATTTTAATAAACACCGCTTTTAGGAGAGTGGACGGGGAGCAAGGAAAGATGACAGAGGCAGAACGGGCCTGGGCGATCCAGGGTGACAGAGGCAAAACGGGCCTGGGCGATTCAGGATGACAGAGGCTGAACGGGCCTGGGCGATCCAGGGTGACATAGGCTGAACGAACCTGGGCGATCCAGGATGACAGAGGCAAAACGGGCCTGGGCGATCCAGGATGACAGAGGCAAAACAGGCCTGGGCGATCCAGGATGACAGAGGCAAAACGGGCCTGGGCGATCCAGGATGACAGAGGCAAAACGGGCCTGGGCGATCCAGGGTGACAGAGGCTGAACGGGCCTGGGCGATCCAGGGTGACAGAGGCTGAACGGGCCTGGGCGATCCAGGGTGACAGAGGCTGAACGGGCCTGGGCGATCCAGGGAGACAGAGGCAAAACAGGCCTGGGCGATCCAGGATGACAGAGGCAAAACGGGCCTGGGCGATCCAGGATGACAGAGGTAAAACGGGCCTGGGCGATCCAGGATGACAGAGGCAGCGTGGGCCTGGGCGAACCAGGATGACAGAGGCAGCGTGAGCCTGGGCGATCCAGGATGACAGAGGCAGCGACTAAAGCTGACAGAGGTACTGTAAGAAATCGGCTGATGTGACTGCCGCCTACCACGCTTACTGATCCCTGATATGTAAGGGTGTCTTCACACGCCGCGGACCCTGCCGCAGAAAACTCCAGCCCTATTCGAATGAATAAACTTAACTTCAGTTGCGGAATTCTCTGCAACAACATCCGCCGCATGCGAAGGCACCCTGAGAGTACTGACACTAGTCAGACATTGTCCTGTTCATGTTTAAAAAAAAAAAAAAAAAAAAACTTACACGCATGTGCACAGGAGGGCGGCGTGGAACAGTATGTGCCAAACCTGAGCATGAGAGGACGGCATGCATGAGAGGACGGCACCACAGTGGTGCCACACGCATGCGCCCGGGAGGGCGGCAGGCAAAGCCGCCAGGCACGTGTGCACAGGAGGGCAGCACCGCACCACTGCGCCATAAACAAATGCACAGGGGGCGGTAGACATACGGTGTGATGCACATGTGCAGGAGGCGGCATAGCGGGTGTCACAGACATGTGCATAAGAGGCGGCATAACACGGCCGTATTAAACGTGGTGTAATGCACATGCCTGCTGGTAGCACACAAATCATACAACCCATCGCAATAACAAGGGGTAGAAGTGCTCAAGTCAGAGCTGCACCCCTTCCAGTCTCCTCAGTTCTCCTTGCAGGGCTGAGCATGTGATGCACCATTTTTTAAGCCCATAGGCACACGCTGGCTGTGTATGCTCATGTTTATAAGTAAGTCACTTGCTCTGTTGCTTCAGACATTACACATCTCCAGGCAGCTGCTGACTCTGGAGTATGAACAGGTCACGTGCAACGTATTAGAACATAAGCATGGACATACACATTCCCTTGTATAGTATCCGAGGTGCACTTACACAGTCAGAAACAACTCAGGGTAGCAATCAGCAGTTTCGCTACATAGAAAGAACCATAATCAAAACATGATCATGAAAGTTATGGTTAATAATTACATACACATTAGACTAAACTTGACTTGTGCTCCATACATATCACACAGGCTGACCATCTAATGCGTGTGGGGGCCCGTGACCATGAATGTCGGTGGAAAGGAGGATTGGGCATGTTGCCTTTTTTTCCCCTTGGGAGCCAGACCGCCGTCGGAAACGGTCTGGCATAGCCTTTTCCCCACACCACATTGAAGTAAGCATGACGAGCGTGCGTGCTTATGGGGACATCGAGGAAACAAGCTTTTTAGCCGCTAGCAAATGTGAGTAGGTTTTGAAAATTGATGGCCTGTTCTCATGTTAGATCGGTGAGGTCAAACTCCTGGGATCCCTGCTGATCAGTTGGGACTCAGTGACCCCTTCACACAGCTGATCGGAGGGGGGGGTGAAAAGAGTCAACCCAACCTCTAATGAAGATGGTGTAGCCTGAGAAATGGCCAACCCATAAGATGTCCAGCACATTAGTACTACAGTATTTTTAGTGTTAAAATTTTTGACAGAAATAACATGCTGGATGTAAACCAGTCAGTATCGGCAGCTTTGCTGTGGCTGAAGTGTCAGGGTGACCGGCCATTGTTTCAGGTGGTCATGACATTATGCAGACTGCTACTCACCTTACAGACAGTTCGGGTCGCTGCCTGATGAAACGAGGTGAACGTGAACTAGTGATGGAGGGGGCTTAGACACTTGCGGCGCAGGCTGAGCCCGGCAGGAAAAAACCACCCCCTGAAGCGCCGTGGAGCCGGACCCGCAGAACCCTAACCGCGGACAATCGGAACATACCTGATATGAGGAGGCTCCCCCCGGAGCTGAAGGGGAGAGGAAGACTGGCCGGGCCCGGCTGGGTGCCGGACGAGCGCTGCCCCCAGCTTAGAAAAACCTGCCGAGACTTACCCGGAAGTGACGCGTCGCTAACCGGAAGTGACGGGACAGACCGAGGAAGCAAGCCTGAAGCGACCGTCCACAGGGTGAGGTCGCGTGAGAATAAATAGTCAGCAGCCCCGCCCACAAATACAGGCTGTAACCAGCCTTAATACTAGTAGCTCAAACATAGGCAGAACAAAAATATATCATTGAGCTTCTGCCAAAAGGCAAAAATTGCCAAAGAATACCATAAATATATATATTATACTACTTGTACTAAATGTAATTTTTTTTATGTGATAAAATAAAGATATTATTTTCATAGCATTTTTTGGCATTGTTTGCACCTTCCTGACTACGCTCATTAGTCACTAATTGCCCTGCTTTCCTGAATTTCATGAATTCTGCCACCCTTGACAGCTAACTTATAGGTCTACCCTTCTGCCTAACCATACTGGTACCACACCCTGGAATGCCATCTGTAAGCCATCAGCTGTTGCTATTGGGGACTATTCGAGGAATTATAAACTAGAGATTCCCTTCAGAAAGCTCAAACCTTTGTCAAGGCTGTTTACGGTGATGATCAAATAAACCATTGACTTTGCCTGGTGGTTTAGCCAAAGCCAAATCTAATAGTGATGCATTGGGTCAACTGACTGTCCAGTAGTCTGTCCAAAACTATATATCGACCCTATCATCCCATAGCCCATGTTTTTACAGAACTGAATTGTGCCAGGGTGTGATTGGAAGGCTAGATCCAAAGACGAATAAAGTTGTTATTGTTAAAAAAAAAAGCTATGTAAGTACAATAAATCAATGTACAACATTTTTTTTATTATATATTCACCTATTAAAGTAGCTATTTAGATTTAACCATTATGACTATAATGAGCATTGGATGGTGCATGGGAAGATTCCTTTGTTACTGGTGGTGTAAAGGGATTCTAGAAATGAGAGAACTGTAGTCTCCCTAGTCATTGAGATATCTTTCTGTGTATAGCTAGATATAATTCCATTTAGGCACACAATCTCACGCTTGCTATGAGCGAAAACATTTAAAACAATTGAGAAATATTTGTCTTCCACAAGTGATACAAAATGAATCTCAGGAAAGTCTTTTTAAGCAATAATTGTACAAATGTCATTATACTTTTATTGATTTTCAGCTTCCAAGAAAATGCTTCTTTTGTGATATATAAACTCCCACCGAACACAGCCAAAGAGATTACATTAACCTTTGTCTGAACAAGAGAGAAAAATATAAATCCACCCAATAAGTCCAAGCCTCTTTTTATTACGAGAGAGCTTAGGTATAATCATTGTAGTACACTACAAGTTATCACTTATGACTTGTTCGTTTTCAACAAAGAATCAGTTTCCAAGATGTAGACTTCCCATTCCCACATTGGCTACTTTGGTATAAAATGTGTAATTAACAAGTTCTTTATTGTGTCCGCAATAGTAATTGCCATGTATAGCCTAAAGGTAAAAAGTATTAAAATACTTGTCACCCCCCAGCCCCTCCTCTTACACTTCCCACACTTAACTACCTCTGTGTATTATTAGGATCTTGCAAACATTTCACCTCTAACAAGGACCTTGTGATGAACATGTAATCACCATGTAGCGACCTCTGTGTGTAGAAATCAATACATATTCAGTAATATTTCCTCTTCTGCTCCAGACTCAAAAACAGTGGCCGGGGAGAGATTAGATTATCATTTATCACAAAACTGTCTGTTACTTCAAAGGGATCAAGAACGAGGGAAACCAACGTTTATCAGGGTTTTGAGCCTTCCTTTAATGTCCCCCAGATGAAGGGTTATAGTATAGAGGTGGGGGGGGGGGTAAGTTAGGCCTGAACTGTGAAAAGAAGCCACTGGAAAAAATCTACAAGCAGCGTTTTCTTTGGAACATGAATCATTGGTTTTGGGTCAGATATTGACAATAAACAGACTCTTGAATTTGTTAAACAAGGGAAACTTAATTCAAGATACTGAGATGTCTATGCAGCATGAGCATTTTATCGATAAGCAGATGTTGGAAGCGCTTCTTTTTCCTGTTTTTGAACACCAATTTTTCCCTAGGTCAACAGATTGTTAATAGTCTGTCAAAGAATGATATATTGATAGTCAGTAAAAGTGCAAGATGTTAGTCCTCACTTATTTCTTTAAGTATTATGCCAGCAACCTCACATGGTAAGCCAGTGTCAATGTCAAATAAATCATCGTAAGTGCTATTTATCAAGATCTACCACCTGCAATACTGGGGCAAAACATCAGCTTTATTCATCATGAAAAATAAATGAAACGGCATTGATGTTTTCATGTTGAAAGTGTACAATTATCTACAAGGGTCAGCTAAAATGCATTAATAAGACTCAATTGCAATACTGCAGAGCTTCATTATGCTGTTGTGAAGAAAATATTACATTACAGTTGTCCTCTAACTATTCTACTGGTACGGCAGAAAAATAGTAAATTAGAAAATGATAAAACATTAGCAACAGACTATTCTATAATAGTATAGAAACCTGTTCATTAAACAATTCGGTTGCAAGTGCAGTTCAGCTTTTTGGAAAATTCCAAAATCTTATCTTATCCTATCTTAATTGTAGATCCCTGTTAGTACATATACTATATATCTGTGTCCTGAATAATATCTATGAAAAAATAATTACCATGGCTGTGTATGGTAATACATGAATGTATAGTTAAAGAGATTGCACAGTCTTATATTACTGATCAACCATCTTCAGGATAAGCATTACCATCAGATCAGTGGGACCCCGAGTCCAGGCACCCCCCTCCTTCCATCAGCTGGTTGAAGAGATAGCAGCGCTTGTTCAAGCGCTGTATTCTCTTCACTGTTTTACTGCATGCTGTCTATCTTGAATCTTGAAGTAAACAGGATGGGCAGTTGTTGTTGCATTGCACCATCGTTATGATCTAGACCAGGCATGCGCAACCTGCGGCCCTCCAGCTGTTGCAAAACTACCACTCCCAGCATGACTCTGTAGGAAAGTCTAATATATGCCCTTCCCTTTTACTGCCTTGGATAGACCAAGGGAGATAAAGTAGAAGCTGTGTTTAAGACTTTACTACAGCATTCAGCTGGAATTCTGAGATAGTGGTGGCTATCTTGAAAGGAATCTGATGAGGGCTAGAACAGAGGAACAGAGAAAGCATTGAAGGAATGAAGTGTACCAGGTATGTTGAACATGTATGTGACATGTATAGTCAAATTTAAGATTGACACTATTTTTACAAAAGTGCTTTTTTCAGTCAGCCCCGCCAGGGAGTGATGCGTACTGCCACAACCAAAACCGAGTTCAAGAAGTGTTCAGTTTGAATAGAAGTTGTGGAGCGGAATCTTCAAAGGTAATACTAACCACACAAGCAGAACCCAAAGCTGCAGCAGAGACAGGGAAGCACAGACCACGATCACAGATGAGCACGGTGCCCGGTACCGCGGCGGTAAGCAGGGGGACAGTGTCGCACAGAGGACGCTGTTACAGTGTCCTGCCTTTCCTTAACCATCTCAAAACATGAGACTCACACACAGTCTCATGAGGAGACTAAAATGAGTCGCATCCTCCCCAGCAGCCTCTCATTTACAGAATAAGCCTCACATAGTGACTAAGGGTGAGATTTTTCCACACCTCCCCATCCTTATCTCACAAGACCTCCACCAATAAATGGAGTGTGGCTGGGTACTTTGGAACTCTTGATATAAAGAACTATCTGTATAGCGTGGATTTCTGATGCAGCCTGGCTGTGTAGTCGGGACAGCCCCCTATAACAGCCATCTAACTGTGTGGTCTGGTCCTCCCTCTATAACTGCAGTCTGGGTCCCAAATTATGTATTCTAGTAGAGTGTCATTTCAAAACCTATAGAAAGGGAGGTAATTTTTTATATTCAGTAGGCTGTTTTTAGAGCTTTCTGGATCTGACATTGACAGATGTTACCGCAGTGGCCACCATTGAATATAATGGGTCTGGCAGAGATCCGACCGGTACCCAGAAAATATGCTGGAATTGAGCCAGACAAAGAACATTGCTTACTGACAGGTTTCTTCACAGATTACAGCTGATTGCTGATGACCCATCTTTGATGAAGAATTGGGGGTCTGATTAGGGGGTCTAGGCTAGTCTTAAAGTCCAGTGTGTCTTATAATCCAAAAATACAGTATACGCTTTCCTATATATTTTCTTTACCTTTACAATACAAACTTGTCTTTGGTTTCAAAACTGCATCCGAAAATCTGATCAAAATGGTTATACAACAAAATCAGGGCTAAGAGGGATGAATATTAGTGTTGAGCGCGATGCTTGAGTCAGTCTATTTAAATCTAATTTAGCCTCTATTTCTGAAAAGTTTCTGGCGGGATTTGAACTCACAACCTTCTATATTACAGCCAAGAACTTTAACCACTACACTATAGAGCTGCATGGCCAGTGACTAATAAAAAAATAAAAAATAAAAATTAGACTTCTGCTGTATAGGAATACTTACTAGTAGTAGTAAGTATTCCTATACAGCAGAAGTCTCATATTATTTTTTTTAATAACTGGCCATGCAGCTCTATCGTGTAGTGGTTAAGGTTCTTGGCTGTAATGTAGAAGGTTGTGAGTTCAAATCCCACCAGAAACTTTTCAGAAATAGAGGCTAAATTAGATTTAAATACACTGGGGTGTCCCAAAGCACTGACTCCATATATGGACATAGCTATATATGGAGTCAGAGCAGGGACTCATAAGCTGAACTAGAGTCCCGACACCCTCCCCTCTTCAGAGCAGGTGTTGCCTGGTTTAATGCTGTGGTTCTCCCATTGACTTCCATTGTGCTCGGGTGCTCTGCATCGCAAAGTGTTCTACTCGAGCACCAGAGCACACAAGAACTTTGGTGCTCGATCAACACTAATGAATTTTACTATGAAACTTTACTAACAACTTGTCATAGCTTCTGTTGTAGTGTTATGTAGTGAAATATACTGTAGTATTTTTGTTTTTACACATATTTGCACAGCTTTTATGTTAGGAAGTCCTGGTCAGCTATGTTGCCTGCTACTAGTGAGGTGATTGAAATTTGCTTTTGAATAATGATAGTATGAGATATGATGTGTGTCATATCACACATCGGCATCAAATCTAAGCAATTTAGTTCATTTTAGTCTTGTACTGCATTATATTTTTGCATTGTTTATTAGTAGCCAGATGGTCCACTTCAGCCCATCCTACTGTTGTGGACCCGTAATTTAATGCTCTATCAAATAGTCTGATCCTGCCTACGAAGGTGGCAACTTGTTTTCAGCTTCCAGGTAGAGAATGCAAAGGATAGGTAGCAGCTCATATGCAGGGCTCCCTCCATTCACTTCTACAGGAGTTACAGAAATAAGTAAGCTCTACCACACTAGGTGGGAGGGGGCTCAGGGGGCCTTTGATCTCAATATAGAAGTTGGGCACTGCATCCGACAGCTATATTAGTCACATTAAAAACAATAATAATAGTAGCATGTAAATACTGTATACTGTATATTGAATGTTCTAGTCTTCAGTAATGGCATTGCAGTTATTAAAGAATTGATGTTATCATTATAGATCTTGTTCTACATCAGTACCATGGACAGCAATATTTAGAGAAGATTATTTAACCCAAAGGTTTAAAGTTATGAATTATATGATGGTGCAGTCTACTCCATTATAGCTTTAACCAATGCAACCCTTTGATGGACTCATGAAGACCCACCATTACTGTCTCAGTCCTACATCACTCACCCACAGACTCCATAATAGGTGAGGGCAGCCCACAGCAGTGGCCCGCCCATGCTGTTTTCTAGCATCAGAATTCTGAAAGAAATTTAATAACAAAAAGTATACTTCTATAACTGGTGATACACTTTTAATGGGTCGTTTACTGAAACGATTTTTTTTGGATAAGGGGCAGAATGTTTTTTTTTTCTTTTAAAAAAAAATCAACTTTTTGAGCTTCCTGATCTTGGCTCAACACACAGAAAATGGCAGGAGACACCCACTCACCCAATGATTGGTAAGCATCAGCATGGCAGCAGGGCATCAGTGAGGTGAGTAATACTTCTTTTCGGGCCCCTACACATGTTTCTGCTATGGTGTTTTTTGCTCACAAAAATAACACTCATGTTTTATGTTTTTTTTTTTTGTGGTGGTTTCTTCTAAACAACTGTATGAACCATGTTTTTTCCTGGCAATGTTTTCCTTATAAAGAAGATGACAATATGCTAGTAAAAACAGCACAAGCTTCAACATGATCAGAGATCCAAAAAACCCAGTAGCAAAACAGCTGCATTTCATATTTCTCAAAGACATTTAACGAACATCTGGAACTAGAGTTTTCAACTCAGAAAATGCACCAAAAACCACAGGTACAAAAAAATACCACTAA
Organism: Bufo bufo; assembly: GCF_905171765.1. NCBI lineage: Eukaryota > Metazoa > Chordata > Amphibia > Anura > Bufonidae > Bufo > Bufo bufo. The sequence continues at coordinate 433,113,508 of NC_053393.1, forward strand.
AAACATGAAAGTGCTCTTAAGAGTGCCACAGCCTCCTTACTGTTTAACTGTATGGCATCTAACCCTAACAGCTCGCCTCATTCAAGGGACCAGGACGATCTGTTTTATAAGTTAGACAGCATGCAGTTAAACAGTGAAGAGGACACAGTGCTCACATGAGTGCCGTGGCCTCTTCAAACAGCTGATTGGCAGGGGTGCCAGGAGTCGGACCCCTGCCAATATGATATTGATGACCTATCCTAAGAATAGGTCATCAATACACTAGTGCTGCACAATCCTTTTAGGTGTCTAATACTGTATGCTTAAAAAATTTAATGACTTGGGATACGTTGTACTATCAGACACAGACCATAGACAAAAGTTGCCCAATTTCTGTTTCTTTGTGTTAACTTGATAATTAGTCTAGTATACTATAGCTATAATTTCTTCACTAATGCTAGACTACTATGAAAAGTAGTTTAAAGGGGTTATCCAAGGCTTAAAAAGAACTCAGAGAGTGGCTGACCCACTCTGGGGTTCATACTTACCTGACTTACCTGGTCGTAACCACTGGGTTCTGGCTCCATTGCTCCCCTGCCGTCTTTGCAGCTCTGCGATGTTCTGCATCAACATTCTATTTATGGGCACTATGTGACCGCTGCAGCAGTGACCTGTCACTCATGTGACACATCACTGTATCACGTGCCGCATGGGTAACAGATCGCCGCTGTGTCCAGTGATTGGCTGTAGCGGTCACGTGGCACCCGTCAACAGGATGTTTATGCCAAAGCTCCAGAGACAGCTGAGGAACAATGGAACAGAACCCAGCAGCAGAGACCTGGTAAGTATGAATCCCACCGTGGGTCAGCCACTCTATGAGGTCTTTTTAAGTCTTGGATAACCCCTTGGATAACACCGTTAACAGATTTATTCAACCAATCATTAGTAACAGGAGTCGTCCCGGAAGATTGGAAATTGGCAAATGTCGTCCCCATTCACAAGAAAGGTAGTAGGGAGGAATCAAGCAACTATAGACCAGTGAGTCTGACATCAATAGTAGGCAAATTAATGGAAACCCTATTAAAGGATAGGATTGTGGAACATCTAAAATCCCATGGATTGCAAGATGAAAAACAACATGGGTTTACTTCAGGGAGATCATGTCAAACAAATCTTATAGATTTTTTTGACTGGGTGACTAAAATAATAGACGGTGGAGGTGCAGTAGACATCGCATATCTAGATTTTAGTAAGGCTTTTGACACTGTCCCACACAGAAGACTTATCAATAAACTGCAGTCATTGAGCATGGACTCCCATATTGTTGAGTGGATTAGGCAGTGGCTGAGTGACAGACAACAGAGGGTTGTAGTCAATGGAGAACATTCAAAACAAGGTCATGTTACCAGTGGGGTTCCACAGGGATCTGTACTGGGACCAATTTTGTTTAATATCTTCATAAGTGATATTGCAAAAGGCCTCGATGGTAAGGTTTGTCTTTTTGCTGATGACACAAAGATATGTAACAGGGTTGATGTTCCTGGAGGGAAACGACAAATGGAAAAGGATTTAGGAAAACTAGAAGAATGGTCAGAACTCTGGCAACTGAAATTTAATGTGGATAAGTGCAAGATAATGCACCTGGGGCGTAAAAACCCAAGGGCAGAATATAGAATATTTGACACAGTCCTGACCTCAGTATCTGAGGAAAGGGATTTAGGAGTAATTATTTCAGAAGACTTAAAGGTGGGAAGACAATGTAATAGAGCAGCACGAAATGCCAGCAGAATGCTTGGATGTATAGGGAGAGGTATAAGCAGTAGAAAGAGTGAAGTGCTTATGCCGCTGTTCTGAACACTGGTGAGACCTCACTTGGAGTATTGTGCGCAGTACTGGAGGCCATATCTCCAGAAGGATATAGATACTCTAGAGAGAGTTCAGAGAAGAGCTACTAAACTAGTACATGGATTGCAGGATAAAACTTACCAGGAAAGGTTAAAGGACCTTAATATGTATAGCTTGGAAGAAAGAAGACACAGAGGGGATATGATAGAAACTTTTAAATACATAAAGGGAATCAACTCGGTAAAGGAGGAGAGCATATTTAAAAGAAGAAAAACTACCACAAGAGGACATAGTTTTAAATTAGAGGGGCAAAGGTTTAAAAGTAATATAAGGAAGTATTACTTTACTGAGAGAGTAGTGGATGCATGGAATAGCCTTCCTGCAGAAGTGGTAGCTGCAAATACAGTGAAGGGGTTTAAGCATGCATGGGATAGGCATAAGGCCATCCTTCATATAAGATAGGGCCAGGGACTATTCATAGGATTCAGATATATTGGGCAGACTAGATCGGCCAAATGGTTCTTATCTGCCGACACATTCTATGTTTCTATGTTTCTATGTTTAATGTCTTGATTGAATGGGATATTGGTAGATTTTTATTATAACACCATTTTACCTTACTTTATAGTTGCATGTAATTTATTAAAGTTTGCTAAACTTTCAAAAACAGTAACTATACTGAGTAATTCAGGCAAACAATAGAGCAGGAGTCTCTAATTTCCTAAATGATACAGATTGTGTCTAGAGATGAGAAAATTCCAACTGTTCTGAATAACTTTTATCGGAATCTAAAGTGCCCCGATTGCTCAGAAAAGTTGCGTATGACACTCTGGGTTCTCCTAGGACCGTATACAAACCCTTTCAAGATCTTTAACGCCAAGACAGCCTTAGTAGTGACAGCAACTTATTTGATTATGTGTAAAAGAAAGGTAGCCAGTGGTTACAAACAGCCTGTTTAAAAACACAGCAATGTCTGGAGTTTTTCATTTAAAAAAACTGTCAAAAAAGTATCCTTTTTTTGGTAACACATGCCTCTTTCTCGGTCTTCTGATCTGTAAAATGGTGGTTGACATCTTGAGTGGGACAAATCATAAATCTTTTATTTTTGACGAAATTAGACTCTTTTGGGTGATTTGTAACAAATTCAATTCATGTAGTAGAATCGATTTGCTCATCTCCAACACTTTTAAAACTAAGGGGCATATTTATTAAGACCAGCGTTTTAGATGTCAGTCCTAAAGGGAACCTGTCATCAACTTTATGCTGTCCATACTAATGGCAGCATAAAGTAGAGACAGCTGAGTTGATTTCAGCGGTCTGTCATTTAAAAGTTAAAAATAAGTGGTTGTCGAGAACCAACATCATAATCGTTGCAGACTGGGCCTGGAAAACAGTCAAATCCACATGAGAAGAGTCCTGGTTATTCATGAATTCCTGCTCTCCCCGCCCACCTGCTGATGATTGACAGTCTTCTACCTAGTTTTCTCCCTAGAAGAGAACTGCCAATCATCACCAGGTGGGCGGCGAGAGCAGGAGATTATGAATAACCAGGACTCTTCTCAAGTAGATTTGACTCTTTTCAAGGCCTGGGCTACAATGAATATGACGCTGGTTCTCAGCAACCACTTACTTTTAGCTGACGAGTGACACACCGCTGACATCAGCATTTCTGTCACTATTTTATGCTGTCCTCAGTGAGGTCAGTATAAAGTTGATGACAGGTTCCCTTTAATAAAGCCCTAAGCCGATGGTGGATCCAATGAAGTTATGAAGAAGCGCCGGCCTCTCTATAACTTTGGCTCATCCAGCTCCAGTTCTAAATGTAAGACAGCTTCTGAACTGTCGTACATTTAGACCATTTTCTATGCCTAAAACAGGCGTAGCAAATGGTAAATGAGACAGGCCTATTGGCAAGTCCCCACACCTAGCATGAGCGGGGCAAATTCGCAGATTGCGGTGCAACTATCTATTGCGCTGCAATCTGCACCTGAAATATGCCTAATTTAGGCGTATTTTAGAATAATAAATGACCCCCTAAATATCTACTTATAGGCACTATTCTGTTTATTCTCATTTTATTTATTTTTTCATGAATGGAAAAAGCATAACTGTAAAGATTGCACATATATTACGTGGGAGTTAGTGACCAAGTATCATGGAAAATAATGTGAATAGCAGTACCAGGAAAAGTGAGGCAAATCCTAATACAGGTGGAGGTTTTAATTGTAACTGTTTCAGTCCAATCATCGTAACAGACACCTGTGGATCAGCGAGGTTAGAAGCAGACATATCACAGATGCCTCAGAGGTGACGAGAGACGAATATATTATTTTCCCACAGCCATGTTTTATAGGAGTTCCACTTGCTTAGCTAAGGGTAAAGTTCCTGAAGAGTATTTCTCACCAAATCATAAACCTTTGACTGCTAGTTTATGGGAGACCATTTAACCATAGACCGTTCTCATTCAGATGCAGAACTTCCACTGGCCCATAAAGAACCACTTTGATTCTAGCAACACCACAACAGTTAAGATGGTCACACGTTCTTAATATTGGAGTAAATTGTGGGAAAAATAGTTTTGCTCACACAGTATTTTATACTCACATGAGTAAATGCATAGAAAAGCTTTTATTTCATGAAGTTAAAATCTTAGCTTGAGAAGAAGAAAAACAATTGACCAGGAAGGAAAAATTATTTTAATTGTTAATTTTAGGTAATGGTGGTGAGAACATTATCAGTTGATCTGTAATGTTAGATGCCCGTGTGGAATGTATGACAAACACAATTTCTCATGAATTATACATAATAATGAAAATGATACTTAATAGAAGACTGGAAAGAGGGCAGGTATTTCCATCACCTAGGGGTGAAAGACCTGCAAATTAACAACAAGACGGTTCATTGAAGCAGGTAATGGACTGGTGTGTGAACACAAGGAGTCTTTGTGGGAAGGATTGTGATTATTAGTTTAGTCCATGCTAATTATTGCTAACATTAAGTGGTGCTACAGTAAAATTTCTATAGAATATTTCTTATGCTATACACACCGATCATTTATTCTTCTGGGCAATGTTAAGTAGGTCAATAAATGTAAGTATTAGGCTCCATGCACACGAACATCTGTTCTGATTTTTTTGCGGATAGGATGCGGATCTATTCATTTCAATGAGCCCGCAAAAAATGCGGACAGCACAATGTGTGCTGTCCGCATCAGTATGTCCGTTCCGTAGCCCCGCCAAAAAATAGAACATGTCCTATTCTTGTTCGTTTTAGGCATTGTTACAATGGATCCGCAAAAAAAATATAACTGTTACTGGGGTACATTGTAATTTTTTATTATATAATGCTCTCATACTTCTATTCAGTTCAAGGGTCATAATTCACACCCCACTACTTGTAGGGAATTCTGTAAGGAAATACAGCAAAAGAAAACAATATGAACAATAGAACATAATAACATTTATGATTACTCATATATCATTTATTATACAGTCTTCATAATATTACATCATTTTAGAATTTAAAGGGGTTGTCTCATGGAGGTAACCACTTTATAAAAAGAAAACAGGGCTGGCTTCTCTAAGGCTACTTTCACACTAGCGTTCGGGTGTCCGCTCGTGCGCACCGTTTGAAGGGGCTCACGAGCGGCCCCGAACGCATCCGTCTGGCCCCAATGCATTCTCAGTGGAGGCGGATCCAGCGTTCAGCCTCCGCTCAGTGAGCGGACACCTGAACGCTGCTTGCAGCGTTCGGGTGTCCGCCTGGCCGTGCGGAGGCGAGCGGATCCGTCCACACTTACAATGTAAGTCAATGGGGGCGGATCCGCTTGAAGATGACACTATATGGCTCAATCTTCAAGCGGATCCGTTCCCCATTGACTTTCAATGTAAAGTCTGAACGGATCCGCTCAGGCTACTTTCAGACTTAGAAAATTTTCTAAGTAATAATGCAGACGGATCCGTTCTGAACGGATGCAAACGTCTGCATTATCGGAGCGGATCCGTCTGATGAAACATCAGACGGATCCGCTCCGAACGCTAGTGTGAAAGTAGCCTAACCATGAGCCATCAGCTGTTATTGCCAGATGAAGCTACTTCTAGTCATACCTTTCCCTTACAGAGGCAGATGAACGACCATCCATGAGGTAAATGGAAGTACCAGCTCTGACGGAGCAGAAGCCACTCCTTAAAGTGAACCTATCATCGGCAAAAGCGATCCCAAACTGCCAGCAGTACCTTCAAGTAGCTGGCAGTCAGTTTCTAATGATGATTTTCTTACTGCAATCAGATGAGGCAGAAGTATGAAAAACGTTCTTTTATCCTCCATCCGCGGTATTTTCCAGTCAGGCTTGAAGTCAAGGGGGCAGTCGCCTCATTCCTTCAAGTCAAGGTAACCGCGCCCCCTTCCCTACCCCTTCTCTGTGACTGACCGCGCTTACACCCGACAGCCGTCTGGCTTTGCCGAACAGCCGGCTGTCAGTCACAGGAGAAGGGGCAGGGAAGGGGGCGCGGTTACCTTGACTTGAAGGAATGAGGCCGCTGCCCCTTTGACTTTAAGCCTGACTAGAAAATAGCGCTGATGGAGGATAAAAGAACGTTTTTCATACTTATGCCTCATCTGAATGCACTAAGAAAATCATAACTCACTGCCGGCTACTTGAAGGTACTGCTGGCGGTTTGGGGTCGCTTTTGTCGCTGACAGGTTCCCTTTAAGGCCCCTTTACATGGCTTGATGAGCAAGTGATTGTCAGGAAGGAAGCATTCCTTCCTGACAATCAATTGATCGTCAGTGGGGAAGAGAGCTGCATGTACATGTAGTGATCTCCTCCATAGTATGGGAAGAAACAATCACTAATGCCATTTCTCGTCCTCATACAGCTGGCAACAGAGTGCTGTTTAGATGGAACGCTATGTTGTCTGCAGAGGATGATTTAGGTGTCCGCACAAACGTTCCTATTACCCGATGAATGAGAATTTCACTTGTTCATCATGTAATCGCCGCCACATTTACATATGCAGATTATTGCTAACAAGCATCCGTATGAACGCCCATTAGCGATAATCTGCCTAAATATCAGGCAGTGTAAAGGACCCTTTACTTTCTGGGCAAATAGAGGGGGATCTAGAGCTAAGAACCCCTACATGATGCCCATATGGACTACTGCTGTTAGAACCCTTTGAATTACTAATTACATAGTACTAGCTTATTTAGCACTGTATATATCATGAACCAATTTAAAGAGGCACTCACAGAAAACTCCCCCTAGCAGTGTATAATGTGATGGAAAAATTAATCAAGCCATCAAAGGAAGCAATGTGGACAATCACAATATATTAGTAAGTGCCTTGTATTAAAGTTCTCTACATGATGAATGCCATTTGCTGGTGAGGCAACCTCTTTAAGTTCAATAGAACCACAAGGGTCTGAGTGATGCTTCTGTAATATGAACCCACAAATGTATATAAGCCATCTGATCTAGAGCTAAGTATGTACAGTAATTAAAAACCACATTAGGATCTAATTTTATTTTTACTTCTTTTAATGCTACTTGGTCTGGAATATATCTTAAATTAATTTAGACAGCAAATATTTGCATCCTCTTTATTTTCAATGTCATTGTTTAATAATTCTTTTACTTTTTTACCAAAATGAATATGTGTATTAAGCCTCATTCACACATCAGTGTTTGGTCAGTGATTTCCATCAGTAATTGTGAGCCAAAACCAGGAGTGGAGCCTCCACAGACAAAGTATAAGGGAAAGATCTGCACCTGCTCTGTGTTTAGAGCCGCACCTGGTTTTCCCTCAAAATCACTGATGGAAATCATTGACCAAAACACTGACGTGTGAATGAGGCATTAACCAGGTTGTTACTACATGATAATTTTTTTTTATAGAAGTGTCCCTTTAAGGTGCACATAAACATTTATTAGGTTTTGGTCAAATACTTATTTTGTTGACCGATATCTTCCCTGACTCCCCCATGCACATATATGTGGTTTGACTGTCATACACCACTTGAACACAGTTTTTGAAGACACTCAGCAGGGAAATTGTTCCAAACATCCTGGGGAACTAACCACAGATCTCCTGTGGATGTAGGCTTGCTCAAATCCTTATGTCTATTCATGTAATCTCAGAAAGACTTGATGATGTTGAGATCAGGGCTCTGTGGGGCCATATCACTACTTCCAGGATTCCTTGTTCTTCTTTATGCTAAAGATAGCTCTTAGTGACATTGGCTGTATGTTTAGGGTTGTTGTCCATCTTCAGAATAAATTTGGAGCCAATCAGATGCCTCCCTGATGGTACTGGATGATAGATGGAAGTATCCACCTGTATTTCTCGGCATTAGGGACACCATTAATCCTGACCATTTTAAGATTCATTTACTTAGCATTTTGTATAAATTGTATAAATTGATAAAAATAAAATATCAACACTTCTATTTTTTAAAGCATTCTTACTTTTGAAGTAACCATTGCGTAGTACTGCCTGAAGAAGGGAAATGCCCCCAAAACTTTGTGGTAGCACAGTCTTGTGCCTTGTCTTCCTCCGTGATTTGGACTTTTAAAAACATGGACTTTGGTATATGTCGATTACACTTTTTGAATAATGATGAAATAAAGAAAATGTTAATATAATACAGCGGGTTGTTTTGTAGCTTGATGTTTAATAGGGTCTACTCCTTTCATACAAGGTGAAAGAACATGGACCCCAGTTGGTATGGGACTCAGCAACAAGTGATGACTGGCACACCCCTTATTTCACTACTTCCAGTGCTATCCTGATGGCAGACGTGAGAGACAGATGGAATTTTTTTTTTAAGAGCTTGAAATTTACTAGGAAATCCGGCTGTTGGAGGAGTTCACATCAGAATACAAGCTTTTATCAAATTAAGAAACTGACCTGAGGTATGCTTTCAGTCATGTTACATATGACACAACTTCACTATATTAATATATATTGATAGGCACAATTTACAGTCTGGAGAGCGGATCTTTCTCTATTGCTGCATTCTACTATAAAACCTTTACTTTATACTTTTTTTTTGCAGTCTTGTTTCTTACTATTATCTGGATTTTCGCTCTTCTAGTGGGCATAATATCTAAGCACCACAACAGCAGCAATGCAGTGTGGATGTTGCCGCAATTGTAGCAGCAGCAGAAACAGGATAGCATGGAACAGGCAAAGCAGTAGGTCAGCTGTCTGCGGTGTGGGTATTGTCTCTGGTAGTTAGGACTAGCGGATGCAGTATAGAGGCAAAGTACACAGTTCTTGAATCAAACAGCGGTGTTTACTCACACATTGGTGTATAACAAAATGCAGTCCATAAACAATAAAAGTCACCTTTTCTCCTGGGTGTTAATTCACACCCTGCTAGCAGTTCAGCCTCAGCAAGTCCATAGGTGGCCTGTTCGCCTTTAGATGGGCCTCGGTCCTCCATCCCGGCTCAAACCTTAAATCCCAGCACAGCCCTCAGTTCACAGCACACACCTCCTGAGCTCCACTGTCAGAGGGAGGTAAATCCACCACACCTGGCAGTGCTGGCTGGTTTTTATGTCTGGCAAAACCCGGCCTGGAACATGGGGAGTAGTCACCCACCCAGCACATGAATGTAGGCAGGTCACAGCAATGGCATGATGGAGGTGGCAGCAGCAGCCATACAGAGGTTGAATGTAGGCAGGACACAGCAGTGGCATAATAAAAGAGGCAGCAGCAGCCGTACAGGATGGGATGGAAGGCAGGCAGTAGTAGTGGCTTCATGGCGCTGGTTGCATGATGGAGTCAGGCAGACAGCAACAGTGTCAAGATTAGGCACCTCCAGAAGGGCCAGATCAATACATTGCCAACCAGCGCCAAGGTAGTCTCAATCAGGCAGGTCCTACTCCAAACCTACATATGCCGTTGGGCATCTATGTTCAAAAGAGCAGACCCTGCACATATAGTGTGCTGCTCCTAGTCACCTCTGTGTGCACCCAGCAACCAATGAGAGGAGGAGCACGCACAGCTATATGTACCAACTAAGGTCACCTGTAAGATAGGCGGGGAAAAAGTGTACAAGAATGCTACTCCCAGGATAAAATAGAAGCACATTCACACTTGAAGGTGCCACTCCCTCAAGTGTATACTACAAACTAAACAAAAATCACAAAGATAAAAAAACATCCTGCGTAATATGATAAATAAATAGGCAGATGTCCATGGCTACATTTATGAAATAAATCACAGAAAACAACAAAAAATAATGCACTAATACAACAGATGCAAGCATTATATATGGACTGGGTGTACACAGAGGTGACTAGGAGCAGCACACTATACAGTATGTGCAGGGTCTGCTCTCCTGAACAAAGATGCCCAATGTCATAGGTAGGTTTAGGCCCCTTTCACACGAGCGAGTATTCCGCGCGGATGCGATGCGGGAGGTGAACGCATTGCACCCGCACTGAATACCGACCCATTCATTTCTATGGGGCTGTGCACACGAGCGGTGATTTTCACTCATCACTTTTGCGTTGCGTGAAAATCGCAGCATGCTCCTCTTTGTGCGTTTTACACGTAACGCAGGCCCCTTAGAAATAAATTGGGTTGCGTGAAAATCGCAAGCATCCGCAAGAAAGTGCGGATGCGGTGCGATTTTCACGCACGGTTGCTAGGAGACGATCGGGATGGAGACCCGATCATTATTATTTTCCCTTATAACATGGTTATAAGGGAAAATAATAGCATTCTGAATACAGAATGCATAGTAAAACAGCGCTGGAGGGGTTAAAAAATAAATAAAAAATCATTTAACTCACCTTAATCCACTTGCTCGCGTAGCCGGCATCTCCGTCTGTCTCTTTTACTGTATAGGACCTGTGGTGAGCATTAACTATAGTTCAAGGACCTGGGATGACGTCACTCCGGTCATCACATGGTACGTCACATGATCTTTTACCATGGTGATTCACCGTGCTGTGTTACAATTTGTCCTCCCTTTCTGCGAGAGGAAAAAAAGCCCCCATTTTCTGGCGCGTGAGAGTAAAAGGCACTACTACAAAGGTACTACAACGACTGCATCACCAGCAACATGGCCAGGTGGGGGTTAAGCTTGTAGACAAGGTAATTGCTGGTGCAGAAAAGTTTTTTCATGGCCAAACATTCTATTATAGATGTCTCATGATGCATCCAAGAACAAGGAAGTGTCTTAGAAAAAGAAGGTGATGATGATGACAAAAGATTCTTTTAGGCTTAGCCCATCCACAGAGTCAGCAGCATCACCAGATCCTGAAGCAGACATTGCCCTGGTTGTTCGTTGGGAGGTACATGGCCTCTGCTCTTTATTGCTGTCGCCACCACCTCCTAAACTGATGTTGCCTCCTCAGCACCTTGATCTGGCTCCCAGGTCCTGTCGAGCACACAATCGTCACCGGAGTCCTCACCCTGCCTGCTGCTTTTATCAGACTGTGAGATATTATGGTGGGCTCCTGTGCCCACCTCCTGTGCTCTGCATTTTCTCTGACTGCCACTGTGGCTGTCCCCACTGCCAATGCTGTGACTACAGATTCCGTGACTACTAAATTCATTATCACTCACAGATACTTTTGTGCGCTACCCTGTGTATTGGTGTACTAATCACATATATATGCTGCTTTCATTAAATTGAACAATCCCCACCAAAAATTCAATACCAACCATGTGAAAATGGAATTCACAGAAACAGATAACTGAGGCCTGACGTTCAATTTCTCATTATCATTGAAAGGTAGATTGCTGCCCTACCAGAATGCTGGTTTGAATTTAATCAACAACCCTCCCCAAAAAATTTATTGGAAACATATGGAGACAGAAATTCAAGAAAACAGATTAATTCACTAAATTCATTCATTTATTTATTCATTTATTTATTATACTCACATATAGCGCTGAGATATATTCTGCAGCGCTTTACAGAAATTAGTATCACACTGTCCCCTCACAATCTAAGGTCCCTATCAGTATATCTATGGAGTGTGGGAGGAAACCAGAGTACCCGGAGGAAACCCACGCAAACACGGGGAAAATGTACAAACTCCATGCAGATGTTGGTTGGGTTCAAATCCAGGACCCCAGTGCTGCAAGGCACCAGTGCTAACCACATTAACACTCACAGATACTTTTGCATTGTTGAAGTAATCCAGTATATACAGGGAGTGCAGAATTATTAGGCAAGTTGTATTTTTGAGGATTAATTTTATTATTGGACAACAACCATGTTCTCAATGAACCCAGAAAACTCATTAATATCAAAGCTGAATATTTTTGGAAGTAGTTTTTAGTTTGTTTTTAGTTTTAGCTATTTTAGGGGGATATCTGTGTGTGCAGGTGACTATTACTGTGCATAATTATTAGGCAACTTAACAAAAAACAAATATATACCCATTTCAATTATTTATTTTTACCAGTGAAACCAATATAACATCTCAACATTCACAAATATACATTTCTGACATTCAAAAACAAAACAAAAACAAATCAGTGACTAATATAGCCACCTTTCTTTGCAAGGACACTCAAAAGCCTGCCATCCATGGATTCTGTCAGTGTTTTGATCTGTTCACCATCAACATTGCGTGCAGCAGCAACCACAGCCTCCCAGACACTGTTCAGAGAGGTGTACTGTTTTCCCTCCTTGTAAATCTCACATTTGATGATGGACCACAGGTTCTCAATGGGGTTTAGATCAGGTGAACAAGGAGGCCATGTCATTAGATTTTCTTCTTTTATACCCTTTCTTGCCAGCCACGCTGTGGAGTACTTGGACGCGTGTGATGGAGCATTGTCCTGCATGAAAATCATGTTTTTCTTGAAGGATGCAGACTTCTTCCTGTACCACTGCTTGAAGAAGGTGTCTTCCAGAAACTGGCAGTAGGACTGGGAGTTGAGCTTGACTCCATCCTCAACCCGAAAAGGCCCCACAAGCTCATCTTTGATGATACCAGCCCAAACCAGTACTCCACCTCCACCTTGCTGGCGTCTGAGTCGGACTGGAGCTCTCTGCCCTTTACCAATCCAGCCACGGGCCCATCCATCTGGCCCATCAAGACTCACTCTCATTTCATCAGTCCATAAAACCTTAGAAAAATCAGTCTTGAGATATTTCTTGGCCCAGTCTTGACATTTCAGCGTGTGTGTCTTATTCAGTGGTGGTCGTCTTTCAGCCTTTCTTACCTTGGCCATGTCTCTGAGTATTGCACACCTTGTGCTTTTGGGCACTCCCGTGATGTTGCAGCTCTGAAATATGGCCAAACTGGTGGCAAGTGGCATCTTGGCAGCTGCACGCTTGACTTTTCTCAGTTCATGGGCAGTTATTTTGCGCCTTGGTTTTTCCACACGCTTCTTGCGACCCTGTTGACTATTTTGAATGAAACGCTTGATTGTTCGATGATCACGCTTCAGAAGCTTTGCAATTTTAAGAGTGCTGCATCCCTCTGCAAGATATCTCACTATTTTTGACTTTTCTGAGCCTGTCAAGTCCTTCTTTTGACCCATTTTGCCAAAGGAAAGGAAGTTGCCTAATAATTATGCACACCTAATATAGGGTGTTGATGTCATTAGACCACACCCCTTCTCATTACAGAGATGCACATCACCTAATATGCTTAATTGGTAGTAGGCTTTCGAGCCTATACAGCTTGGAGTAAGACAACATGCATAAAGAGGATGATGTGGTCAAAATACTCATTTGCCTAATAATTCTGCACGCAGTGTATGCTGGTTTCATTAAATTGAACAATCAGCCCAAAACCGTGTGGATATAGAGTTAAAGGAAATGGACAATTGAGGCCTGATGCTAAAATTCACATCATGTATCTATTCTGGTGTCGTTAAATTGAAATTGAACCCCTCAAAAAAATGTAATTCCAATTTCTCATTATCACTCACAGGAAAGAAGTTTAGTCTACTGCTGATCATGCTGGTTTAATTAAATTAAATAGAAACCCCCTTAAAAAATATTAAATTCCAACAGTGAGGAAATATAATTCACAGAAACAGGCAATTTAGGCCTGACACTCAATTTCTCATTATCACTCACAGGAAGATTGCTGCCCTACCCTATGTTTTACTGTAGTAATAAAGTATACACGCTGGTTTAATTAATCTAAATGGAACAATCCCCAAAATATTAAATTCCAACCTAATTCACTAAAACGGACGATTGAGGCTTGATGCTCAATTTCACGTTAACACGTTGCTGCCCTACCCTGTGTATTGCGGTTGTAGTAATCACGTGTAAATGCTGGTTAAATTAAATTGAACAAGTCCCAAAAAAAAACATAATTCCAACTGTAGAAACTGATTATACAGAAACGGATTGAGGCCTGACCCTTAATATTGCATTAACACTCACAAGTAAATTGTTAACCTAGTGTTTATTAGTGTACTGATGACCTATATGCTGGTTTCATTGAATTCAATACCCCAATATTCCCACCCAAAAAAAAAAAAAAAACTGGAACAGAACTGTGTTTGTGTGGTGATAAACGGATTTAGCCCTAATATTTTGTTTTCAATCACTGATGTATACAGTTTTTTTAAATAAAATAATTAAATTAAATATGTGAGATGACCTGACACAGAAAGCAGGGTACATGGAAAGGGGACAGCTGCTTTGCATACTTGTGCTTCCTCTGGGCCTTGCTGTTTTTGAGGTGTATAGCAGCTGCAGTTGTGCTAGGAGGAACAGCCAGCCTCAGATCCTCACTCCTTCCTTCCTAGCTGTCAGCTTCCCTACTTCTTCTTTGTAATTCTAGCCTTTCCCTTCACTCTCCCTCACAGTAGAATACAAGCTTGATTTCTGACTGTCCCTGATTGTTTTGTCACTCTGCCATAATTCCCTAAGATAGTTTTCCAGGCAGACATTGCAAGACCCAACCACCATCTTTCAGAGCCCAGCACATAACGTTGTTCTGCTCATTCTGCTAGGGCACCTCCCTGCCTGCTGCAGAACTGATTGGCTTATTCAGCCTGTCTGTCGGCCTGGGAGCCAATCAGGGCAAGCTCTCCTCCCCACTTCCTCTCAGGTTCATGTGATCACACTTCTTCTTCCTCCCTGCTTTTTTCCAGCCAAAATATGAACTAAAATAGCGCTTTGCATGCAACCATAAGCAATTCTGCAGGTAGTAGAACTGAATGCCATTTATGAAAAGGGCAGTATGGATTCAACAAACCATTTATATATTGGTCATCTGCCAGTTGTTAATTTATGTGTATTGTATGTAGCTGATCAAATCCATATTGAGGGTGGCAAAGATGACAAATGTGTTGATTATATTTCATATGACAGTTATCCATCTTGGCGTCGGCTCATAAAAAAAAGTTTAATACCCATTCATAAAACTTCTAAAATGGATAAATAAAATGAATCTTCTTGCGTTAGTATTGTATGTTGTACATTAAAGTAAAAGCAGCGTTTTTATACTGCAGAAAGAAAAATACGTACATGATTCAACACAGAGGCAGAAAGCAGTTCAGCTCAGTGAAGACTTTCCACCTTTTAATGTTGGCAGGGTCACCATTTGCAAAGCTAAGCTCGGGTTATATGCTGTGTAAAGTGCCAAGTGCACAGAATAAACTAGCCTCGGGTGTTTATAGTTATCTATTCTCTTGTCAGTAAATGAATCCAAGTGCTTTATGCTTGTTTCAGCATTCCTGATTCCTTATGCTTATGTTTTTTGAACTGGCTGAAATGCAAAGGTTATCTTAAGACCAGAGAAGCATCTATTTTTCCAAACTTTAATTTCAGAATACTGAAGATTGCAGAGTCGGGACTCGGCGTGGTGATTTTCACTAGTCAGCAATGCTCTCTCAGATGAGTTTAAATTAAGAGTCACATACAGAATATACAGTGATATTATGGCTTTTAACACATATAATTAAGATGTGGCTATAGGACAAGAGAATTAAAAGAGATAGAGGGAGAGAAGAATGTCATGCACAGTTTTTAAGGGCATTTAAAGCACTTTCATTTCTGGTTGTATTGATTCAGGTCCGAAATGAACTAGAGAAAACAGGACAGAGAAAACAGCCAGCAGAGGCTGAGTTATCCTGTAGTAATGTTCTTAAGGTACCTGCATTGGATCAGACAATAAATAGGCTATTGTGCCACTATGGAAACTTCTACCATGTCTAACTATATTGTAAGCAGCTGTGCTGGTTTCAAAAGTCAATAGAAGAATTTGTGGAACGAAAATATAGTAAATAACTAATGGTCATCTCTAGAGATGAACGAATTTTTCCCAAAATTTTTGAAAAAACTTTGCTTCAATTCAAATTTATTTGCGGCGAATCGCGTTAAAAAACGGCTATTTCCTGGCTGCAGAGAGCCTTTATAGTAGGGAGTCTGCTGTGGTAGTGAAATTATACTATGAGTCAGTATGACATGCAGATGACAGGTGTCGCTCTTAGAATCACTGCACACTTCACTTATTTGGGCAGTCACGGGGCCAAAACTGACCAAATAACTCAAGTATGAACTCAGCCTTACAGGTTGATGTTACACCGTCGGCAGCTGGCAATATAGTGGCCCAGTCATGAAGTGGGGAGGGTGGGAACAGCAAGAAAAGTCCACAGAGTGGCCCTATGACATAGTGGTGAGGTGGAAGCGGCATGAGGAGACCACAAAGTGGCCCAATGACAGAGTCTAAAGGTGTTGGAAGCATCAGGAGGCCGCAGAGTGACAAAATGACAGAGTGTGGAGGTGGCAGCAGCATTAGAAGGCCCCAGAGTGGCACAATGACAGTGTGGAGGTGGCAGCAGCATCAGAAGATTACAGAGTGACAGGGTGACATAGTGTGGAGGTGGGAGCAGCATCAGGAGACCACAGAGTGGCAAGGTGACATAGTGTGGAGGTGGCAGCAGCATCAGGAGGCCAAAGAATGGCAAGGTGAAATAGTGTGGAGGTGGCAGCAGAATGAGGAGACCACAGAGTGGCAAGGTGACATAGTGTGGAGGTGGCAGCAGCATCAGGAGGCCACAGAGTGGCAAGGTGACATTGTCTGGAGGTGGGTGGCAATACCAGTACCCGCTGAAGATGGTGGGTGAAAGAAGGAGCACTTGGCATCAGATGTGTGACATCAGGCGGGTAACAGCACCAGAATAGTAGCTGAGGCAGGTAGCCAGTAGGCTTTAGAACAGATAACTGAACCGCTGATTGGCAAATATATATTTTCTTTTTCCACTAATATGTACACGCCACAAAAGGCTTTAGAACAGAAAACTGCACGGCTGAACAGCAAAAATATTTTTTCTTTTTCAACTCATACACACCACAAAGGGCTTTAAAACATATAACTGCACCGTTGATCGGCAAACATATTTTTTCTTTTTCCACTAATACAGTCCACAAAAGGCCGTTCGGGTACCCGGATCCGAACCCGAACTTTTCAGCAAAAGGCATTTAATAAAGCTTGTTGAAAGGCTGCAGGGCGATGATGGAAGAGGATGTGGCACAGAAGGAAGAGGAGGAAGAAGAGGGATAATTTCCATGGTTATCAGGCTAGTCATTCACAAGTGGCTCGAAGGGTGGGTTCCTGCACCAACAGAGGCCAGGTATACAACTGTCCAGCCAGTACACAGTTCTGGAGGATGAAGAGGATGAGGAAGAGGAAGAACCGTGTTCACAGCAGGATGGCACCCAAAGCAGCTCATGGGCATCACTGGAGCATGGCTGGTGGGATACAGAGGACACAGACAATACAACTCCCACAGAGGACAGCTTGTCGTTGCCTCTGGGCAGCCTGACACACATGAGCGACTACATACTGCAGTTCCTGCGCAACGACCGCCGAGTTGCCCACATTCTAACCAGTGCCGATTACTGGGTGGCCAACCTGCTGGATCCCCGCTACAAGGACAACGTGCCATCCTTAATTCCGTCACTGGAGCGTGATCGGAAGATGCGCGAGTGCAAGTGCACGCTGGTAGACGCGCTGCTGATGGCATTCCCACCTGACCGCAGGCGCTTAGTGGAAGCACAAGGCGAAGGCAGAGAAGGAGGAAGAAGTCGCCAACGCAGCTGGGGCACCGCCAGCACCTCAGAAGGGAGGGTTAGCATGGCCGAAATGTGGAAAAGCTTTGTCAGCATGCCACAACATCCGGCAGCACCTGCTGATACGGAACGTCTAAGCAGGAGGCAGCATTTCAGCAACATGGTGGAACAGTACGTGTGCACACGCCTACACGTACTGACTGATGGGTCTGTCCCATTCAACTTCTGTGTCTCCAAATTGGACACATGGCCTGAGCTTGCCATTTACGCCTTGGAGGTGCTGGCCTGCCCTGCGGCCAGTGTATGGTCCGAACATGTGTTTATCACAGCAGGGGGGGTGATCACAGACAACGTGGACAAACTCGCGTTCATTAAAATGAACCAGGCATGGATCCTACGGGACTTGTCTGTACCTTGTGCTGAATAGACAAGTATACCAGCCACACCCAGGCATTGTTAGACTCCAGCACACTTTCCCTTTGCATTCTCTTTTCTATTTCCCAATGTTTTGGGGTCTTCCCAAATTTATAAATAATAAATTAAATAAAAAATTAAAGGGGTAAAAAATTAAAATAAAAAAACAACAAAAAGAGTGTTGGCTACCTCCTCCTCCTCCACCACCACCACTTCCACCTACACGTCCACCGCCTCCTCAACCTCCTACTCCACTTTGACCTCCGCCTCCTAGTTCAAGATTATTATTTTTTTATTTTTTTATATTCTGTAATTTTAAGTCATTTCCCTACCCACATTTGTTTGCAGGGCAATTGTCCTGCTCTTACCCACATTTTGCTTCTTTTTGCAGCCCTCTAGCCCTTACTATGACCATTTTAGTGCACCAAAGTTTGGGTCCCCTTTGACTTCAATAGGGTTCGGGTTCGAGTTCGGGTCCGCTCAACCCTACATATAACAGCACCGCTGAACGTCAAATATATTTTACTTTTACCACTAATACACAACAAAAAGGGCTGCAATTTTAGCACTTCACTACACAACGGCTAATAACCCCTTTTTCCCACTAATACAAGCCAAAAAATGCTTTAGAACATATAACTGCACCGCTCAAGGGCAAATAAGACATAGAAATATTTCCTTGTAGTAAACCCTGTTAATGCCTGTTTCAAACAGCACTTGCACCCAAATAAGAACGGTTTGCTGGAATTACAGAGCTGTATAATGGCAATCCCGTCAGTGCACTCAGTGTTCAGCCATGAACAGCAGGGCGAGTCATGTGACGTTGGCCATGTCACATGACCCCTGCTACTCAGTATTTAAACAGGCAGCCTGCTGGCCACAGGTTGCCTGTTATTTAGGTTCTGCTGTGATTTTGCATACCTGGCATACTTACCCTCTGTGTATCTCCTGATTATCCTCTGCCTGCTCCTTCTGTACTGCGCTGCTCTCCTGGTATTCAGACCCCAGCTATCTCCTGATGATCCTCTGCTGACTCCACTGGTACTTCATGACGCTCCTGGTATTTATGACCCCGGCTTCTCCTGACTATTCTTTGCTTGCTCCATTTGTACTTCGTTGCTCTCCTGGTATTTACTCGGTCCGTTTACGTTCTGTTGTTTGTCTGGTCTGTCCTCCCAGCACTTATTCCAAGCTAGGGATTGCCGTCCAGTTGTCCCCTGTCATTAGAACTTGCAAGGCAAGTAGGCAGGGCCAGGGGTGAGGGTGGAGAGTAGTGGTCACTATCCTCCCCCCTAGGTGTGTGTGTGTGTGTGTGCGCGACCGTTACACTGCCCCGCCAGTAGTGTGGCATCAGAGCGAGTGTTTAGTGTGGCGGGTGGCATAGTTACTCCAAAAAAGAACTTACCTTTCAACACAAAATGTTGACAGATTAACCTTCATAAATGTGAATCAGGCCTGGATCAACCAGGATTTCCAGACACCGGTGCCTGATACAACAGACTAGATCATTCTGGCAGTAATGATCGGACTGTAGTGCATTGCCACACCGGAACATTGTGATAAATGGCCTGTTACTTCTGTCCACATGCTGCTGCCACTATTCTCATACTGTCAACTGCCTGATGACACAAGCCTACTGCCATCTGCTCCTAATGTGATCTGAAAAAAAGGAAAGATTCTGCAAAAATGTCCAAAAATAAGAGTGAATCTGGATCGCACATCCTTATACTATGCTTTGATCCAATAACTGCTTCTCAGCATAATTAACATTGCTTCTCAGCATGATAAATGGTATACAGGCCCCTATGTTGCATACTATACATGAGGCATTAGTATACATTTTGATCAAAAAACATAGGCCCACTCATCACGACAAAGTTGCCTCCTCGAGTGGGAACTTACTCTAAATTTGGCGAGGCGCTGCGTTGCAAGCTCCCTCAGTTGCCCCACAACCACCATTCACTTAAATTCCAAAGTCTGCATGCAGACTATTGTCGAAGAGTAAAAGTCACAGGCACGGTACAGGATGTACACAGTGTATGTGGTGTACAGTTATTCAACAGGTGTAAAAACCTTGTGTAACCACAGAATTGAAATATAACTGCTTTACACTTGACAACTGTTTGGGAGGAGCGGATTGGCTCTGGAAAAAAAAAAAGTAAAAGTGGCCTTAGGTGGGTCCAAATTGACAGAAGGCAGGGCCAAGACAATGTAATTTTTGTTCTTGTTTTAAAGTAACCACAGCTAGCTGATCTCTAATCTATCCCATAATGTGTATCACAATGGGCCGTCTTCTTCATATACTTGCACCTCTGATGGATATTCAGTCTGGTACTTGGGATAGATTGGATACAAGTAGGAAACAGAAAGTTCATCAGATGTTCACATATATGAAGAAGATGTAGCAGATAGGATAGGTCATCAATATCAGATCAGCAGGGGTCAGACTCCCGGGACCTCCTTACGATCAGCTGTTAGAAGAGACTGGGGATTCCGTTAGCACAATGGCCTCTTCCTAGGCCATATGATGTCACCATACATTGCTCACATGGCTTAGTTGCAGCACAGCCCCATTCAAGTCAATGGGGCTGAGCTGCAACATCAAGCACAGCCGCTATACAATGTACGGCACCCTGCTTGGTAAGCAGCCGGGAGCCCGCAGCGCTCATCAGAGCTCCTAAAACAGTTGATCGGTGGGAGTGCCAGGAATTGGAGCCCCTCTGATGTGATGATGAACTATCCTGAGCATAGTTTCATCAGTATCAATAATTTCCTGGATAACCCACTTTATCCTCTGTCATTATCCCATTTTAATAATAAACCTAATATTAATCTGACTTTATATGCTGCTATATGGAAAAAAGTAATACATAATGGCATGCAGTGAATACGACACATAATGTACGATTATAACATGAGTATAATTTCCTCAATGCATTGGTACAGTCCCAGATATCTATGAAAAACATGACATTTTTGGACATGCGTTCCATACTTCTTCTATCCCTGAGGCAGCATGATCTGTTGTCATCCTGCTGGCCCTCTGCTTACTTAGTTCCCTTTACTTCCAGCCCACTGAGGTTGAGCCATGCATCATCTTCTCACAATGGTAGCTGGATGCCCACTGGCACCAATCAAGGTGTCATTACATAGCTATGTCCACCTCTTCAGTGGTGCAGGCCCCAGATGCCCCCAATTTAATAAGGCCCTTCCAGTCTCAAGACCCTATCGGTCAGCAGTGATGGCCAGTTCGCAGTGTTCGCCGACGAAGACATGCGATCTGCCATCTTTATTCCCAAGTCCGGCGATGCAGAGGTAAGTCCTTACCTGCGCCGCGAGCCGCTCTGAAACACATGCGGTCACCGGGAGCAGGCAGTTCCGAGAACAGCCTTTATCGGGCTGTTCTCGGAACTGCCTGCTCCTGGTGACCGCATGTGTTTCAGAGCGGCTCGCGGCGCAGGTAAGGACTTACCTCTGCATTGCCGGACTTGGGAATAAAGATGGCAGATCGCATGTGCTCGTCGGCGAACACTGCGAACTGGCCATCACTGTCGGTCAGTACCCAAACCCCCCCTTTTATTAGGGCAGAGAAGGAAAGACAAATCACTGAATAAAGTGGCCTTAATGGGAGGAAATGCTCAGAACCCCAAATACTGTAGCGTATTTATAACCAGGGGAGCACAACCTCCACATGTGATCCGCTGCTAACGGCAATCCAAAGCAAAAAATGCATACAATGGAGAATGCCGGCAGCGGACCACATGTTCCACAAAAACCTCCTACACAAGATGGAATAATGTGTAGATGAAACTATGAGAGTAAATAAATAAATCACTGCAACGGTGCACTACAAAATATGCAATTGAAAACATAAGGCTAAACCCTCACGCTAGATGTTAAAATGAGATTTTAGCCAATATATTCCAGTCAAGAACATATCGAAGCCTGTGCACCCAGTCAAGGTATGTCAGTTGGCACGGGACCTACCGCTAAACCTACCTCTAGTGTGTGAACACTGTCTGATGAGTGCTAAGGTCCGACTCACAACCAAGCTACTACAAACTTCCAAGGTAAGATCCCAAATACAATGGGAGGAGGGAGAAGGCTGTGAGCCCCACCTATAACAGGCTAGTGTGACACAGGCTACCAGGTGCACCAGAATGTTACCAAAGAAATAAAATGGCACATTCCATACATACAAAGACAAATCACTGAATAAATTGTCCTTAATGGGAGGAAATGCTCAGAACCCCAAATACTGTAGCGTATTTATAACCGGGGGAGCACAACCTCCACATGTGATACACTGCTAACGGCAATCCCCAGCAAAAAATGCATACAATGGAGGATGCCAGCAGTAGACCACATGTGCCACAAAAACATTCTACACAAGACGGAATAATGTGTGGATAAAACTATGAGAGTAAATAAATCACAGCCTCCTCCCATTGTATTTGGGATCTTACCTTGGGGGTTTGGGGTAGCTTGGCTGTGAGTCGGACCATAGCACCTATCAGAGAGTGTTCACAAACTAGAGATAGGTTTAGCGGTAGGTCCCGCGCCAACTGACATACCTTGATAGGGTGCACGGGCTCCGATATGTTCTTGACCGGAATATATTGGCTAAAATCTAATTTTAACATCTAGCGTGAGGGTTTAGCCTTATGTTTTCAATTGAATATTTTGCAGTGCGCCTTTGCAGTGATTTACAGAGAAGGAAAGAGCAGGGATAACGAAACCTATTAAAAATATTTTAAAAAAATCTTCACAGCATCTACAAGATCCATTGGTTCACCCTGTTGTGTGTGTGCATGCCTTTGAAGTACAGTGAGCATGGACATCCTGTTCCCAGGCTCGGACTGGCCCACAGGGGTGCAGGGGAATCGCCCGGTGGGCCCCTGAGCAAGGTTGGCTCCTAGTCTCCCACTCCCTGCACAAGTGGCACATAACACATTAGATTTAGTACACTATATACATATATTCAATTTACAGCACATCAACCAGCTTGTGTTCATATAAAATACTTGTTAGATTATTTATTATATTTGAATGTATCCGTACGGTGGGCCCCCTAAATAAATTTTACTGGTGGTCCCTAGGTACCCCAGTCTGACACTGCCTGTTCCCCTTCATTCCCTGATGTCAGGCCACACCGATCCTATGCAGCATTATGCTAAATACTAACAGCAAAGGAGCCTTTGGCCCAGGGCAGTTAATACTGAATTTAGGCAACAGTGCGGGAAAAAAAAGCGTCCCTCCCACCAGCATCAAATAATCCAAACAACCTTAATAATACAGAGTTATTAAATCAAACTAAATAAATGCTAAACAACTCAGCTACTGTAGAACCTCATAATTAGTCTTGAGCAAATCGAGCTTCGGATCCTAGATCCGCAGTCGATTCATTAAAAAACTTAATTGTTAATGCGGTTTCCGTACAGCATTAAAATTAGCTCTGTGTTGCCAAGCTTCGCATCACCCGAAGTTGCACGCAACTTCGGTGAATTACTATGGTATTCCTATCTGTGTATTTAAAAACATTTTAAAATAGGAATCCAAAGTGGGCTTTTGTGCCGAGGTACCAGCCAGTACCAAAGCGCTCTCCTGCTCTACATGTGGGAGCTCGTCTTCTGCCATCTACTTTCCCTTCGTTTCTACATCATCTAATATTGATGAGAATATGTCATCAGGAACATCCAGATCCTCCTCTCTGCATCTTGCTGACTTTTCTAGGACATGGAGACTTTGAAGGATGATTTGGAAGAAGTAAAGCCAGCAAAAGATGGGGATGGTCATGATTAAGACCTGGCCCCCCCTAAGGGGTGCAGACTGGATGGTATTAGTTGGCACGCTAGCAGGGGAATAATAAAGGCTTACATCTTATTGGTATTAAATTACATTGATGTAAGAATAAGTAAATGTAGGAATAAATAAATAAAACTGACATAGAATAAGTCTCCCAGCACTGTCCCTGCACTGTCCCTGCAGTCTCCCTGCACTCACCCTCTCCAATATTCTTCTACTAATCATTTTCAGCAACACTGTCCCTAGCACACAAGCACTTGCCACTTCTCTTCCTATGCTCAGGTCACAGGACAAAGGGCTCTGACATCACAGGGCATGGCTATCTGTGGATTGGCTGGCTGCACAGCATTATGGGTGATCTTTAAGAAAAATTAATTTGTTCCCACGCACGAGGAAATTCAGATTTGTTGTGAATCAGAGTTTCCTAAACTTGGACCAAATTCTAATTCGAATGCTTCGCTTAACACTAAACATAATGTATAATAATACACAGCTCAAAATACAAAAAGTGCTAAGGTTCTCTGGAGTAAGGGTGTTGAAGATCAGAGTGTGGCAAGGTCTCTGAGGGGATAATAAAAGGCTGCAAGGTGCCCCCCAGAACACATTTTGCTTGGGGGACACATGGTCGCACAGCCCCTATGTATGGGGTGCCATCGGAAGCAAATGAATAAAAAATATAAAAAAAAACATGTCCATAGTATTTAAAGATCAGCTGTCAGCAAGATTAGTCCAATAAATCAGACAAACCTCCTGTTTGGGTTGATTCTTCTGATTAAAACAATACCTGTCTTGTGGAAAATAATTGCAGTGTTCCGGAGAAATACTGTATATTCCGGCGTATAAGACTACTTTTTAACCTTGTACCGCCATCCTCCCGGCCGCTCGCATCTCGCTCCTACGCATGTGCGAGATTTCATGCGGCGAGCGTGGATACACGGGATCCTCACGGCCGCTCGCATCTCGCTCCTGCGCATGTGCGAGATCTCCGTGCGGCGTATCTAAGTGCAGCGCAGATGTGCATATGTGAATGTGAATATGAAGAATAACATAACAAAAACATGTTCAGGGTATAGGTGGCACATGTTTAGGGTCTGGGAGGCAGGGAGGGAGGACAAGGAAGGTGGTGGGATGCAGGGATGGTGGTGATACCATGGGATGGCGGTGGTACCTAGGGATGGTGGTGGGATGCAGGGATGGCAGTGGTATCTAGGGATGGTGGTGGGATGCAGTAATGTACTGCTGTGTGTTGAAAAAGGGGTAGTCTTATACGGGGAGTATATCCAAAACTCTATATTTTCAGTGTAGAAGTTGGGGGTCGTCTTATACGCCCAGTCGTCTTATACGCCGGCATATACGGTACTTTTATTCTTTTTGCAAATAAGGGCATCGGTTCCTTTGCTTTCCAAAACTAGCCTCACCTGTAGGGGCACAGAAGCCCTCATTTGCATAAAGAATAAGGGGGTGATTTATCAAAACTGGTATAAGGGAAAACTGGTATAGTTGCCCGTAGCAACCAATCAGGTTCCACCTTTCATTTTTCAGAGCTCCTTTGGAAAATTAAAAGGTAAAACCTGATTGGTTGCTATGGGCAACTACTTTTTCTTTTACACCAGGTTTGATAAATCTGGTCCTAAGAGTTTTTTCTCTCTGGAATGCTGCAACCAAATTTCACAAGTGAAGCATAATTTAAATCAGCTTGTTAGGTTTCATAGGGTTGATCCTAATGATAGGTGCTCTGTGAGGCCTCTTTCACACGAGCGAGTTTTCCGTCCGTGTGAAATACGTATAGCATCTGGACTGAATCCTTTTTTGTGCATGATTTCTGCAATTAGGAAAAATTGCAGCACGTTCTATATTCCGCATTTTTCATGCAGCTCTGGCTCCATAGAAGTGAATGGGGCTTGCATGAAAAACAGATTGCATCCCGATGGTTGCTAGGAGATGTACTGTATTTTTCGCCCCAAAAGATGCACTTAGATTTTAGAGGAGGACAATAAAAAATAAAAAAAAAAGATCAGACCCCAATGTGAATGACCCCCAATCAGACCTTAGATAAGAGCCCCAATATAAATAAGATCCCCCATTCAGACCTCAGGGCAGCCCCCCATGCTTCAGAGCAACCCCAGATCACATAAAATAAAATAAATCCACTTAAGGGTCCATTAACACGCAAATTGCGGAACGCGCACAGACGCCATCCGTGTTTTGCGGATCCGCGATTTGCGGACCGCAAAACACACCACAGTCATGTGCATGCGGCCTAATCCTGTTAAAGTGCACACCAGTGGCAGAGAGAGCAGAGCCTCTAGGTGTAATTACAACGCCCCCGTTGCTCCTAGAGGATCTTTTGCATATATCCAAACATCATTCTTTTATGCGGGCACATATGAACATGGGACCAACAGCCTTCAGCTGCCAAGCGCACATGTAACAGGTCAGCCAGTTTCATAGGTACAAATAAGCTGACAGATGCCCTTTATACACTGAGACTTGCCGGTGCAATCTGGAATAGTTTCTTTAAATATACCACCATCATGCAAGCCTTCTTCAGGTTTATTCTCACTAGTAGTGCATCTTTAACACCCCCAAACCTAACCGTACAACGACACATCTGCATCAAAAGAATGCTGCCTTCTAAACATGCCTTGCTTTGTCTACAGTGAAAATAGTTTCATTACTAGTCATGAGAACATTTCTGAGATAAACCTTGGGCAGCAGTCAGCTCGGTGGAGCGTATGCCGGCACATCAGACTGTCTCTCCCCAGGATAGGCAGCTACTGACATCACTTCCTTTGACAGTAAACATGCCATTTTCCTTTAACATTCAGGTCTGGATTATTTTACAGCAGCTAAAGAGATATCATTGGGAACAGTTACAAAGAATTTGTTGTTACATTTCCATGGGATATACATAGACTTAGATTATTTTCTACTTTAAAGGAAGTGATGTCATATGAGATATTATTATAGTAGATAAGCTGCAGTTTGTATTTATGCACAGCAAGAAAATGGCCTCCAGTATTATTATGTCTTCTGAATTTCTTCCGTTGATTGATATCAGAACAGTATTCTTTACAGAAGTAGCGCTGGCATGAGAGAGCTGCGCTGTGCCCATAAAGGGACTCTTTTGTATGTCTGGTTGCCAATATTAATGTCACTGTTGGATAAAGCTGTGGTTTAATACTCAAGTGATTAAAAGGTTTTTTTTTTCCTTCTCCAGTCCTTTTTTTTTCCCTTTCTATGCGCATTTTGAAGAGGTTTTCACAGAACATTATTCCAAACAGACTATGAGACCCTTTGTAAACCATGCAGTATCAATAAGAGGGAAAAATGCACATAATATCAATCTATTCTCTACTCTCAAAAGACAGAAATTGATTTCCATTGTAGAAGTTTTTGATCGGATTTCTTCTTTGCATAAATCCCTTCACCTACAAAAGTAAATTATCAAACTTAAAAAAAAGGTATCTCAAGTAAATGTTATTTTATTTCAAGATAATTCATGTTTAAAAAAAAAAGAAATTTTTTTTTCAATCTGCCCCTACCGCTCTCTTGTGCATTCACAGCCAATAAAAAATATGGCGGCCTGTGATATGTCGTCCTTAGGCCCCATTCACACGTCCGCAATTTCTTTCCGCATTTTGCGGAACGGAATTGCGGACCCATTAATTTTGCGTGGCCCGGCTCCAGAATTGCAGACCCGCACTTCCGGGTCCGCATTTTCGTTCCCGATTTTTTTTTTTTTAACATGTCCTATTCTTGTCCGCAGTTGCGGACAAGAATAGGACATGTTAAAAAAAAAAATCGGGAACGTTACAGACGTGTGAATGGACCCTTATAATGACTTAACCAGCATCTGAAGCTCATTTGACCATGTTCTAAGCAATTAGTATGTTTTTTTGTTATTTTGTTTATGGTAACTCAAACATTAAAAAATAAATAAATAACCACTTCAGAACAGGGCGATTTTCTGTTTTTGCATTTTTGTTTTTTACTCCGTGCCTTCCCAGAGCCATTACTTTTTTATTTACCCATTGACATAGCCATATGGGGGCTTGTTTTTTGCAGGACAAGTTTCCCTTTTTAATTGCAGCATTTACTATTACATACAATGAAGTGGGATTCTCGAAAAAAAAAAAATCTAATGGAGTGGAATTGGGGGGGGGAATGCAATTCCGCCACAATTTTAATGTTACAGCTTTCCCTATTCCCTTCACTCCCTGGGTCAGTACAGTTACAATACCACATTTATATGGTTTTTCTTGGCTTTTAATACTGAACAAAAAAAAAATTTAAAAAAATTATTTTCATCGCGATATTCTTACCCCCAAAGATTTTTGGTATGTTTACAAAGCTGTTTGCAGAATCATGTTTTTATTGATACCATTGTGTAGGACTTTATCACTTTTTATTCATTTTTATTCATTTTTTTGGGGGGGGGGGGGTGAAGTGACAAAAACAATGGTGAATCATCCATTTATTTATTTTTCCATTATGCCATTCACAATACGGGATAAGTATTTTTCTATTTTTATCGGACACAGTGATTTTCATTTTTATATTTTTTTTATATTTTTAAAAACTTTACCTTTTTTTTCAACTTTCTTTTAGGCCCCCAAGGGCCTAACATCATGCAATTGTTAGATTGACACTTCTATTTATCAATAAAAATAAATACATTGACAAATAGAAAATTTTGTATATTGCAATATAGTGCTGCCACCTGCAGGCCTACATTGGAATATAACTGTAAAAGGCAAATCAGGACTTCAGCAGGCTTTGGCCTTTCACAGACAACAAATGGCTCCCCTGATCGTAGCGTCGGACAGCCATTCCAGGCCTAGAAAGTGCAGTACTTTTGGGTTTGCACTCACAGATGCATTTTACCGTTAAATGCCTGCAATCGGCATTTTCATTGATCAGACATTAGCCCCGGCTGGATGCTGTATTAAACAGCAGAAACCCGGTGGCTATGGCACCTGCTGCACTTGAAAGAAGAAGTGGTTTTTCGACATTCAGATATTGATGACCTATCCTCATGGATCGGTCATCAATAACAGATTACCGGGGGTCCAACACCCGTCACCCCCATCATTAAGCTGCTCAAGGAGTCCATGGCACTCCAGTGAGCTTGGCAGCATCTTCCTAGGATACTGACATCACGTGCAACAGTCTTGTGGCCTAGGCACAGCTAAGGATGGGGCTGTCTCGAGTGCTGCAGCCTCCTCAAACAGCTGATCACCGGGGGTCCAGGGTGTCAGAAACCCACAGATCAGATATCTAAATCTCGGAATAAACCTTTAAAGACCTTATGGTCCATGTGAACACAGCTTATTCAAAAGGATTTTACGATTATTTGATCATTATACCCAAGTGTGTATAGTGTGCCTCAACTGTATACAAGATTACCTATTCTTACTTCAGAAACATTTCATAAACATTTAAGGGGGGTTTCCAGGAAAAATTTTTATTTCAAAATGCAGATTAGAACATGTTAAAAAAAACAAGAATCAGTCCTCACCTCCACCGATTCCCCACTGCTCCTATTCTGATACTGCTTGGGTCCCCACTGCGCTGAACCTCCTTTCCCATATCAACAGAGCCAGAAGCTCTAAGAAATGCCCTATCAGCTAATCACTGACTAAGATGATTCACTGCTAAGGCCAGTGATTGGTTGTGCAGGCCTTTCCTAGCTTTTGTGTCTGTGAGGAGCCATGAAAGGAAGTGCAGAGCAGAGTTGGAATGGCAGAGGTGAGTAATGATCCTTTGTTATCTTTAGCATGCTCTGGACAATTTGTTAAGTTACAAATTCTACCTAGAAAATCTGGACACTATAAATTCTACTATTTCATGCAGGTAATAAAATAACTCATGAAGTGTATGGCCTACTTTCAACATGACAGAATTACAGATAGACTAAACTTCAAACAAAATACTCCTCACACAGAACTCCAATTCAATGGCCAAGGCATAGCCCAGAAGCCCTCTCTCCAAATTCTCACCAATACTTACAAAAATACTTGGCACGCCACCAAGTGCTTGAATATTCTACTTTATCTTATCGTTAAATGCTTCAATAAATATATGCAAACAGTAGTAGCGCAAAATCCATATAAAATTATATTTATATCTAAATATATTTAAAGGCGGGTTTACACCACACAATGATACAGACGATAGTCAGGAAGGAAGCGTTCCTTCCCGACAGTAGGCTGCTTGTTCAGTGAAGGAGACTTCGACATTTACATGCAGCGATCTCCTTCACATTATGAGGATGAAGGATTGCGATTGCTCGTGACCATACAGAATCATTGTTTCTGGGCAGCAGATCACTGTTTAGACTGCACAATTTACTGCCCAGAAACGATAATTGGGTTATTAGTTCATTGGGTGCTTGGTAGCACATTTAGATGGTTAGATTGTCAGGAACGATCAGAACGGTTCGTCATGAGTAAGGATCAGCACTACATGATCCGAAACGCGTAGACATGAATACCCAGTTTGGTTTTTAATGCACTATTTCCAATAAAAGCTGCCACTTTTTTGTACTGGAAGCTGGATCTGTTTCTTTGGATGTTACTTCCACGCTTTGTTCCCAGCTTTTTTCAGTGTTTTGTGCTGCGCTGTGGTATTTGGTTCTGCTAGAGCAGTGTTTTGTGCAGCAATATGGTATTTTTGTCTCTGACTGCTTGCGATGGCCCCCACCTACTGTCAATTTGGACCCGTCTACAACACGGGGCCACTTTCATTTTACTTCCAGGGCCATTATAAGTTCCCAGTCTACCCATGCTGGGGTAGACAGAATAATAGCAACAACTAGTTGGTACAGAGTAGCTATTAAGAACAACCCTCCTTTAAGGATTTACATGGAACCTTTTTATCACTATGTGCTACAGAAATTTTGTACGTTTGTAATAATGTTTAGATATATGAAGGTTTGGAAAATGTCACTTCATCCTGATGTGCTTAATGCATTGAGAATGGGAGTAATTTCATTATGGAATGTGTGGGACTTGCACCCACAAATGCTTATTTTTCAATAGCCTAAGGCCCCTTAACAATTCTACCATGAAGAGCACTCATGACACCTAAGATTCCTGCTTGTCCAATTAGGGTTCCTCCACCATTTTCAGGCATTCCTGAGATCCACCATGCTCACACAGTGATTACATTGTTTCATCTTTATTTTTCAAGAGTGACAACCACTTTCTTACTAATGGGAAAACTGTCAGGTTGCCACAGCACAATTATATTGGTAGCATCACTAAGGAAAAGTAACACTGACCATAAGGATAATACCACCAAAAATGCTAAACGCCTATGAAGTCAGACAACAAAGCCATCTGTTTGGACAAGGAGCCTGAGCATTTTCACAACATCCTGCAAACAAGACTTGTATTCAGAATCTTTATACAAGTATCTGAGCATTTTGTCTTATTGTCTACCACCATGCACGGTGCTAGAACCTTGTTTTTACAGTATTTCAGCAGGACAATTCTTCCCCCCCCCTTAAAATCCAATAAATAAAGGATCAATTTAAGGCTGAAGCAACACATTCAATGCAATTTAGATGATCATGAAACCTTTCATTTTAATCAGACATTCATTTTGAGATTATTAAACTTCCTCTTTTCCAATAAGGAGCAAAAGAAAAACAAAGTACAATGTTTGATAGTAATTTCTGTATATATCCGAAAGCCAACAATAACTGTCGTTTTATATGATTCTCACAAATTGAAGGCCCAATAAAAAGGAGGGGAAAGGGAAATTAGATTTACTGATGATTATGACTGAACTAAAAGGACGCTGTGTGAATATAAGGTGTGGTAATGAACAATAAATGTACATTAATGCATATTACAATACGTGGGAAAAAATGTGTGTAGCACAGACATCAGGCTTGATGGCCCCGTTACACTTCCATAACCTACAAACATCAATGTAATCTCCTTTCTATACCCTCAAGGCTCTTACTAGCTGCTAAATGCCTGTCCATGACAATTTTGTACAAACAATAATAATACACAATAGATCAATGACAATGAAGTTTTACTGTGATAATCTGATATAGATTTGCTAACTTTTGTATGAAATTCAAT
This sequence comes from Bufo bufo, assembly GCF_905171765.1. Lineage (NCBI taxonomy): Eukaryota > Metazoa > Chordata > Amphibia > Anura > Bufonidae > Bufo > Bufo bufo. The sequence continues at coordinate 433,145,664 of NC_053393.1, forward strand.
TTTGTTTGATCGCATCTTCATATGTTTTATTTCAGCCTGCAGTATTGATTCGGCAGCTTGGGTGCCAGCTGCAACGTCAAAAAATAAAAAATGGCATATAAAATGGCATTACAAACCTATTAACAATTTCTATCGATGAAGCCGCCATGAATTGTGGTATTCTTCTGGCCTTCGTACATTTGCGATTTAACATGGCACCTTTTTTTCATACGAGAACATTTGAAAAGGATTCATTCATTTCTAGGGGTCAGCAAATATGGCCATCAGTCTCCATGCATTCTGCTAGGGTTTGACTCCTTTATAACAAAGAATGGAGCATGCTGCGTTTTTAGGATTAAAAATTAAATGACGAAAATGAGTTTTCATTTGCTAAGTTTTAATTTGCTTCTATTAATAGAAGATAAAAAGATAATAAACTATTTATACATTTATAATAATTTGAAATAGAAATGTAATATATATATATTTAGCTTTTTTTTTATCTACTATTAAGTAAGCAAATTAAAACTTAGTTGTCCAATTCTTTGGCCATTCATTTTCGGCATTTATGTGCATTTCAAATAGGGACAAGTACCTTTTGCCCCTTCTGTTTAGTGTATTTATTATAGTATCTACTGTAGGCCCTCTGTCTAATTCTATATATTATATACACGCACATGCATAAACACTCCTCAATGATGCATCTACTCTACAGTTATTGATCAAGTGCAGATGTGCTATTATTGTGAATATTGACAATGTCTGACAGTGAAACACATCAATAGTCAGCCTTGTCACACATGGGAATAATTAGCTTGCAAATCTTCAAAATGTGGTACATATCAAGAAAACGAGCCATTCATTTCAATGTATTATTCAATAGAATAAGTGTTTACTTCCAATCACTCGGAATATTTATGGGTGATAGAAAGCAGCTTGCACCCTAGTTCATCATCCACGTCAGCGGCTTTTATGTGTAGATTCAGCTCCTCACCGTTCACGACAGTGAAGAAGAATTACGAAATATTTAGTTAACAGCAACAGGCATAAGGCAATTAATGCAATATTTAGCCTCTGTTCTCCTTAGCCTAAAAATAACAGCAGATTCCGGTTTACACTCAACAGGAGAAATTATGCAGCAGACAGCATGATGCGTTGGCTCTTTTTATTTTTCACTTTTTACGGCAGAATACAAACCCTGTGAAGAAACAACTTACAAAAGAGCAAGAGGAATGCTATGCAAAGGAACGGCCTGAGATCAAGGGATTCTGTAAGATCTAATCTCTGAAATACAAATCAGGAATATATATATATATATACAGTGGGGGAAATAATTATTTGACCCCTCACTGATTTTGTAAGTTTGTCCAATGACAAAGAAATGAAAAGTCTCAGAAAAGTATCATTTCAATGGTAGGTTTATTGTAACAGTGGCAGATAGCACATCAAAAGGAAAATCGAAAAAATAACTTTAAATAAAAGATAGCAACTGATTTGCATTTCATTGAGTGAAATAAGTATTTGAACCCTCTAACAAAAAAAGACTTAATACTTGGTGGAAAAACCCTTGTTTGCAAGCACAGAGGTCAAACGTTTCTTGTAATTGATGACCAAGTTTGCGCACATTTTAGGAGGAATGTTGGTCCACTCCTCTTTGCAGATCATCTCTAAATCCCTAAGGTTTCGAGGCTGTCTCTGTGCAACTCTGAGCTTGAGCTCCCTCCATAGGTTTTCGATTGGATTAAGGTCCGGAGACTGACTAGGCCACTCCATGACCTTAATGTGCTTCTTCTTGAGCCACTCCTTTGTTGCCTTTGCTGTATGTTTTGGGTCATTGTCGTGCTGGAACACCCATCCACGACCCATTTTCAGTTTCCTGGCAGAGGGAAGGAGGTTGTCGCTCAGGATTTCACGATACATGGCTCCGTCCATTTTCCCGTTTATGCGAATAAGTTGTCCTGTGCCCTTAGCAGAAAAACACCCCCAAAGCAAAATGTTTCCACCCCCATGCTTGACGGTGGGGACGGTGTTTTGGGGGTCATAGGCAGCATTTTTCTTCCTCCAAACACAGCGAGTTGAGTTAATGCCAAAGAGCTCTATTTTGGTCTCATCAGACCACAGCACCTTCTCCCAGTCACTCTCTGAATCATTCAGGTGTTCATTGGCAAACTTCAGACGGGCCTGCACATGTGCCTTCCTGAGCAGGGGGACCTTGCGAGCCCTGTAGGATTTTAATCCATTGCGGTGTAATGTGTTTCCAATGGTTTTCTTGGTGACTGTGGTCCCTGCTAATTTGAGGTCATTAACTAACTCCTCCCGTGTAGTTCTAGGATGCTTTTTCACCTTTCTCAGAACCATTGACACCCCACGAGGTGAGATCTTGCGTGGAGCCCCAGAGCGAGGTCGATTGATGGTCATTTTGTGCTCCTTCCATTTTCGAACAATCGCACCAACAGTTGTCACCTTCTCTCCCAGCTTCTTGCTAATGGTTTTGTAGCCCATTCCAGCCTTGTGCAGGTCTACAATTTTGTCTCTGACATCCTTGGACAGCTCTTTGGTCTTTCCCATGTTGGAGAGTTTGGAGTCTGCTTGATTGATTGATTCTGTGGACAGGTGTCTTTTATACAGGTGACTAGTTAAGACAGGTGTCCTTAATGAGGGTGACTACTTGAGTAGAAGTGTCTAACCACTCTGTGGGAGCCAGAACTCTTAATGGTTGGTAGGGGTTCAAATACTTATTTCACTCAATGAAATGCAAATCAGTTGCTATCTTTTATTTAAAGTTATTTTTTCGATTTTCCTTTTGATGTGCTATCTGCCACTGTTACAATAAACCTACCATTGAAATGATACTGTTCTGAGACTTTTCATTTCTTTGTCATTGGACAAACTTACAAAATCAGTGAGGGGTCAAATAATTATTTCCCCCACTGTATATATATATATTTTTTTTTTTTTTAAATTTTTTTATTTTTTTATTAATAAAAAGATTCCATGGAGTAAAATTTCAAGCTTATGAGGTTGCATTTCAGTAAATTCACATTCATTCATAACCTTTTTTTGCTATTATTGTAAAATTACATTAACCCCTTAGTGACCACCCATATGCCTTTTTACGGTGGTCACTAAGGGGCCTTAGGCATGGTAGCCCAGTCTAAGTGTTGCACGGATCCCCCATGCAGAGGAGAGAGAGAGTTCGGTTCTCACATGAGAGCTGCGCTTCTGCTCTAAAAGCCCAGACCGGCAGGAGTGCCAATTCAGGCAATGGCACCCACTGCGTGTAAGCGGTGACTCCCGTCGGCACCCCACAAATGAGATCACGGGGTGCCGATGTGTGTAAAGGCTGGCTGGGACCTGGTGTAGGCCCCAAACCTGCCTTGAGTGTTTTCCAGCAGCCTGCGCCTCTCTGACGCAACCTGCTGGTCAAGGTCAGTATAGCACTGACATTAAAATGCAATGCACTATAGGGACTACAACTTGTCTTGGAAAAAACAAGCCCTCATACAGCTACATACACGGGAAAATAAAAAAAAGTTATAGCTCTTCGAAGGAGACGATGAAAAAAGGAAGGCCCAAAACAGGCTGGTCACTAAGGGGTTAAACATCACATTATGTGTTAGGCTAGTTCCTACCCGACTCCAGCATTACCGGGTGTTACTGACTATAATGAGGTCTGGCAGAGATCCGTCCACTACCCGGCAAATATTCTGGGATTCAGCCGGATGAATACCACTGCAGAATATTTGCCAGACAACGGTCGGATCTCCGCCAGACTTCATCATAGTGAATTGTGCCAACGGGCATTTCAGTAACACTGGGTAATGCTGGATTCTCTGCCCAAACAGCCTGCCGGAACTATGCTGGCAGTGTGAAACTAGCCTTAGAGGGTATTCCTGGTGCAACTTTTAATAATATCACACACATACAGCACATTTACGGAGCACTTTATACAATTTAATATACAGCTCATGTACACAACCATACTATAGCTCCATACAGCTGTAACATGGCACCAATACACTTCTACAAAACCCTAGTAGACCTCTGTATGCCTCAGATTTCTGAGGATTTTTCAGTTGCATTCTGTATAAGGCTACTTTCACACTTGCGGCAGCAGGGTCCGTCAGGCTGTTGTTGCCGGACCCTGCTGCCGCAAGTGTGAAAGTAGCGTAAAATCTACAGAATCTAATCTGACTCACCAGATTTGTTACAGAAATTCCTCTTATTGAAAATCCATTCAATACATGTGAATGGGGTTGTTTCAGCAGCACATGCATGGATTTCTGCAAAGCCCATTCCGATGAATGGGATAGTTGCGGAAACCTCAGCAACAAATCTGCCTCACCCTACATTTTATAGGCTATCATAAAGGTGAAATCATATTCTACTGTACCTTTGTATGCCTCCGATTTAATTTTTCGCTAACATTTTGTATGTAACCTTGCATGCCCCAATGCCATTCGTCAATAGCAGAAAATCTCCATTCACACAGAGCCTGTACAGCAGTGCACAAGATTGTTTGACTCCAGTCTAAAGGCTCTGTGCCAGTGTGCATGGGCCTTAGGCCCCTTTCACATGGGCGAGAAGTCCGTGCGGGTGCAATGCGTGAGGTGAACGCTGAGTCCGGACCCATTCACTTCAATGGGGCTGTTCAAATGAGCGGTGATTTTCACGCATCACTTGTGGGTTGCGTGAAAATTGCAGCATGTTCTATATTCTGCATTTTTCACGCAATGCAGGCCTCATAGAAATGAATGAGGATGCGTGAAAATCGCAAGCAAGTGCGGATGCAATGCGATTTTCACGAACGGTCGCTAAGGAGACGAGGGATGAGTTACTCGGGACCCCATTTACTTTATTTTTTTTATTATAACATGGTTATAATGGAAAATAATAAAATATACAGAACACCGATCCCAAACCCGAACTTCAGTGAAGAAGTCCGGGTTCGGGTCTGGGTACCACAGTCAGTTTTTTATCACGCGCGTGCAAAACGCATTGCATCCGCGCGATAAAAACTGAACATCGGAACGCAATCGCAGTCAAAACTGACTGCAATTGCGTACCTACTTGCATGATTTTCCCTGACCGCATACGCAACGCATCCGGAACTAATCCGGACATGCTCATCTGCAAGGGGCCTTAAGCCTCATGCACACGACCATATGCTTTTTGCAGTCTGCTGTGGATCCCCAAAATAACGATACCAGCCACATTTTCTTAATAGAACTGCCTATTCTTGTCTGCAAAACAGACAAGAATAGGACATGTTCTATAATTTGCAGAACAGCCACACTGCTGCAGACAGCTCATAGATGACATTCGTGTTCTGACGCATTTTTTGCCGACCCATAGAAATGAATAGGTCAGTGTGCCATCAACAAAAAATTCGGATTGGACGCAGACCCAAACAACGGTCGTGTGCTCGAGACCTTAACACTTGAACATATAGGAGAGAGGCTGGGTCCAGCTATAGGCTGTACTTAGGTTCTGTTCACACTAGCATCAAAGCTTCTCCTTGTAGCAATTAACTAACACTGGGTTACCAATTTCAGGTCAAAGCCAATAGTGGATTAAAAAAACAAGATGAAGACTCAATATTTCCTTTATACATGTCGTTCATTTAGGATTCTGTTCCTAGATTTGGCTTCAAAAACTACAAAAAAAAAAACTGAACATGGAAACCTGGCCCAACTGTAAAAATAAAAAAATATGATGTAATCTAGGTTATCTTGTCCACCAAAAGATGAAATAACGGGAGCCAACAGATGGCCAACAGAAAAACTGTTCCTGTAAAAAAATTAATAAATACAATAAGAACAATGTGAACAGTGCCTGAGGGGTCCCAGAACGCGTCCCAACCAAGACATATTCACTCATACATCCACGGAAATCAATAGAGGTAGAGAAACCTGAGTACTCTCACTGATCAACATGTCTAAAAGCACTAAACTTGGAAAACCCCTCGAAGACGCATCCAGTGTTTTTGAAGGTTCTTCCATAAGCAGTTGACCTGCACAGCTCAATATGGTTGTTAGTCGTGTGAGCAAGGAATAGCAGTTGTCAGGGGATTGTGTCTTTGATAGGTAAACTGTTTCTCGTGTTGTCAGATGCTTTTTGCACAAGTCTATAGTATTTAGGTATTCTCCAGGGCTCCGGTGCAGTCACAACTGTGTGTTCTGTAGGTTTCTATAGTCAAATGCTACTAGCTATACAGGAAGACAAATCACAAAGGGGCATTGCTCCAGAATGCGTGTTTTATTTTACTTATATCTTGTTCAACCTCAGAGCAGACTGACAAAAAAGGCCTCCAGTACTTCAGAGGAAACGACAGCAAACTGAATTCTGTCATGGACGTTTACAGCCGGCTCTAGCACTGCACACATCTAAATGCCTATAGCAAGTGTCCTTTTCAAATTCGACTTTCTTTTTTTTTCCTGCATTTGCACTTTCCTTGTGGATTCTATTTTTTTTTCCATTCTCCCATTGCCTTTCTATTGTTATTCACCCTGTTTATTGCTTCAAGCATCTCTGACACACTGGACATCATCTGAAACTACAAACGACAGGATGCAATAAGCTTGAGAATAGCAGTAATCTGAGGAAGGTTCTTCATTCACTCTTGCTCCTAACTCTCTGTCTTCTTATCCTACATAGAAAATAAAAAAATCAATACCGCCTCACACAGCTTGATAAAGGCGCTGGACGAGTACAGCAGGCATGCTGGATATAGTAAATTAAAGTGATCAAAATTTTCCAGTCGCCTCTGCCTATAGCCTACATAAACTAACAACCCTGTCTGCCCAATGCCCGTCACCCTGGAATCTTTTTTTTTAGCCATGTCTTTTATTATCGTGCAAATAATATGTGAATGCATGCACGGCTCTCCTTACATTATACACATGGACATGGAGGAGAATTTGTACATTTGCTCTGTTTGGGTAACATATGTTAAAACAGAAGAAGCATTTTGATGCAATGTTCTTGTGAACCTTACACTGTTTTATTCTATTTTGCTGCATTTCTGTTAAATTCACAGTGAAAGGATGTCCAAATATAAACCCATGTCTTCTCTGTCTTTTCTTTTGTTCCTTTCAATCCTAGTTTAAAATGTACTCTTTGCACTAATACTCATTGGCAGAATGCAGAAGGTTCATGCAGTACTGACTCATCTGGTGTGGTAACGGTGGCCATGCACCTTTAACAACCGTCCGGACAGCTACGGTATTCTTACCAACCAAGCATACACATGCATGCTTGGTTTGGCTGTACATTTAAACGTATAAGGCTACTTTCACACTAGCGTTCGGGGCTCCGCTTGTGAGTTCCGTTTGAAGGCTCTCACAAGCGGCCCCGAACAGAATGCATCAGTCTGGCAGCGTTCAGCCTCTGCTCCGCTCAGCAGGCGGACCCCTGGACGCAGCTTGCAGCGTTCAGGTGTCCACCTGGCCGTGCGGAGGCAAACGGATCCGTCCAGACTTACAATGTAGGTCAATGGGGACGGATCCGTTTGAAGTTGACACAGTATGGCTCAATTTTCAAACGGATCCGTCCCCCATTGACTTTCAATGTAAAGTCAAAACGGATCAGTTTGCATTATCATGAACAAAAAAAAAAAAAAAAAATTATTATTATAATTTTTTTTGTTCATGGTAATGCAAACGGATCCGTTCTGAACGGATCTAAGCGTTTGCATTATAGGTGCGGATCCGTCTGTGCAGATACCAGACGGATCCGACCTAAACGCAGGTGTGAAAGTAGCCAATTGCCATCAAAATGTATTCTAAAGGTGCTCATACATAGAACAGCAAAGTCGGTGGGACCAGATGACTAGCTTTTAGGCTACTTTCACACCTGCGTTCAGGTGTCCGCTCGTGAGCTCCGTTTGAAGGGGCTCACGAGCGGCCCCGAACGCATCCGTCTGGCCCTAATGCATTCTCAGTGGAGGCGGATCCACTGAGAATGCATCCGCCTGCCAGCGTTCAGCCTCCGCTCCGCTCAGTGAGCGGACACCTGAACGCTGCTTGCAGCGTTCGGGTGTCCGCCTGGCCGTGCGGAGGCGAGCGGATCTGTCCAGACTTATAATGGAAGTCAATGGGGACGGATCCGCTTGAAGATGACACCATATGGCTCAATCTTCAAGCGGATCCGTTCCCCATTGACTTACAATGTAAAGTCTGAACGGATCCGCTCAGGCTACTTTCAGACTTAGAAAATTTTCTAAGTTATAATGCAGATGGATCCGTTCTGAACGGATGCAAACGTCTGCATTATAGGAGCGGATCCGTCTGATGAAACATCAGACGGATCCGCTCCGAACGCTAGTGTGAAAGTAGCCTTATTTGTGCATACTATCCAGCAACAGATGATATTGGAGGCAAAATTGATCAGGCATGTTTTATGTCATCATGCCGAACCTTTGTTCTTATCAGAGAAAAGCCACTGTCAGAAGTGTCTGGCAGTGACTTTTCCAGCTCTTTCCATTAAAACACTTAAAGGGGCTGTCCGATCTCAACATTTATGGCATATTACTAGGATGCACAACAAATGTCAGAAAGGTGCAGATCCCATCTCGGAGACCTTCTAGAAACCCCAGAACAGTGCAGGTCCCACCTCCGAGACCTGAGAAACCCCAGAACAGTGAAGATCCCACCTCTGAGACCTGAGAAACCCCAGAACAGTGAAGATCCCACCTCTGAAACCTGAGAAACCCCAGAACAGTGCCCACAAAGTGAAAGAGAGTGGCGATTCAGTGCTCAGCTTTTTTCAGAACGGTCACAGTGATTAATGGAGGGTCGCCACACAGGCGTTGCTGCTCTCCCTTCACTTTGAGGACCCCGGTTTGGAAATAGGAGTAGGTTCCTGAGGTGGAACCTGCACCTTTCTGACATTTGTTGTACATCTTAGTAATATTCCATAAATGTTGAGATCGGACAGCCCCTTTAAGTGTTTTTAATGGAGAGAGCTTGAACTGCTGCTGACAGTGCCTTTTCTTCGATAAGAACAAAGGTTCGGCAAGATGACATTCAACATGCTTGATCCTTCTTTCCTCCAATATAATCTGTCGCTGGATAGTATGCACATAAGATAGTCAGCCGGTGCCACTGACTTGAAGAAATTTCTGAGATGTTTACATTCACAAGAATGGGGCTTGCAGAAATGCATGTGCATGCTGACGAATAAACCTCATTCAGAAGTATGGAATGGTATATATATATATATATACACACTTACCTAAAGAATTATTAGGAACACCTGTTCTATTTCTCATTAATTCAATTATCTAGTCAACCAATCACATGGCAGTTGCTTCAATGCATTTAGGGGTGAGGTCCTGGTCAAGACAATCTCCTGAACTCCAAACTGAATGTCAGAATGGGAAAGAAAGGTGATTTAAGCAATTTTGAGCGTGGCATGGTTGTTGGTGCCAGACGGGCCGGTCTGAGTATTTCACAATCTGCTCAGTTACTGGGATTTTCACGCACAACCATTTCTAGGGTTTACAAAGAATGGTTTGAAAAGGGAAAAACATTTAGTATGCGGCAGTCCTGTGGGCAAAAATGCCTTGTGGATGCTAGAGGTCAGAGGAGAATGGGCAGACTGATTCAAGCTGATAGAAGAGCAATGTTGACTGAAATAACCACTCGTTACAACCGAGGTATGCAGCAAAGCATTTGTGAAGCCACAACACGCACAACCTTGAGACAGATGGGCTACAAAAGCAGAAGACCCCACAGGGTACCACTCATCTCCACTACAAATAGGAAAAAGAGGCTACAATTTGCACTAGCTCACCAAAATTGGACTGTTGAAGACTGGAAAAATGTTGCCTGGTCTGATGAGTCTCGATTTCTGTTGAGACATTCAAATGGTAGAGTCCGAATTTGGCGTAAACAGAATGAGAACATGTATCCATCGTGCCTTGTTACCACTGTGCAGGCTGGTGGTGGTGGTGTAATGGTGTGGGGGATGTTTTCTGGGCACACTTTAGGCCCCTTAGTGCCAATTGGGCATCGTTTAAATGCCACGGGCTACCTGAGCATTATTTCTGACCATGTCCATCCCTTCATGACCACCATGTACCCGTCCTCTGATGGCTACTTCCAGCAGGATAATGCACCATGTCACAAAGCTCGAATCATTTCAAATTGGTTTCTTGAACATGACAATGAGTTCACTGTACTAAAATGGCCCCCACAGTCACCAGATCTCAACCCAATAGAGCATCTTTGGGATGTGGTGGAACGGGAGCTTCGTGCCCTGGATGTGCATCCCTCAAATCTCCATCAACTGCAAGATGCTATCCTATCAATATGGGCCAACATTTCTAAAGAATGCTGTCAGCACCTTGTTGCCATGTAGAATTAAGGCAGTTCAGAAGGCAAAAGGGGGTCCAACACCGTATTAGTATGGTGTTCCTAATAATTCTTTAGGTGAGTGTATATATATACACACATATACACACACACACACACACAGTGTGTGTGTGCGCCTATGTGTATCACATTGCAAACTGAAAAAGACAAGTTTACAATTCTTCTAAACTTACAGTAAGCATTGGTGTTGGAGCCCATTCCAAAAGTCATCCATCAAAGAAATAAAAATATATTTCCTTTATTAAATTCAATTAAAATACAAGCAGATTAAAATTGGAGGAATCCACATGATTGTAGGAGAAGAAATGGTTAAAACAACCAAACTAGTAGGGGACTAACTGGCATGTAGACCAGGGCAAGTTTATATTAAAAATACCGGAAAAAGAGATATTACAATAGCATCATATCCAAATTGATTATGCCTAAACGTCAAGGAACATAGAGTATACAGCAACCTCACAATAGGCCAAACATAGGACCCGGTACCACAAGCCACAAAGTAGTAAATGTTGAAAAAACATACATCAAAACCCACTGTCTGCCAACGGTTTAGTCAGGGAAAAAGTGAATCACAAGTGGATGACTTTTGTTATGGGCTACAGCACCAATGCTAATATATAAAAGATGAGTGTATGTATGTATGTCCACTAAAAGAATCCGCACCGTCGCATTTACAATCACAGAATTTGGCACACAGGTACATCAGGTGTCCGGGAAGGTCTCAGCTCTCTAGGATGTACCGTTCCTGAGATATTCCCCAAATATACATTCGACAATAGAAGCTTGGTCACATGACCCTTATCAGCCAATAGAAGCTCACAGGCCATTAGCCTCCACATACACACAGTTTGACACCAGGTTTCCATAACAACCCAGCCATTTATCTTCACTGCTGTAGGTGAGCTTTAAAGCAAATCTGTCACCAGGATAATTGGTATTGAAGTAAAGCCATGGTTTAATAGCTGTGGATGACACTGTTAAGGGAGCGGAGTGCTGTGAGATCAAAGTTAAAGGGGTATGTAGGGTGGTCATTCAGGCCACCCTGAAAAGATGGACTTAAAACCCCGCCCCAGGTCCCACTAAGCCAGGCCCCCGATCCGGTTAGGCCAGTCCACTCCTCAGCTGACGGATTGAAAAAATCAACTTCTGTCAGCTGCAGAGGTGGGAGGGACGGTGACTTTCTCCCTGCAGCTCACACTCAGACAGCACAGTGCTGCTGTCTTAGAGTGGGCTATTCAAAAGGAAAAGCCCTCGATCCGGTTAGGCCATGCCCACTCCCACTCCTCAGCCAACAGGGATTGAAAAATTAAGTTAAAAATCAACTTCTAGGTCCTGCTAAGATATGCCCCCAATCCGATTAGGTCACGCCCCCTCCCACATCTCAGCCGACATGGATTTAAAAAAAATGAAGTTAAAAATCAACTTGTCAGCTGCAGGGGTGTGAGGGCCGGTGACTTTCTCCCTGCATCTCACACTTAGAGAGCACAGTGCTGCTGTCTTAGAGTGAGCTGTTCAAAAGGACACGTCCCCAATCTGGTTAGGCCACGCCCCCTCTCACTCCTCAGCTAACAGGGATTGAAAAAATTAAGTTATAAATCAACTTCTAGGTCCTGCTAAGCCATGCCCCCAATCCGGTTAGGCCACGCCACCTCCCACTCCTCAGCTGACAGGGATTGAAAAAATTAAGTTAAAAATCAACTCAGAGTGAGGGTGACTTTCTCCCTACAGCTCATGCTCAGACAGCACAAATTCCTGACGGAGGACAGGGAGTCTGAAAGCCGGACTGTCCGGCCTAAAACTCGACCTCTGGCCACCCTAGGTCACAGATAAGGGGATGGTTTGCCATGGAGGTCAGTGTTAAGGGGCCGATTGCTGTAAAGACCACTGTTAAGGGCGCGAGGGCCCCTATGGAGATCACTGTCAAGGGCCTGTTGTGCTGTGAAACTCACTGTTAAAGGGGAAGGCTGCTGTAAAGGTCAAAAAGGGTCAGTGTTAAAGGGGTAGGGGGCTGTGGAGGTCACTGTTAAGGGGGCGGGTTGCTGTAGAGGTCACTGTTATAGTGGGTAGTGTTGATATCTTTTAACAACACACACAAACATTAAATGAAATACAATAAATATACCTGAGCGAAGCCGGGTCTTTCGGGTAGTATGCACAGTACAGACCAAAAGTTTGGACACACCTTCTCATTCAAAGAGTTTTCTTTATTTTCATGACTATGAAAACTGTAGATTCACACTGAAGGCATCAAAACTAAGAATTAACACATGTGGAATTATATACATAACAAACAAGTGTGAAACAACTGAAAATATGTCATATTTTAGGTTCTTCAAAGTAGCCACCCTTTGCTTTGATAACTGCTTTGCACACTCTTGGCATTCTCTTGATGAGCTTCAAGAGGTAGTCCCCTGAAATGGTTTTCACTTCACAGGTGTGCCCTGTCAGGTTTAATAAGTGGGATTTCTTGCCTTATAAATGGGGTTGGGACCATCAGTTGCATTGAGGAGAAGTCAGGTGGATACACAGCTGATAGTCCTACTGAATAGACTGTTAGAATTTGTATTATGGCAAGAAAAAAGCAGCTAAGTAAAGAAAAACAAGTGCCCATCATTACATTAAGAAATGAAGGTCAGTCAGTCAGCTGAAAAATTGGGAAAACTTTGAAAGTAAGGGCTATTTGACCATGAAGGAGAGTGATGGGGTGCTGCGCCAGATGACCTGGCCTCCACAGTCACCGGACCTGAACCCAATCGAGATGGTTTGGGGTGAGATGGACCGCAGAGTGGACCGCAAAAGAGCCAACAAGTGCTAAGCATCTCTGGGAACTCCTTTAAGACTGTTGGAAGACCATTTCAGGGGACTACCTCTTGAAGCTCATCAAGAGAATGCCAAGAGTGTGCAAAGCAGTAATCAAAGCAAAAGGTGGCTACTTTGAAGAACCTAGAATATGACATATTTTCAGTTGTTTCACACTTGTTTGTTATGTATATAATTCCACATGTGTTAATTCATAGTTTTGATGCCTTCATAGTCATGAAAATAAAGAAAACTCTTTGAATGAGAAGGTGTGTCCAAACTTTTGGTCTGTACTATATATATATATATATATATATATATATATATATATATATATATATATATATGTGTGTGTGTGCCTATGTTTATCACATTGCAAACTGTAAAAGACAAGTTTACAATTCTTGTATAGGTTTTGCTATGTTATCTATATGTGGACCAAAGACCCAAGACAAGAGTACAAGAACAGTGCCTGTTATAAACATAATATTCATGATTACTGTTGAGCAAACTTGTGATTTGCAAGTTCGTCTTTCGGGTTATCTAAGAATTCCATAATGGATTCCGTTACCACGGACCGTAATGGAATTCTATGACGACATGCACCACGGAAGCCTATAAGAGGCATTTCGTATTGTATTCTGTCGTAATAGAAGTCTATGCTGGCCATAGACTTCTATTACGACAGAATGCAATACGGAATGCCTCTTATAGGCTTCCGTGGTGCATGCCATCATAGAATTCAGCTATGGTCCGTGGGAACGGAATTCATTATGGAATTCTTAGATAACCCGAAAGACGAACTTGCAAATTGCAAGTTCGCTTAATACTATTCATGACTTTTGGAATTCTTGAGAGGTAAGCTGGTAGGGACTGTATCCCTCAGGTGCTTTACGTCAAGCAGGGTGGCAATTCTGCCTTTGCCAGGATAGATACATGATTAGGGTTATGAACTTAGGGGAACACTTATCAAGAATGGTGCAGGCCTCTCACAGATGTGGTGCATCTTCCCGCTGGCAAATGCGACACAGAAAAATCTACAGCAGGCTCCTAGCTGCCAAAGATTTCTGTCTTAAAGGGGCTGTCCGCTTTTTACTATTTATGACATATCCTCACATGAAGGAAAGCCCAGCCACAATGCTGCTGTTACATTGGACCACCAGCCTCAAGATCTGTACAGATGTATTCAAAGTCTATGCCAGGAGTTCTCTCAGGGTTTGCATTACTTTTGACAGAACCCAGATGGCCCGTATTTTAAATTAACAGGGACTGTCATTGACTGGAACTGTCAGAGCATCATGGCTTCTATAAGTCCTATTCTTAAAGTACATCCATCCACTATACAGGTTCATGTTCACTATTTATTCCATTGAAAACTCTATTTCTTCTTGGTGACATGATGGATATAATAGCTTATTAGTAAATTAAGCCTAAAAAGTGATAAACTTTTGGGCTTGTGTTCATCCTTATGGTCTTTCTGTAATCAGGTCAGAGTCTGGAGGAACCTGAGAATACTCCAGATCTCCTGTGGGCCAAGTCCATCCCTATTTGGTTGATGAAATTATATGATATTTATGGCACCTGTGATTAAGTTTACTGCTGAACTCTCCAGATACCCATGACAGGTCTTCTTCTAGTCTTCCAGCATCTAAGGAATCTGTTTTCTGTTTAAAAAAAAATTAAAAAAAATAATCAATTGTGATCATAAAGTGTTAGAAAAAAAGTAAGCAAAATCTTATGAATGTACAAAGTTCAAAATGCAAAAACAATACAGGGTAGAGCGCAATAACGAATACAGTTCTGAGGACTCGTAGTTATGAGTCTACTGTATTTAAAAGAGGAGCAATGCCCTTTCCCCTTTACTGTTGAACGAGGCTGCTGGGACATTGGTGAATAGAAAAATGGAATCCCTAGCAAGGGGAAGGGAATAAAACATAACTTTTAATCTAGATAATAAAGCTAAAATGTCATCTGTACCAATAACAAACAAACAAAAACAAAAAGGTTAGAATACCAGTATTTATATCAATCTTGGGGATCCACCATTTGACAGTGATAAAAAAAATTGGAACAATCTTACCAATCCTGTGGTACAGGGTTGTTCCAAAATAACGAGTGGTGGTTCCAGATGATGGTGGATCTCAATGTCAAACCGGCTATTGTATGAGATGGGCATCAGGAAACTATCCCTAATTAAACCCTGAGTGTGGGGAAGGGAGCTAGGAATGCCTTGCCTATCTATACAGAGCACCCACCCAGAAAGGGGCGACCCCGTCTGGATACCTGACCCCGTTCTGGGCAGTATACCTATAAAACCCTCAAAAAGGAAGTCCCAACGTGCTACATTTCGTTGAATAACTCGTCAGGGGAGACTCCAACTATAGGGGTAATTAGCCCTTCAATGTCATGAAAAATAAATGAATAATAAACATAAGAATGGTGGGGCTAATATAGAATATAAAAAAGGGGATGAGACCCAGAATTGTAGAGGAGATGCCAAGTCAAAACACCCTCAGATGATAAACCGATATGGCGTAACACCACCGTAACGCCCCGGGTGCCGGCTCTCAGAGGGTTCCAGAACCTAGAAGCAAGAGCGCTTCCATCAATATAGATGGAAGTGCTTATTGCTGGAGCACAGGGAGCTGTGGTCCTGTCACTCAGCTCCCTGCACTGTCTCTCCCGCACTGAATAGTGAAGCAGAAAGACTTCTCCCCACTCCACCATTCAGCCTGCAGGCACAGATCGCACTGATAGCCTGTGTGGGTGGAGCCTGCAGCCCGGAAATCTGCATAAGCTCCGCCCACACAGTGCTGTAGAGCATTCTGTGTCTGTAGGGAAGAGAGGACTGATCTTCAGATATGGGACAAGGTGAGTAGGTAATGTGTTTATTTTTTTATTTGACACAGGGCATTTCTACCATGGTTGGGGCACAGAGGGTATTTCTACCATGGAGGGGGCACAGAGGGCAAAATTCCTACAAAGGGGGCACAGAGGGCATTATTACTACTACAAAGGGGGCACAGAGGGCATTACTACTACAAAGGGGGCACAGAGGGCACTACTACTACAAAGGGGGGCACAGAGGGCACTACTACTACAAAGGGCATTACTAGTATTAGGGGGGCACAATGGGCATTACTACTATGGAAGGGGCACAATGGGCATTACTACTATAAATAGGATACAATGGGCATTATAACTATGAAGTGGGCACAATGGGCATTACTACTGTGAAGGAGGCACAGTGAGCATTACTACTATGAAGGGAGCACAGATTGCATTACTACTGTGCAGGGGGCACAGAGAGCATTACTCTTGTAAACTAGGTGGGCATAACTGTTAAGAGGCACTGAGTGGGCATTATTACTATGAAGGGGCACAGAGGGCATTATTACTGGAATGGGGGCACAGTGAGGGCATAACTACTCTGAAGAGGCAAAGAGAGGCCATTACTACTGTGAGGGAGGCACAAAGAGGGCATTACAACTGTGAAGGGGGCACAATAAAGGGATAAGTACTTTGAAGGGGCACAATGTGGGCATAACTACTGTGAAAGTTGTAAAGTGAAGGCATAACTACCTTGAAGGGGCATAATATGGGCATAACTACCATGAGAGGGCACATATCTGGACAAAACTACTACTACTACTTTTTAAAGTATTGGTGGGGGGTGCCAGAGAAAGGACCCACCCTGGGTGCCAAACACCCTAGGCACGCCACTGCTGTGCTCGGTAAACTGTGGCCACCGCATCTTCAAACAACTGATGGGTGGGGGTGTTGGGCCCTCACTGATCAGATATTGATGACCTATTCCTTAGAATAGTCATCAATATTAAACGTCCGGAAACCCCTTTCGGACTGGACTGGTGAATCTCATGTCAGGTCTAAGGATGAAAATTCTCATTATTCCCACACCCGTGTTCTTTCGACCATTTATTAAAAATTCTAGTATTAATTTTATGAATACCTATGAAGTGGCTTATGTGGAGTACTTGGTTATGCCATAGATATACACATATACTGTAGAAACTTTTCAAATGTGCTTGGTTTTCTGAACTATGCAGAAACTATAGTACTAGGCCTTTGCTTAGGGGTTTATAATTTAGGTTAAATGGATTATTGTCAGCTGAGGTCCTATCAGTCCTTTGAGACAGGATTACCTTGATATCTTCAGGGAGAACAAAGAAAAAAAACCTCCAAAGAAAGCACAGCTTGTAGACGACAAGGTACAGAGACTATCCTCCTTCTCTTATCCTCCTTCTCTTATATAGGCATGCTTTATAACTTAGCATAGGATGTAAGTATCTATAAGGGCTCATGCACACAACCATATGTACTTTGCGGTCTGCAAAAAAATTGATCCGTAAAAAATATGTATCATGTGCATTCCGGATTTTGCATAACGGAACAGCTGTCCCCTAATAGAACAGTCCTATCCTTGTCCGTAATGCGGAAAATAATAGGACATGTTCTATTATTTTGCGGAACAAACATACGGAGACAGAATGCACACAGAGTAACTTCAGTTTTTTTTTTACAGACCCATAGAAATTAATGGTTCCACATACGGTCCGCAAAAAAATAAAAATAAAAAAATGGAACGGACACGGAAAGAAAATACATTCGTGCATGAGCTCTGTAAGGGATCGTCTCTTATTCGGGGGTCATTCTCACAATGATCTTCATCGACCACAGGGTTAGGGGCCAAACATTGTTTGTATTTGGCACCTCAGCAAAACCAAAACAAACAATACAAATAAAACACCTGCCCGGCTGGGCTCTAACAAAACATGAGGACTCCCTACCTCACTGAAAGCCTTGTTCACACACGGGAAGAACATCGGATTTTCCCGGCCCAACAATCCAGCACTTCCAGGCTGTAACAAAGTCCAGTACCTTTTGGGGGATTGTGGCCCAGAAGTCCTCCTGACTTTGGCCTAGCGACCGTCGATTCCAAGACCTCGCGGAGTCCCCCAAAGTTCAGGCTAACACCTAGCCCCGTGGCCCCTCAGCCAGCTCGGCTGAGCCCATTTGTACAGAGCCTTCCCAGGCCTCTGCTGCACACAGACACTGCAGAGTAAGACACACCCAAGATCCAGTAGCAGGATTAAATAGGATCCCTGGACATGAGCATGTCTCAAGTCCCAGACTGGAACCTGGGGAAACAACACCTCAATGTTCACATTGCCACATATCCCCCCCCCCCCTGTTCAAACCTGTGGGGGTGAACACATGTACCAACTGGATGCTCGTGACAGGGCATCCGCATTATACTGCCATCTTCCGGCTCAACGTTCCCCCTGGAAGAGATGGCCAGCGTCACATGCTTCCCATTATTTTGCCAGACCCAGGCCATCAGAGCTTGGTTTGTCATAAACACTGCCTACCTAGACTACAGTGTCTAAGGGCCTCCTCCGTCTCCTCTTCGCTGGAGAACTTAGCTTTCTGGCTTGCTTCTTTTCTAGATTTCTTCTTAGGCCCACAACCTTTAAATTTCCGCAATCTTTAGAGCCGCGTTTTCCACGGGGAGCTCCCGCCTCCTCCTTTTGTTGGAGATCCGGCTGGTCAGTTTTAAACCACCCTTCAGCCGCTGTAATGTCACCTGGTGTTCCCACTCACTTTGTTTCTTTATTCTATCACCAGATAGCACTTCTCTTTTTTCTTCAGTCCCCACAGGGGTTACCTCGGGTTTGGCTTCAGTATCAGAGTCTTCTGCTTCTTCCACATCAGCCCCATCAACTGGTTCAGCAGATACATCTTCTATTTTCTTCTCTGCCTCGGCCGGCACCACGATCTCCAGTCCCATTCTTAACAGGCTCTGACTTCTTGGCACCTTCCAGAGGATCTTCCTCTTCCGGTTTCTCATTTTCTTCCACCTGCTGTGCAGGAGCACGCTTAGGCTTCTCCAACTCATAGATGGCATCTTTTGAGCTCATGAGAGCTCCCATCTCTGCTCGGAGTTGCTTGTTCAGACTCTAATTCATTTCACTCCTCAAGCACTTCTTCAAGGGCTCTAGCCAAGGAGAGGGCCTTGGACTCTTTCTCCCGAGCATCACCCTCCGCTCGGTCACGTTCTTCGGCATACCGAGCCGATATATATTTCTCTTCAGCCAGGGGCTGGCCAAACTTCTGTTCCTTCTTAGTTTTTCGCACTAGCTTGTTGGAAGCGCCCCACTCTTGGGCCTCCTGTTCCAGCGGCTCTTTACTCTGTTCTGCTCCTGCATCAGCCGAAGGAGTACCACCCTCCTCCTTCAGACACTTTGTGGGATTTCCACCCAGGGACTCTTCAAGCCCATTGTTGATGTCGACTACAGACTTCCGTGTCTTTCTGGAGTCTTTCCTCTTCTCCGGGACACCAGGCAGTAGACCCTTCAGTTCACTCATCTTTTCCGGGGTCTCTTCTTTTGACCTTTCTGCAGCCTTCTTCAATGTCTTTATGATGACAACTAGTCCCTTCTCTATCGTATCTAGGGACCGTGTGGAGAGCGAGAAATCATCTTCATGATTGCAGCTGTACTGACAGGTCAGGTCATCTACCGCTGCCTGAATATGGGTCTCAGACACTAGGCTGGCGTCTCCCCACTCAACTCTGGTCACCTCAGGTACAACTATCGTCTGGTTGCTACCCGTATGTACGTCAATTTGGCAAGAACTCAACATGGCAGCCTCTCTCTCTGAGTTGCTATCGGCCACGGCACATGCATCACTTATATTACTTGTGTCATCATATCAGTTCTGACCTCTAGGGGCACCGATGCGCTAGTCCCCACATTGGACACTTCCCCAGCCACCAAAAACCCCCGTGGGTACTGCATATCCACCTCTGGTACGTGTGGTACACCCTCTGGGCTCACAACATTAACCAGCATTTTTGTATCACATATATTTTTACCAGGAGGGGGCACTTCTCTCCTGATCACATCCTGAAAGGGAAAAGGCATGTCATCATTATATACTTCACATGACCTCACATTTTCATTTTTTACTTCAACTACATCACTGTTTTCATTATGCATTTCGGCAAACATGGTACCATCACTTTGCACCTTATCAGCTCCACTGTTTCTAATGGTCACTTCATTTAATGGGCTAGGTACCAGTTCTGCGGGAGTTACGTGACCGACCGCAGAAGTGTTTCTACCCCACAAATCACGGAACAACCTTCTCTCATGTACGGGCGAATTTACGGTAGCAAGTCCATCAGTCCCAGATGTCACTATAGCCTCACACTCAGTGAGAACTACCTGACAGTCCTCATTAACCGCATATTTATCACTTTATTTATCTCAGGTTTCCATATTGTGCTACCTCTTACCCGGGCCATCATAGGGTCTCTAATTTTCTCCACCCCATGCCTAGCCTTGGTCACGGGCATTTTGGGCAACACAACAACCTTCTCCCCCGCAAAGTTCTGCAAGGGAACAACTGCAACAGGCTTACCCGCCTGTTCAGACCCTGCAGATCCTCGGCACATCCTCTCTAGGACTCTGTCTCCACTGGTAGGGAACATTCGACCTCCTGAGAGCTAAACCGCTCTCCCCCTCTTTATCCAAAACAAACAATACAAATAAATCACCTGCCCGGCTGGGCTCTAACTAAACATGAGGACTCCCTACCTCACTGAAAGCCCCGTTCACACACGGGAAGAACATGCGGATTTTCCCAGCCTAACAATTGAGCACTTCCAGGCTGTAACAAAGTCCAGTACCTTTTGGGGGATTGTGGCCCAGAAGTCCTCCTGACTCTGGCCTAGCGACCGTCGATTCCAAGACCTCGCGGAGTCCCCCAAAGTTCAGGCTAACACCTAGCCCCGTGGCCCCTCAGCCAGCTCGGCTGAGCCCCCCTGTACAGAGCCTTCCCAGGCCTCTGCTGCACACAGACACTGCAGAGTGAGACCCACCCAAGATCCAGTAGCAGGGTTAAATAGGATCCCTGGAAATGAGCATGCCCTAAGTCCCGGACTGGAACCTGGGGAAACAACACCTCAATGTTCACATTGCCACAGCTCTTAAAGAGTTAGAATACAGCCACACAGTCAGGTTACCAGATCCAGTTTTGGAAGCAAAAACCTGGAGAGAATTACAAAAAAGAGAAGTCATATCTGTCCTTTATACTTACTTTAGGCTGATCTCTCCAATTGTGACAGACTTTTGTGATGCATATATCCTCCATGAACACGCATATCATAAATCTTCCCCATTTATGTGCTTGTGGCCTTGCTCATTGCCTATCATCAGAATTTTCTTTTCTTTAAAGAGGACCTGTTCAACTTATCATTCCTGAATTATTATTTTTCTTTTAGTAAATCCATGTTTTCCCTATGGAATAACAATTTTGGAGTATCTTTTAACTCTGCACTGTACCATTCCTATATTATTCCAGCTATAAATTGCCAACAGGGTGTTACCATTTCCTTTGCTTCCCTACACAGTCTGACACTGGGCAGTGTGAGAGAGTATGACCGATCCCTCCCACGTGGTAACATCCAGCTGTAGTAGGAGTAACCTCAGAATGGAATAACACAGATTGACGGTGACAGACTTTTGTCCGTCGAAACTGTAATCAGCCACATTGAAAAACGTAGCCTGTTGTCTACCTTTGTCCACCAGAGAGTCAGAGGAAAACTGGCTTAGTTGCCCATTGCAACTAGTGTTGAGTGAACCAAAGTATCCGAAGTAGACTTCGATCTGAATTTCAGGAAAAATTTGAAGCTGAATTTCCTCGTGCTTCGTGGTAACAAATACATTTTTCCCAAAATGGTGGCTCAAAATTAAAAAAATAATACTCACCTGATCCACTTGCTTGCAAACAGGCCGCCCACTCCGGTCTTGATTGAATGAAAGCTGCCAAAGGACCTGCGGCAAGCATGATGACCCCTGAAAGGCTTAATGTGAGAGACACCGTGATCAGTGTTGAACGCGGCATCTGAGGGGTTATATGGCGTGGGAGGGCGGTGGCATGATCACCGTTCCCCATCATTGCATCCGCTACATACAATGGAAAGAGATTTGTGACTAAAAATTTATGAACAAAAACGAAATTTCTGGTCGAAGTTCGCTCATCTCTAATAGCAACCAATCAGATTCCACCTTTTATTTTAGGCTACTTTCACACTTGCGTTGTTAATTCCGGCAGATAATCTCAATACCGGAATTAAACAGATCCTTGATTTTGCAAAATCAGGATGCATCCATTCCGTTAGGATGCGGTTGTGTGAAATCAAAATACATTGAAAGTCAATGGGTGACGGATCAGGTTTTTTTTTTTTTCAGTTTTTATGACCGGACACAAAACCGCAGCTTGCAGCGGTTTTGTGTCCAGTCACAAAACGGAATGCTACCGGAACGGAAGACATCCTGATCCATCCTGAATGGATCTCTTTCCATTCAGAATGCATGGGGACAAAACTGAACCGTTTTTTTTTTTCCGGTATTGAGATCCTCATGTTCTATATTCTGCATTTATCACGCAGCCCTGGCCCCATAGAAGTGAACGGGGCTTCAGGGAAAAACGCGGATGCAATGCGTTTTTCACTGATGGTTGCTAAGAGATGTTGTTTGTAAACCTTCCGTTTTTTATCACGTGCGTGAAAAACGCATCAAAACGCATTGCACAAGCGCGGAAAAAACTGAACAACTGAACTCAATCGCAGACAAAACTGACTGAATTTGCTTGCAAAATGGTGTGAGTTTCACTGTTAGGCCTCATGCACACGACCGTATGTATTTTGCGGTCCACAAACAACACGGATGACTTCCATGTGCATTCTGTATTTTGCGGAACGGAACAGCTGGCCCCTAATAGAACAGTACTATCCTTGTCCGTAATGCGGACAATCATAGGACATGATCTATTTTTTTGCGGAACGGAAATATGGACATATGGAAACGGAATGCACACAGAGTAACTTCAGTTTTTTTTTTGCGGACCCATTGAAATGAATGGTTCCACATACGGTCCACAAAAAAAAAAACAGAACGGACACGGAAAGAAAATTTGTTCGTGTGCATGAGGCCTCAGGGATATCTTCAAAGGGGTTGTCTTATTTCTGCAAAACGCATTTGTCATGTAGAAAAAGTTAATACAAGACACTTACTAATGTATTGTCTCCTTTGCTGGCTGGATTAATTTTTCCATCACATTATACACTGCTCGTTTCCATGGTTACGTCCACTCGGCAATCTACCGGCGGTGGTCGTGCTTGCACACTAGAGAAAAAGGTGCTGGACTATGCGCACTCCTGCGTTCCGAGGCTCAAGAGAGGCAGGTGCTTTTTCCTATATTGTACAAGCACGGCCACCGCTGCTGGAATACAGGGTGGTCGTAACTATGGAAACGAGCAGTGCATAATGTGATGGAAAAATAAATCCAGCCAGCAAAGGAGTCAATATGGACGATCACAATACATTAATAAGTGTCTAGTATTAACTTTCTCTACATGATTAATGCTATTTGCTGAAGTGAGAAAGCCTGTAATGAATATTATCCTAATTATACTAAAAGTACTGTAAATTCTAGGAATATACAACGTTCAATCTATCCAGAGCAGAAGACCATTTATGTAACAACAGGATGAGATGTGGCAGTAAAAGGGGTTCCCAATATCCCACAATGGTATTTAGGCAGACAACAGAATGCAATGCATTCCCTGGCTCAATGTGCTTGTGCTCTTCTCTGCTATTTTCTAAGGGTTTTTAATCACAACTGTAGCAGATTGATCAATGACAGATATAAGCAACAACTTTTGCATGCCAAAGGTGCAGGATATTTTTATCTGAGATAATATTTCTCTCCTAAAAGGGCCCTGCTCTGCTATGTATTAATTAAAATCTAAATACTAAATATTGATTGATGCGTTATCAGGCCGAGCAGTTGGGCCCTGCCACATTGATTTTTTCCTGTGATTTATTATCATATTTAAGAAAAATCATTTTGTGTGATTATACGAGGAAATAGACTTTAGCGAGGGTGTAATTCTTTTGTTTCACTTTTGTTGTGAGGAGGATGGGCCGATTCCTCAATTGTGTCTAAGATTGCAGATATCCTTCATTGCTTCTTCTCTTTGGCTTCCGACAGCTAATGCTTTAAGCCTTCTTGGTCTTGTCATTAGGAATAATGGGTATTAGGATTAGCTCTTTAATCACAACTAAGATTCACAGATGGTATGAACCTAACATCTTCGAATTATCAAATTATTAACATGTATTTATTTGTAACAGGTTTAGATTTGGTAACAAAGGAGCTAAGACACTGAGGAGGGGTGAATTTCAGATATGACGGATGCACGCGTCCAATTGCTGGTAATCATATACTATCAATAATCCTATTCCCAAGAAATAAAAATGATTGATACAAATAAATTGTTCTACTGTCTCCTATGAGGATATTGTATTAATCTATGTCACCCCCCCTCCCCACCCCCCTACAAAAAAAACAATCCTTATTTTCCACTTGAATGAGCACAATTAAGGCTGTGAACAACGGGGATGGTGCAAAAGCCAAAATCTTTTCATTTAAGGATATGCAGTAACTAGATTTAATGCGTCTGGAATACAATTGAGATAGACAAATGAGGACTGAAAACCGATCTCTTGGCAGTTGCTTTCTAATAAGGGCGGGTTCACATCAGCGTTACGGATTCCGTTTTTGTTTTCTGTTTTAACATGGTTATAATGGTAAATAATGGAATCCATAAGACGGAAGTCAAAACAGAAGAGGCATTTCGTTTTGATCCTTCATAATACAAGTCTATGGGAATCATAACGGATCCGTCTGGTTCCCGTTATGCAAGACGGAAAACAAAGTCTTGTCGACAGGACTTTTTTTTTCTGTTCTGCATAACGGGAACCAGACGGATCGTTTTTGAATCCTATACACTTCTATTATGACAGAAAGCAAAACGGAATGTCTTTTAAAGGCTTCCGTCTTGCATTCCGTCATAATACAAGTCTATGGGCAGACTGAACTCCTGCATAATGGAAACCAGGACGGATCCGTTATGCTGCCCATAGACTTGTATTATGAAGGATCAAAACGGAATGCCTCTTAAAAGCTTCCGTTTTGACTTCTGTCTTATGGATTCCGTTATTTTCCGTTATAACCATGTTATAACGGAAAACAAAAATGGAATCCATAACGCTTATATGAACCCACTCTATTAGGGTTATTAATTATTGTTCTTATTGTATTTGCACAAAAATACCAGGAAATGCGATTAAGGTATGTTCTTATGACAGACTTTTCATGCAGAGTGCTGAAATTCACATAAAATTCACATGCAATCCACATTGCATGCATGTGAATGGGGTTCCATAACATAGGAACTAGCGTTGAGCACGAATATTCGTATCGCTAATTCTAATCGAGAATATCGCCACTTCGAGATTTCGCAAATATTTAAAATATAGTGCTATATATTCTTGTTTGTGAATAGTGTTGATCGCGAATATTTTAATCGCGAATTTATTGTGAATATCGGCACTTAGCAACATCCCTAGCAACCAATAGGAAAGTTGCCTACCCTTTAGTGTTGATTGTGAATATTGTAATCGTGAATTTTTATTGCGAATATATTACATTGCCGATTTTCGCAATATAAATCTTCTCCTTCTGCTCTACAACATGCTGCAGATTGCACTGCATTTTTAACTTGATGAGTGCCCTTTGCATGAGGACAGGTGGTGTTGTGTCCCATATTTATCTAACACAGAGGAGTTGATATCATTGAAGAATTATGGTAGAAGGGACTCAAAAGAGTGCAATAAATATCCATCTTCATTATTCTGGTCAAACTAATAAATGGATGAGCTAAATTTCAGTTTCTTGGTCAATATTTGGAAATAGTGAACATAGTACAGGACACGCATGTGCAGGCAGTCTCTCCTGGTAACAGCTGGAACTGGTTGTAATGCAACCTTGTCAAATGAGTCAGATACAGCTAGAGGATGAGGTCACTTGTTAAGCTTCAAGGTTGATAGGGAAGCCAAGGGTCAGAGTGACAACCACCGGTTCAAGGTTGAGAGACAAGCCAAAAAAGGTCAGAAGCAGAGGAATACTGATCATATAAAGAAGCCATTTTCTGTGAAAGTGATATGCACAATACAATGGTTTAAACATGGTTGTATGTATCACATTTCTTTTTTACCAAATTATAGAATTCTACTAGATCCCCCATCTAAAAAAAGTATACAGTATAGACCCCATCAACAACATGTTGTGGTTTACACGGGTTATATAAGACTCAGATTTACAGCATTCCAAAAAAGTGAGTACACCCTTCACATTTTTGTAAATATTTTATTATACTTTTCATGGAACAACACTGAAGATATGACACTTTGATAAAATGTAAAGTAGTCAGTGTATAGCTTGTATAACAGTGTAAATTTGGTGTGCCCTCAAAATAACTCAACACACAGCCATTAATGTCTAAACCTCTGGCAACAAAAGTGGGTACAACCCTAAGAGAAAATGGCCAAATTGTGCCCAAAGTGTAAATATTTTGTGTGTCCATCATTATTTTCCAGCACTGCCTTAACTCTCTTGGGCATGGAGTTCACTATAACTTTATAGTTTACCACTGGAATCCTCTTCCACTCCTCCATGACTACTTCATAGAGCTGGTGGATGTTAGAGACTTTGCACTCCTCTTCCATGTGAGGATGCCCCACAGATGCTCAATAGGTTTTAGGTCTGGAAACATGCTTGGTCAGTCCTGCACCTTTACCCTCAGTTTCTTTAGCTAGGCAGTGGTCATCTTGGAGGTGTGTTTGGAGTCGTTATCATGTTGGAATACTGCTCTGCGGCCCAGTTTCCGAAGGAACAGTACATGTTGGCAATCATGGTTCCCTCAATGAACTGTAGTTCCCCACAGCCGGCAGCACTCATGCCGTCCCAAACCATGACACTTCCACCACCATGCTTGTGTCACGGTCACTCCCAGGCTAGGTGTTAGAAGGTCAGAGAGGCTGTCTGCATGTGATGTCATCTGACAGCCTCTTTTAATTTATTTTTTATTGTTGATGGTAATGACCACACCTCTAGTCAGGTGAAGCATAGTAGTCCTTACTATTTAAGTCTGGCTACTTCCTTCACTCCTTGCAGTGAATAACTTCATTTGCAAGTGGAAGAGCTGGTGTGTGTTGTCTCCTCTGGTGTTCCTGCTCTTTCTTCTTCTTCAGGAGTTAAGTGTCTCATTCCTTTGTATTTGTTTTGTGTCGTTTCCCCCTGCATTCTGGTATCTGGTCTGAGTCAAGACCCCTGTTCCTTCTGCTCAAGGAACAGGTCATCTTTGGGCCCTATCACTACCTCAGGGCATTACAGGATAAGTCAGGCTTTAGGTTCCAGTGAATGAACGGTCCTATCACTGAGGTCCATTCATTCGTTTAGCAGTCAGGGCTAGGGTTAGGATTCATTTAAGGACCTCAGTTAGGAAAGAAGACTAATGAATCTGTTGATGCATGTGTCTTTACAGAGGAAGAGGTTCTAAGTCAGCTGTCTAAAATTAATACAAATAAGTCACAGGGGCCTGATGGGATGCACCCAAAGCTATTAAAAGAGCTCAGCGGTGAACTAGCAAAACCATTAACAGATTTATTTAACCAATCACTGGCAACAGTCGTCCCAGAAGATTGGAAATTAGTAAATGTTGTGCCCATTCACAAGAAAGGTAGTAGGGAGGAATCGGGCAACTATAGGCCAGTAAGCCTGACATCAATAGTGGGGAAATTAATAGAAACCATACTTAAGGAGAAGATTGTGGAACATCTAAAATCCCATGGATTGAAAGATGAAAAACAGCATGGGTTTACTTCAGGGAGATCATGTCAAACTAATCTTATAGATTTTTTTGATTGGGTGACTAAAATAATAGATGGAGGAGGTGCAGTAGACATCGCTTATCTAGACTTTAGTAAGGCTTTTGATACTGTCCCACATAGAAGACTTATCAATAAATTGCAGTCTTTGGGCTTGGACTCCCATATTGTTGAATGGATTAGGCAGTGTCTGAGGGACAGGCAACAGAGGGTTGTAGTCAGTGGAGTATATTCAGACCAAGGTCTTGTTACCAGTGGGGTACCTCAGGGATCTGTTCTGGGACCCATATTGTTTAATTTCTTTATCAGCGAAATTGCAGAAGGCCTCCATGGTAAGGTGTGTCTTTTTGCTGATGACACAAAGATTTGTAACAGGGTTGATGTTCCTGGAGGGATACACCAAATGGAAAAGGATTTAGGAAAACTAGAGGAATGGTCAAAAATCTGGCAACTAAAATTTAATGTTGATAAGTGCAAGATAATGCACCTGGGGCGTAAAAACCCAAGAGCAGAATATAAAATCAGTTATACAGTCCTAACCTCAGTACCTGAGGAAAGGGATTTAGGGATCATTATTTCAGAAGACTTAAAGGTAGGCAGACAATGTCATAGAGCAGCAGGAAATGCTAGCAGAATGCTTGGGTGTATAAGGAGAGGAATTACCAGTAGAAAGAGAGAGGTGCTCACGCCGCTCTACAGAGCGCTAGTGAGACCTCATTTGGAGTATTGTGCTCAGTACTGGAGACCATATCTCCAGAAGGATATTGATACTTTGGAGAGAGTTCAGAGAAGAGGTACTAAACTGGTACATGGATTGCAGGATAAAACTTACCAGGAAAGATTAAAGGACCTTAACATGTATAGCTTTGAAGAAAGACGAGACAGAGGGGATATGATAGAAACTTTTAAATACATAAAGGGAATCAACAAGGTAAGAGGAGAGAATATTTAAAAGAAGAAAAACTGCTACAAGAGGAAATCGTTTTAAATTAGAGGGGCAAAGGTTTAAAAGTAATATCAGGAAGTATTACTTTACTGAGAGAGTAGTGGATGCATGGAATAGCCTTCCTGCAGAAGTGGTAGCTGAAAATACAGTGAAGGAGTTTAAGCAAGCATGAGATAGGCATAAGGCCATCCTTCATATAAGATAGGGCCAGGGGCTATCCATAGTATTCAGTATGTTGGGCAGACTAGATGGGCCAAATGGTTCTTATCTGCCGACACATTCTATGTTTCTATTAGGTGGTGACCTTTTCCTCTCCCTAGCTTCTGGGCCAGATACCTCCCCCCCCCCCCCTTCTTGTGCTTGGTGTGGTCTTCCCTCCCACGCCTCATCATGACAGCTTGACTGTAGGCAAGACACACTCTTTGTACTCCTCACCTGGTTGCTGCCACACACGCTTGACACCATTTGAACCAAATAAGTTTATCTTGGTCTAATCAGATGACAGGACAGTAATCCATGTCCTTAGTCTGCTTCTCTTCAGCAAACTGTTTGTGGGCTTTCTTGTGCGTCATCTTTAGAAGAGGCTTCCTTTCGGGACGACAGCCATGCAGACCATTTTGATGCAGTGTGCAGCGTATGGTCTTAGCACTGACAGGCTGATCCCACCCCACCCCTTTAACCTCTGCTGCAATGCTGGCAGTACTCATATGTCTATTTTAAAAAGACAACTTCTGGATATGAAGCTGAGCACTTCGCCACAATGCTGAAGCTCAATTTCAGGGTGTTGGCAATCTTCTTATAGCCTAGGCCATCTTTATGTAGAGCAACAATTATTTTTTTCAGATCCTCAGAGAGTTCTTTGCCATGATGTGCCCTGTTACACTTCCAATGACCATTGTGGAAGCGCTCATCTCCATAGTCATCTGTATTGCCGTCCTCAGGACGGCCATACAGATGACTGTGTTGGGGAAGGGCAGAGGAGGGAGAGGCGTCTCCTTCCCTGTTCCTCTAATAGGCTGCGGGCCTTGTGCCGGCAGCCTATCAGAGGCCGGTTTAGACGGCGCGATGACGTAATCGCGCCGGCTGAGCAGTACAGCGCAGGACACAGCCCGGAAGAGGCATGCATTGCATCGCTGCCATAAGGAAGTAATATAGAGAGGGGACTTGTTACTGGCACATGGTTTGGGTGAGGGGAGAGGCACTTGTTACTGGCACATGATTGGGGGGGGAGAGGCACTTTTTACTGGCACATTATTGGGGGCACTATGGGGACACTTACTGGCACATTATATGGGGGCACTTTTTATTGGCACATTATTGGGGGGCACTTTTTACTGACACATTATTGGGGGCACTATGGGGGCACTTTTTGCTGGCACATTATGGGGGAGCACTATGGAGAAGGGGGGAAGGATCACAATGGGGGCATCCACTGGGGGCCGTAAATACTGTCAAATATTATGGGGGGGCACTTTGGGGGGGTTCTACCGGGTGCCCTATATACTGGCACACATTATGGGGGCCACTATGGAGAAGTGTGGGGGGGGGGAAGGAGCACTATGGGGGAATCTACTGGGGGCTCTATATACTGGCATGCATTATGAGGGGGTACTATGGAGAAGTGGGGGAGAAGAGCACTATGGGGGCATTATATAGGGGCATTTAATACTGGCACCCATTTTGGTGCCACTATGGGGAAGGGAGGGAAAGCATTATGGGGGCATCTATGTAGGGCAGTATATAGGGGCATTTATTATGAAGGGCACTATGGGGACGGGGTAGGAGCACTTGGGGGGCATCTTCTGGGGGCACTATATAGGATGGGGAGGAGCACTATGGGGGCATCTTCTGGGGGCACTATATAGAAGTATTTTTTACTGGCACAAGTTATAGGGGCACTACGGGCACCTTAGCTCAACTGGGGGCACTAAATGTTTTTTGTAGTGGCACACAGTACGGGTCCTTTGATCACATGAGGGACATTGGCTCTACTGGGGGCACTAAGAGGAAGTTTTTTTTTGTTTTTTTTACTGCCACACAACAGGGCATTTAATTTTTTGTACTGGCGCACATTATAAGGGGGCTTTATTACAACTGGGGGACTATGGGAGCATTATTACTTCTGGACACAATTACTGTTGGGGGCACTGTAGGAGCAGTATTACTACTAAGTGCACTCTGGCACAGAATTATTACTATTGCTGGGATTTTGGGGAGCACTATTACTGTTGGGGCACCCTGGCACAGTATCAGCTTAGCACAGTTATTTTTGGGGGACATTATGGTTACACTATTAGTGTCAGGGGCACTATTTGCTGGGTGCAGTTATTTTTTAGAGCATTGTGTTCCAATAATTATTGAAGGGGGCGCTATCTGTGTGTAAGTAGGGGGTTTATCTGTTTCTACAGTGTAGTTTTGGGGGGCAAAGCATCTTAGTATGGGGGTGCATGATGGGATGTTGAGAAGGTGGGAGGAAAAGTAGGAAACTAAGAGGTCTGTCTGTCAAACTCTGCAGAGATAAGAGATGGCTGAAAGAAATCATCATGGAGGTCTGGTCTGAATGGAAAAAATGAAGAAAGAGAACATCTACATCAAAGGAGGCGTCACTGGATGTAAGAGGTATGTGGACCTGTATTAGAATGCCTTCACATATGCGTTAGTGATTCTGGCAGGCTGTTCCAGTTGAGAACAGACTGCCGGAATTTACTGCATCCGGCACTGCTTTAACTTTGATTTCTTTCAACATATTTTTTGTTATATGGCTAAAAAATTATTGCTTGGGGGGGTGACTAACCAAATATTTTTGTTTGTAGTTGATCTTTATTATCGCTTGCATATATTGTGTTTGTGGGGTCCTCATGTTCGAGTTTCGCCTAAGACCTCACAAAGTCTAGAGCCACCTCTGTAGTCACATGACACCAGAGAGGGAAAATGGCTAATTGGGCACAATTTGGCCATTTTCACTTAGGGATGTACTCACTTTTGTTGCCAGAGGTTTAGACATTAAAGGCTGTGTGCTGAGTTATTTTGAGGGCACACTAAATATACACTGTTATACAAGCTGTACACTGACTACTTTACATTGTATCAAATTGTCATATCTTCAGTGTTATCCCGTGAAAAAATATAATAAAATATTTACAAAAATGTAAGGAGTGGACTCACTTTTGCGAGATACTGTATACTCCAAAGAAAAATAAGATAATGTTACGATATGCTTACCATTCATATTCTTCCTTTACCTGCCAACACTGGTCCCCCATGTGTGACCAGTGATGGCCAGTTCGCAGTGTTCGCCGACGTGTTGCCTTCATCTGGCTGTTCTCGGAATTGCCTGCTCCCGGTGACCGCATGTGTTTCAGAGCGGCTCGCGGCGCAGGCACAGGTAAGGACTTACCTCTGCATCGCTGGGCTTGGGAATAATGATGGCAGATCGCATGTGTTCATCAGCGAAAACTGCGAACTGGCCATCACTGTGTGTGACTACTAGGATGCAGTAATATTTCCTCAATGATCTAATATCCTGAAATGTCCATTGGATGTGTCTTTGTAGCTAGTGAGAGGGGCAGTCAGGGAGCAGGACACTGCCCTCTCTAAACCGGGAAGAACAGAACAGTATAGGGTGTGGGGAAGACCTCTTGAATACTGTTGGAACTGTCCCAGTTTTAAAATTTATATACCACTCGCTGAAGGACCTGGCTTCGCACGGGTATATTTAATCTATTTAATTTAATGTTTGTGTGTGTCGTTAAAAGATATCGATAGTATCCACTATAACAGTGACATCTACAGCACCCTGCCCCCTTAACAGTGACCTCCACAGCCCCCCACCCCTTAACACTGACCCCCCCACAGTGCCCGTCTCCTTAAAATGGGACCTCCACAGCAGCCCACCCCCTAACTTTGACCTTTACAGCAGCCTTCCCCTTTAACAGTGAGTTCCACAGCACCCCACCCCCTTGACAGTGACCTCCACAGGGGCCCGCCTCCTTAACAGTGACTTCTACAGCACCTGCCCCTTAAGACTGACCATAGGTTACAGTCCCCTTAACTGAACTCCACCATTCCTGGCCCGCTTAATAGAGACCTCCACAGCGAATGCCCCTTTAACAATGACTGCCATAGTACCCAGCTCCCTTAACAGTGACCTCCACTGTACCCCTTTCCCTTAACAGTGACCTCCCAGTACCCCGCTGCCTCTTTAATAGTGGCCTCCACAGTCCCTTCTCCCTTAACAGTGACCTCCACAGCGGCCCATCTCCATCTGATTTTCACAATAACCCGCCCCTTTAACAGTGACTTCTACAGAACCTCGCCCCTTAACACTGA
This sequence comes from Bufo bufo, assembly GCF_905171765.1. Taxonomy (NCBI): domain Eukaryota; kingdom Metazoa; phylum Chordata; class Amphibia; order Anura; family Bufonidae; genus Bufo; species Bufo bufo. The sequence continues at coordinate 433,178,912 of NC_053393.1, forward strand.
CCTCCTTAGTGGACCGTCCCCTTAACTGTGACCTCCACCATTCCCTGCCCCTTAATAGAGACCTCCACAGCATCTCACCCCTTTAACAGTGACCTCCACAGCAGCCGCCCCTTTATTAGTGATCTCCACAGTAACCCATCTCCTTAACAGTAATTTCCACAACACCTCGTCCCTTAACAGTGGCCCCTACAGCAATCTGCCCCTTAACACTGACCTCCATAGCAGATCGTCCCCTTAACTGTGATCTCCACAGCAGCCTGCTCCTAGGGTAGCCAGAGGTCCAGTTTTAGGCTGGACAGTCCGGCTTTCAGACTCCCTGTCCTCCTTCCGGCGCAGGGCCTGGACAGACACAGGGATGTCCTTTTGAGCAGCTCGCTCTCAGACAGCAGCACCGTGCTGTCTGAGCATGAGCTGCAGGGAGAAAGTCGACCTCCCTCCCACCCCTGCAGCTGACAGAAGTTGATTTTTACCTTAATTTTTTCAATCCCCGTCGGCTGCGGGGTGGGAAGGAGCGTGGCCTAACCAGGTCGGGGATGTGGCTAAGCGTGACCTAGGGTCTGTCTTTTGCACTTATAAGTCTGGAGTATAGATCAGTTGTGGTTGCTAAATACAAACATCTGCGCTATTCCTTTAATAGTGTAAACACTTAGTGTATTTCCAATGAGTTCATATATACATAGTTAAACTATGTATATAGTCATATGTAAAATGTAGTAGTTCTACATTGGTAAAAAAATAATAATATTTTATTAACTTTTTCTACATTGGCTGAGGCTGCTCCAATATGGCACTTGGGTAAGATAAGGCTCCAGACACCATGGGTGGAGCATAAACACATGACGCTAGTCCCTTATAGAATGAGAGCATAGGCATAGAGAAGTCATGCTGTTCTAAAGGTCCAGTTACTAATTTGTAAAATTGTATATGCTTTATATCTTCTGGGAATTCTGGAAGTCTTGTTGGGCTAAAGCCCATGTAACTGCTTCACTACTCTGACAAGCCAGGTTGTGTTGCAAGGGCACAGCTTGTGAGGATACTATGATGGTGTTGGCAGGTAGTGCTATGACCATACAATCCTGGTTATCTAAGAGAGTTAAGGAGTTTATGCATGTTTCTCTGGTTGTCTAAGGTGGTGGATATGTGAATATTAATATGGCTAATGGTCTAGGGCAGGGATTGCCAACCAGAGGCTCGCCAGCTGTTGCAAAACTACAACTTCCAGCATGACCTGACCACACTGCCTACAGCTATCAACCTACAGCAAGGCATGGTGGGAGTGGTAGTTTTATAACAGCTAGAGAGCCACAGGTTGGTCATCCCTGCTCTAGGGATTAATGTCAATTTTATTGGTTGTTTTACAGATCTCAGTGCTAACATCACTGGTGGTCTAAGCCAATGAAGGGTTTTATGGCTATTCCCGAATAGTCTACGGTGTTGGAAGGGTTCATGACAACATACCCAGTGATCTGGGGTAGTAAATGGATTAATTTAACCCCTTCCAATGACTTAATAGTAGATCCTAGCAGGAAGGTCGGTTACCGCCCGATCAGTGCAGGTGCCTGACAGTCACTGATAGCCAGGCCCCTGCTGTAAAAGCCAGCATCGCTGTAAAAGCTGATGCCAAAGGAGTAACCCTTCCTGTGCCGCGGTCAGAGCTGGCCGCCGCATATAAGGTGTTTGCAGTGAGTGAGGATCTCAATCAGGTCCCCGCGCTGCAGTGACGGGGACCCGATGGGTGAGAAGACCCCTTGGCTGGGTCTCCTAGGCACCTGTTAGAGTGTTACACTGTGTAATACAATAACACACAATGCATTGCAATTCAGATGTATTGTAATGCATTGCAGAGGGAATCAGACCCCCAAAAGTTGAAGTCCCATAGTGGAAAGAAAGAAATTAGAAAGAAAGTGTTTTTAATAATAAAAAAATAAAGTTTTAATAATAAATAAAATTTAAAAAAAAATGCCCCTTTCCCCTGATTTTATAATAAAAAAATTGAAAAAAAATGAAAAAACACACATATTGGGTATCGCTTCATCCATAATGATCGGCTCTATAAATATATCACATGATCTACCTCGTCAGATAAACATCGTAAAAAAGTGATCAAAAAGTCGTATGCTCCCAAAATAGTACCAAACTGTTACCTCATCCCGCAAAAAATTTGCTTCACATAAGACAATCAACCAAAAATAACAAAAATATGGCTCTCAGAATATGGAGACACTAAAACATGATTTTTTTTTTGTTTCAAAAATGCTTTTATTGTGTAAAACTTATGTAAACTTTTTTACATTTATTTATCAGGTATTGCCACGTCTGTAATGACCTGCTCTATAAAAATATCACATGACCTAACCTCTCACGCGAAAACCATAAAAAAATTAATAAAACTGCCCAAAAAAAAACATTTTTTTGTTAATCTTGCCCCATAAAGTGTAATATTGAATGATCAAAAAATCATATGTACCCAAGAATGGTATTAATAAAATGTCAACTCTTCCTACAAAAAAACAAGCCCCTGCACAAGATGATTGGCGGAAAAATAAATATGGCGTTCAGAAAATGGAGACACAAAAACATTTTTTTTCAAAAATCCTTTATTATGTAAAACTGAAACAAACAAACAAAAAAGAAGTAGACATATTTGATATTGTCACATCCATAACAACCTGCTTTATAAAAATAGCACATGATCTAACCTGTCAGATGAACATTGTTAAGAACAAAAAATAAATGGTATAAATGAGACGTGGTGTCTAAAAACCAGTCCAGCAAAATCTGCCTTCCAAAAACCATGCAGCGCTCCTTTTCTTTTGCGCTCTGCCATGTGCCCTTACATCAGTTTGCCACAACGTGGGGTGTTTCTGCAAACTGCAGAATAAGGTTAATAGATATTGAGTTTTGTTTGGCTGTTAACCCTTGACGTGTTACAGGAAAAAAAATTATAAAAATGTAAAATCTGCCCAAAAAGTGAAATTTTTAAATTTCTTCCCATTTTCCTTTAATTTCTTTGGAACACCTAAAGGGTTAACAAAGGTTGTAAAATCAGTTTTGAATAACTTGAGGGGTGTGATTTCTAAAATGAGGACAGTTATGAGTTTCTATTATGTAATCCCCACAGAGTGACTTCATAACTGAACTGGTCCTTAAAAAGTGGGTTTTGGAAATTTTCTCAAAAATTTTAAGAATTGCTTTTAAAATTATAAACCTTCTAATGTCATAAAAATAAAATTACATTTTCAAAATGATGCCAATATAAAGTAGATCTTTGGGGAATGTTAAGCAATAAATATTTTATGAGGTATTACTTTCTGTTTTAAAAGCAGAGAAATTGAAATTTAGAAAATTGCTAATTTTTCAAAATTTTTAGTAGATTTTGGATTTTTTCATAAATAAGGGTCAAATATATTAACTCAAATTTATGAATCATGGAGTACAATGTGTTATGAGAAAACAATCTCTGAATAGCTTGGATAAGTGAAAGTGTTCCAAAGTTATTTAACCCCTTAAGGACTTAGGACGTACCAGTACGCCATGTTTGCCGAGTCCTTAACCCGTTCCCGACTGCAATCTGTTTATATACGTGATATTTGCACATGCGCCGTGCAGCTATCATGTCTATAAACGTCAAGCCAGTTCTTTAAGCTTGGATTAAAGCTTCTGCCCCTGTCCTGCTATTGTCACGGACAGCATACAGTTCAGTAATGCCGGCAAGGGACCAATCAGAGTGGCCCCTTGCCGGCAATCGATCCGATTGCCGGCAACCAATCGGATCGCGGCAGTAACCAACCAATCGGATCGCGGCAGTAAAAAAATGCCGGTTTCAGGCTCTGATCTGCGCTCTGCAGATCAGAGCCTGAAATCAGGTAGTGTTCCTCATGCCCCCTGATCTGTGCTCCTCCAAGCCCCCCCTTGTGTCTGCCTGCCGCCTGCCCCTGAAGCTCATCTCCAGCCTCCTGCGCTCATCTCCTGCCTCCTGCCCTGATGCGGTCCGCCCCCTCCGCGCCCCATACATTCCTCCTGCCCCAGCCTCCCTCAATGTTGGCGGACGAACCCCCCCCTTTCCAGCGCTGCCCCGGTCCCCCTGCTGTGTGTGATGGTGGCGGCTCCATTCCTGAGCTGCCGCCATCAGCAGAGAGTGTCAGCTCTATGCTGACACTCGGCTATAACCCCATAGATGCAGCGGCATCCATGGGGTTAATAGAGGGAGGGGGCTCCCTCTCGACACCATCGGGGCTGCCGCGCTGCGATGGCAGTGCCCGATGGTTGCCATGGCAATTGGACGCTTTGCAAAAGCGTCCGCTGTTGCCACCAACAGGGCATATGATAGTATTATACTTTGCAATGCAAGAGCATTGCAAAGTATAGTACAGCCATCAGCCCCACTGGATCTTCAAGATCCAAGAGGGAATTGCTAAAAAAAAAAGTGAAAATAATAAAAGTAAAAATAAATAAATAAATAAAAATGTAAAATTAAAAAAATAAATTGCCTTTTCCTATAAAAAAAAACTACACATATTAGGTATCACCGCGTCCGTAACGACCATCTCTATAAATATATCACATGATAGACCCCGTCCGATAAACACCATAAATTAATTTTTTTTAAACTGTGTAAAAAAAGCCATTTTTGTCACCTTACATCACAAAAAGCGATAAAAAAGGCTTATGACCCCCAAAATAGTACCAATCAAACCGTCACCTCATCCCGCAAAAAATGATACCCTATTTAAGACAATCGCCCAAAAAATAAAAAAGCTATGGCTCTCAGACTATGGAGACACTAAAACATACTTTTTTTTGTTTCAGAAATGCTATTATTGTGTAAAACTTAAATAAAATAAAAAAAGTAGACATATTAGGTATTGCCACGTCCGTAACGATCTGCTCTATAAAACTGTCACATGACCCAACCCCTCAGATAAACGCTGTAACAATAAATAAATAAAAACTGTTCCAAAACAGCACAAGACGATCGGCAGAAAAATAAAAAAACATATGGCGTTCAGAAAATGGACACACAAAAACATAATTTCTTTTTTTTAAATGCTTCATTATGTAAAACTGAAACAAACCAACAAAGAAAGTAGACATATTTGATATCATTTTGTCCATAACAACCTGCTCTATAAAAATAGCACATGATCTACCCTGTCAGATGAATCTTGTAAAAAAAAAAAACTGTGCCATTTTTCGGTTACCTTGCCTCACAAAAAACTTAATATAGAGCAATTAAAAATCATATGTACCCCAAAATAGTACCAATAAAACTGTCACCTTATCCCCTAGTTTCCAAAATAGGGTCACTTTTTGGGAGTTTCTACTGTATGGGTGCATCAGGGGGGCTTTAAATGGGACAAGGCATCTAAAACCAGTCCAGCAAAATCTGCCTTCCAAAAACCATACGGTGTTCCTTTCCTTCTGCGCCCTGCCATGCGCCCTTACATCAGTTTACGACCACATGTGGGGTGTTTCTGTAAACCGCAGAATCAGGGTAATAAACATTGAGTTTTGCTTGGCTGTTAACCCTCAATGTGTTAAAGAAAAAAAAATTATAAAATGGAAAATCTGCCAAAAAAGTGAAATTTAGAAATTTAATCTCCATTTTCCTTTTATTCTTGTGGAACACCTAAAGGGTTAACAAAGTTTGAAAAATCTGTTTTGAGTTACTTGAGGGGTGTAGTTTCTACAATGGGGTCATTTATGGGGGGTTTCCACTTTGTAAGCCCCACAAAGGGACTTTAGAACTGAACTGGTCCTTAAAAAGTGGGTTTTGGAAATTTTCTTAAAAATTTTAAGAACTGCTTCTAAACTTCTAAGCCTTCTAACATCTTAAAAAAATAAAATGACATTTCCAAAATGATGCCAACATAAAGTAGAAATATGAGAAATGTTAAGTAATAAATATTTTATTAGGTATGACTTTCTGTTTTAGAAGCAGAGCAATTAAAATTTAGAAAATTGTGAATATTTTATATAAATTTGGGATTTTTTCATAAATAAAGGTGAAATATATTGACTCAAATTTTTGACTATCATGAAGTACAATATGTCACGAGAAAACAATCTCAAAATAGCTTGGATAAATAAAAGTGTTCCAAAGCTATTACAACATAAAGTGACGCATGTCAGATTTGTAAATTTTGACCTAGACACTGGGGCATCAATGACCCTTGGTCATGAAAGGGTTAAGGACCCATGACGTACCGGTACATCCTAACTTTAAAACTACATTGGGGCGCGGCGGGGGTTAATCGGAACAGGATGTCCGCTGAAATCATTCAGCGGGCATCCTGTCACAACGCCGGGGGGGGGTCATGTGACCCCCTTACATCGGCGATTGCAGCAAACCACAGGTCAATTCAGACCTGCGGTTTGCGGCTTTACCTGAGGTTTGCGGCAGCGATCGGCGGTGCCATTGGGTCCCCATGCGGCTGTAGGGGGGACCCAATGGCATGGAAGGCAGCGCTATGCCTTCCTTAGGCATCAGCGCTGCCTTCCAGTGACGAGCCTGTGAGATCCAGCCCCCTGGATCTCACAGGCCGGAAGCTGTATAAGTAATACACACAGTATTACTTATACAGCCAATGCATTCCAATACAGAAGTATTGGAATGCATTGTAAAGGGGATTAGACCCACGAAAGTTCAAGTCCCAAAGTGGGACAAAAAATAAAGTGAAAAAAAGTTGAAAAAAGAAAGTTTTCCCCCCAAAAATTTAAAGTTTCAAGGAAAAAAAAACAAACATAATTTTCCCCAAATAAAGTAAAAAGAAAATTGGTAAAAAATAGGGGGGGGGGAAGTATACATATTAGGTATCACCGCGTCCATATCGACCGGCTCTATAAACATATCACATGACCTAACCCCTCAGATGAACACCGTAAAAAAAAAAAAAAAAAAACTGTGCTAAATAAACCATTTTTTTGTCACCTTACATCACAAAAAGTAAAACAAGAAGCGATCAAAAAGGCGTTTGCCCACCAAAATAGTACCAATCTAACCATCACCTCATTCCTCAAAAAATGAGCCCCTAACTCAGACAATCGCCCAAAAAATAAAAAAAACTATGGTTCAGAATATGGAGACACTAAAACATCATTTTTTTGTTTTAAAAAAGCTGTTATTGTGTAAAACTTACATAAATAAAAAAAATTGTATACATATTAGGTATCGCCGCGTCCGTATCGACCGGTTCTATAAAAATATCACATGACCTAACCCCTGAGATGAACTCCGTAAAAAGTAAAAAATAAAAACTGTACTAAATAAACAATTTTTTGTCACATTACATCACAAAAAGTGTAATAGCAAGCGATCAAAAAGTCATATGCACCCCAAAATAGTGCCAATCAAACTGTCATCTCATCCCGCCAAAAATTAGACCCTACCTAAGATAATTGCGCAAAAACTGAAAAAACTATGGCTCTCAGAATATGGAGACACTAAAACATGATTTTATTTTGTTTCAAAAATGATATTATTGTGTAAAACTTACATAAATAAAAAAAGTATACATATTAGATATCGCCACGTCCGTATCGACCGGCTCTATAAAAATATCACATGACCTAACCCCTCAGGTGAATACCGTAAAAAAATAAAAATAAAAACGGTGTAAAAGCCATTTTTTGTCACCTTACATCACAAAAAGTGTAATAGCAAGCGATCTAACCGTCATCTCATCCCGCAAAAATACCCAAGGTAATCGCCCAAAAACTGAAAAAATTATGGCTCTCAGACTATGAAAACACTAAAACATCATTTTTTTTTGCTTCAAAAATGAAATCATTGTGTAAAACTTACATAAATAAAATAAAAAAGTAGACATATTAGGTATCGCAGCGTCCGTGACAACCTGGTCTATAAAAATATCACATGATCTAACCTGTCAGACGAATGTTGTAAATAACAAAAAATAAAAACTGTGCCAAAACATCTATTTCTTGTTACCTTGCCTCACAAAAAGTGTAATATAGAGCAACCAAAAATCATATGTACCCTAAACTAGTACCAACAATACTGCCACCCAATCCCGTAGTTTCTAAAATGGGGTCACTTTTTTGGAGTTTCTACTCTAGGGGTGCGTCAGGGGGGCTTCAAATGGGACATGGTGTAAAAAAAAACAGTCCAGCAAAACCTGCCTTCCAAAACCCGTATGGCATTCCTTTCCTTCTGCGCCCTGCCGTGTGCCGGTACAGCGGTTTACTACCACATATGGGGTGTTTCTGTAAACTACAGAATCAGGGCCATAAATATTGAGTTTGGTTTGGCTGTTAACCCTTGCTTTGTAACTGGAAAAAAATTCTTAAAATGGAAAATCTGCCAAAAATGTGAAATTTTGAAATTGTATCTCTATTTTCCATTAATTCTTGTGGAACACCTAAAGGGTTAACAAAGTTAGTAAAATCAGTTTTGAATACCTTGAGGGGTGCAGTTTATATAATGGGGTCATTTTTGGGTGGTTTCTATTATGTAAGCCTCGCAAAGTGACTTCAGACCTGAACTGGTCCCTAAAAATTGGGTTTTTGAAAATTTCTGAAAAATTTCAAGATTTGCTTCTAAACCTCTAAGCCTTGTAACATCCCCAAAAAATATTCCCAAAATGATCCAAACATGAAGTAGACATATGGGGAATGTAAAGTAATAACTATTTTTGGAGGTATTACTATGTATTATAGAAGTAGAGAAATTGAAACTTGGAAATTTGAAATTTTTTACAAATTTTTGGTAAATGTGGTATTTTTTTTATAAATAAAAATTTATTTTTTTAACTTCTTTTTACCAGTGTCGTGAAGTACAATATGTGATGAAAAAACTGTCTCAGAATGGCCTGGATAAGTCAAAGCGTTTTAAAGTTATCAGCACTTAAAGTGACACTGGTCAGATTTTCAAAAAATGGCCAAGTCCTTAAGGTAAAATAGGGCTGAGTCCTTAAGGGGTTAAGGGGTTAAACTTTCCTGGTAGTCTAGAGTATTGAAGGAGCCAATGCAAACCTCTCTAGTGGTCTAGGGTAGCAAAAGGATCAGTGTGTGATCCTTGGTGCTCCAGTGCATAGAAAATAATGTCATCCCTGGTGCCCTACCACAGAGAACTTGTTAATGTGAGCATCCCTAAAAGACTAGTGTAATGATGAGGTTATGTACAGTGGCGGAAATAATTATTTGACCCCTCACTGATTTTGTAAGTTTGTCCAATGACAAAGAAATGAAAAGTCTCAGAACAGTATCATTTCAATGGTAGGTTTATTGTAACAGTGGCAGATAGCACATCAAAAGGAAAATCGAAAAAATAACTTTAAATAAAAGATAGCAACTGATTTGCATTTCATTGAGTGAAATAAGTATTTGAACCCTCTAACAAAAAAAGACTTAATACTTGGTGGAAAAACCCTTGTTTGCAAGCACAGAGGTCAAACGTTTCTTGTAATTGATGACCAAGTTTGCGCACATTTTAGGAGGAATGTTGGTCCACTCCTCTTTGCAGATCATCTCTAAATCCCTAAGGTTTCGAGGCTGTCTCTGTGCAACTCTGAGCTTGAGCTCCCTCCATAGGTTTTCGATTGGATTAAGGTCCGGAGACTGACTAGGCCACTCCATGACCTTAATGTGCTTCTTCTTGAGCCACTCCTTTGTTGCCTTTGCTGTATGTTTTGGGTCATTGTCGTGCTGGAACACCCATCCACGACCCATTTTCAGTTTCCTGGCAGAGGGAAGGAGGTTGTCGCTCAGGATTTCACGATACATGGCTCCGTCCATTTTCCCGTTTATGCGAATAAGTTGTCCTGTGCCCTTAGCAGAAAAACACCCCCAAAGCAAAATGTTTCCACCCCCATGCTTGACGGTGGGGACGGTGTTTTGGGGGTCATAGGCAGCATTTTTCTTCCTCCAAACACAGCGAGTTGAGTTAATGCCAAAGAGCTCTATTTTGGTCTCATCAGACCACAGCACCTTCTCCCAGTCACTCTCTGAATCATTCAGGTGTTCATTGGCAAACTTCAGACGGGCCTGCACATGTGCCTTCCTGAGCAGGGGGACCTTGCGAGCCCTGCAGGATTTTAATCCATTGCGGTGTAATGTGTTTCCAATGGTTTTCTTGGTGACTGTGGTCCCTGCTAATTTGAGGTCATTAACTAACTCCTCCCGTGTAGTTCTAGGATGCTTTTTCACCTTTCTCAGAACCATTGACACCCCACGAGGTGAGATCTTGCGTGGAGCCCCAGAGCGAGGTCGATTGATGGTCATTTTGTGCTCCTTCCATTTTCGAACAATCGCACCAACAGTTGTCACCTTCTCTCCCAGCTTCTTGCTAATGGTTTTGTAGCCCATTCCAGCCTTGTGCAGGTCTACAATTTTGTCTCTGACATCCTTGGACAGCTCTTTGGTCTTTCCCATGTTGGAGAGTTTGGAGTCTGCTTGATTGATTGATTCTGTGGACAGGTGTCTTTTATACAGGTGACTAGTTAAGACAGGTGTCCTTAATGAGGGTGACTAATTGAGTAGAAGTGTCTAACCACTCTGTGGGAGCCAGAACTCTTAATGGTTGGTAGGGGTTCAAATACTTATTTCACTCAATGAAATGCAAATCAGTTGCTATCTTTTATTTAAAGTTATTTTTTCGATTTTTCCTTTTGATGTGCTATCTGCCACTGTTACAATAAACCTACCATTGAAATGATACTGTTCTGAGACTTTTCATTTCTTTGTCATTGGACAAACTTACAAAATCAGTGAGGGGTCAAATAATTATTTCCTCCACTGTATATCACTGGTCTAGGGCACAGATGGGGTAATTGTTACAAGCAACAGGGGTCTCCTGCTTACTTCAGGTTCACTTAGTTGCTATGCAACAGGCTTGCGTTTGGATCTGGGTTTAGCTTTGTCTGGTTGATTAAGATGGACTTGCTGATTGTTGAGCCTTTATATATTCAGACCATGCTCCATTTTGGTCAGATATAGTGTTTGCTAGTCACATTCCCGTCCATATATATTGTACTTTGTTCTATATTCTAGGATCTGTAGTTCCACGATTGTATCTTGTTGTCACCGCCAGCTCTCTGAGAAGCTCTGACAGACGTTCTTCTGTACCTCTTGCATGATGTTCTTTGTTTTGGTTTCACTTTGTCATCTCTTTTCCTTCTCCCAGCTGTCATCTATTTACACTGATTGCCTCCCTTTATATTCCCTCCCATACTGCCTCACTTTGCGGTTTATACTACTTCCTGGATTGTGTTCACTGCTAGATGCTGCAACTGCTGGTTCCTCAGATAAGTCTTCTCCTTTATTTGTGTTTCCGTTCTGGCTTGATTCTAGGTGACCCTGACTCCCTCCGTATTAAGTGCAGGCAGCCGGTGGTCGTGTCCCCTCACTATTATAGGGTTTTCAGGTGTCACACAGTCTAGGTACGAGGGCATGCAATTATCTATCATAAAGATCTTTGCATGGGCAGAGCAGTCAGGGAGAGCTCTAGGGGTTTTATAGGGCTCACCCATATGTTCCTTAGTTTGGGATCAAGTCAGTCGGATGTTCATTTATAATTTCCAGTTTTCTGCAACACCATCCGTGACACTTGTTCTGGCCTAGTGTGTTTTCTGTTTAATCTGGGATTTGTAGTTTTGCATTCTTGGTTTCAGATAGGGTCTGATCGGTTTTCCTATGTTTCTTCTAAGGGTCCATTCACACGTCCATGTGTGTTTTGCGGATCCATGGTTCCGCAAAACACGGACACCAGCAATGCATCGCCGGCACTTAATAGAAAATGCCTAATCTTTTCCGCAATTGCGGACAAGAATAGGACATGTTCTATTTTTTCGGGAACGAAATTGCAGACCCGGAAGTGCGGATCCGCAATTCCGGATCCGGGCAGCACATTGTGCGGCCCTATAGAAATTAATGGGTCCGCAATTCCGTTCCGGAACAGAAATGGGGACGTGTGAATGTACCCTTATGGTTATTCATCCACTATCTACCTGCATGCCATACACCTGCCACCCACTTCATTGCTGGATCATCTTCTTCTGTGAACACTTAGCGTTCAGTTTCTGTCATCCACCAGGGAGTTTGCTTTAGTGTCTTGTGTTTTAGTGTTTGTCACTCCCCCCTTGGGGCTACATGGTTCTTTTGATTTTTGGAGTGCTTGCTGAGCCTGTACACTACATCACTCTCATTATTGATTTATATATGAGGGGGGACCCTTATAACCCTCCACATACAATTGTGTGCATGTCACTTTATTGCTGTCATATTTTTAAAGCCCACATCATGTGCACCATTTCAAACAATGCCACGATACCGATTTTCTATGGATACTCTTTCTACAAAGATTCTTCTTTTTCCAAGATTTCATTGGCTTCATTTGTAATATCTGTCAGCATGGAAACCACACAATGGCCAGTTTGTTTCTATGGGTACAGTGTTGTATAGTAAAGGCCAGTTATTCTCGGATTATCTAATACTCAGACACTCTTGTTGTGAAAGGTGTCTTGAACACGTCATAGAAGGTTCAGAAGTTGTTCCCAACACTAAGTTGTACCAAATAAAACTACTCTACATTTTGTAATCTTTAGCAGTTTACTGTGGTCCACTAAACATTTCATACACATTTTCTGTGTGCTAGAATTTCTCATGTCTCATATCTATCTGAATGGAGCTTGCAAAAATCAGATGCCACAGAAACAACATGTATGGAACAAATTTCCTGTAGCAGGAATTTCTGTAACAGGAATCTGCCATGTATAATGCATACCCTTAAAAGGTCCAGAAGGACAGCTAGGATATGACATTATTTCCTGACCAGTGGGCAGGGCCGTCTTTGCCACAGGGCAAAAGGGGCAGCTGCCCCGGGCCCAGTTGCTCCTGGGGGCCCAAGGGAGCTCTGTTTCCCGACTCCCATTCATTAGTGACTGCGTCGCTAGGTTAAAACATTCAGGGCCTGGGCCCCTGATGTTTTGTCCCAGGCCCCGAATGTCCTGCCTGCCTGGTAGAATCGAATACACTGGGTGTAGAGGTGAAGGACCTGTGGTGACATCACAGGTCATGTGATCAGCAAAGCAGGCTGTGATAGGATGACCTGGATGATGTCACCATCATGTGACCAGTGCAGGGTTGGACCGGAGTGAAGAGGAGGAGGAGCCTAATGCTGATGTCTGATGAGGACTGGAGAGGTAAGTGAAGGGACAGGGAGAGGCAGAGCAATGCTGGGAGTTGTAGTTATTTAACTGGGATGTATGTTAGGGCTGAAGGGAGGGATGTTATTGACATGGAACTGTGTGCTTGAGGTGGCTGGGGAAGGGAGTGATGTTATTTACATGGGACTGTATGTTGAAAGTGGATGGTGGGGGGGAATGATGTTTATGTACATGGGACTTAATGTTTAGGCTACGTTCACACTTGGGTTTGGGGATCTGCTTGTGAGATCCATTTCAAGGCTCTCACAAGCAGCCCCAAATGCATCAGTTTAACCCCAATGCATTCTGAATGGATGCGGATCCATTCAGAATGCATTTGTTCGGCTCCGTGCGGCCCCCCGTTCCGTTTTGGAGGCGGACCCCAAAATGCTGCAAGCAGCGTTTTTGTGTCCGCATGGCCTTGCGGAGCCAAACGGATCCGTCCTGACTTACAATGTAAGTAAATGGGGACGGATCCCTTTGCATTGACTCAAAATGGTGCAATTGTAAACGGATCCGTCCCCCATTGACTTTCAATGTAAGTCAGGACGGATCCGTATTGGGACTTAGAAATTCAAATCTAATACAAACGAATCGGTCCTGTACGGATGCATTCGTTTGTATTATCGGTGCGGATCCGTCCTGTACAAGTACAGGACAGATCCGCACGAACGCAAGTGTGAAAGTAGCCTTAGGGGGTGATGTTTACATGGGATTGTGCGTTGGAGGCGGCTGGGGAGGAGGTGATGTTATTTACATGCGACTGTATGGTGGAGGGAGGATTATAACTGCAGGGGGCACTGCAGATCCAGGGGACATTATAGGCGGTCTTATTACTACTGGGGGCTCTATAGGAGGGTCTTATAGATCCGCCTTATTTCTACTAAGCGCACTATGGGGGCCTTATTACTACTGAGGGGTCTGTAGGGAGCTTTATTACCACTGGGGGAACAATAGGGGGCCTTATTTCTACTGGGGACTCTGTGAGGGTATTATTAATATGGGAGGGCTCTTCTACTTATGGGGGCATTGTTGAGGAGCATTATCACGGTTGGGGCAGTGTTACTATTGAGGGCATTCTAGAAGGGAATTACTATTGGTGGGACTATGAGGAGCACTATTACTATGGGGGGCAGTAATGTTTCTTCAGGATAGTATTTGGGGGGGGGAGGGGCGTAACTAAAGGCTTATGGGCTCCGGTGCAAGAGTTCAGCTTGGGCCCCCCTTCCCTCAGTGCTTTGTGTGTCTTCTTATGCGGCACAAGTGTCTTTGGGCCCCTTCATGCTCCTGGGCCCGGTAGCGACTGCTACCTCTGCACCCCCTATAGCTACACCCCTGGGTGGGGCACAGCAAGCAGCAGGATAACACTGTGGGGACTCCAGTTGGGGGATAATGATAGAATGTGAGGAAGCTAAGATGTCTGTGTGTCACACTCTGCAGAGACGAGGCGGCTGAGAGAAGTTGTCCAGACCGAGTGGAGAAGATGATGAGAGAGAAGATCTACAGAGAAGATGATGACAGAGAGGAGACGTCACCTGGAGGCTCTGGACGTGACAGGTAAGTGCTGCTGTATAGCAAGTACAGCAAAGTGCGGGGGGGGGGGGGGCGGGATCCAGGGGGCCCAAGTAAATTCTTGCCCAGGGTCCAATCAATATTAAAGACGGCCCTGCCAGTGGGGATCCAACTCTTGAGACCCCATCAACCCCCTCTGAATGAAAAGAACTACTGCTCCTTCAAAGTTTTCACTTAACAACTACCATTCAAAGGGCTATGCAAGGAAATGAAACACAGCTCCATTCATTTGGTAATGGTAATGCACCTAATTTTGAGGAAACTAAATTAGACAATGTTGTGGAAATTTTATTAGGATGTGTATTTAATATATTGTGTATTGTCATCATGTCTCTCAGTGTCAGGGTAAACCATTGGAGTGGATATCTTCCCGTGTATGTCCTTTTACAGCTGCTGGGCGCAGAGGTCTCCGTCGGCAAATGGTACATGTGCTAAGCACTGGGCTGTGGGCCGGGGGAGACTGATGTGTTCAGCAGAGCAGTGTTTTGTTGGCTGATGTATGGACGCCGGCTAGGGCCCCCGCGCAAGACGTGGATTTATTGGCTTGGCGTGGATGCATTTGTTAGGAGAACAATATATGAAAGGAACGCGCGTTTGTTGTCTTTAGTGCGCCTGATCAGCCGCTGGAGATAATGACGTTGTCCTGTAAATAAACATGCATGAGGATCATAGTAACTTTATCTGGCATTGATCACTAAGCAAGGCTGGATAAAGTTCGCTCCAGTGGTTATTGCATATATGTGTTTGTTGGCTAGGTTATTCTAAATGATGGTGTCCTGTCTTCCCATGTCATCACTAGTGTTGATCACGAATATTTGAATTGCGAATTTTAATCGCGAATATCGGCACTTCGAGAATTCGCAAATATTTAGAATAGCGCAAAATATATTCGTAATCGCGAATATAAAAAAAAAATTTAAATACCAGTTCATGCGAATATTTTTGGGCAAATTTTATGCGAATTTTAGCAATCAAGAAAATAATGCCTGGAGATCATGAATTCACTAATTCTCGAATATATGGCGAATATTTGCCCAAATATTCGCAAAATATCGCGAATTCGAATATTGCCCCTGCCGCTCATCACTAGTCATCACTTCCTGCATCCTTTTTATCGGCCAGCCCCTTTTACACCTTTTGTGAGTAAATAAAAGAAACAGACTGGGCAGGGGGAAGGGAGTTGCTCAGAAGAATTCAAGATGGTAACACCTGTGTCTGACTCTGACTGCGGTTGAGGGAATAGGGATTTACCTTTCCTTACACAAAGTTTGATGCGAGCGGATTACAACTATTAATATTTCTACAACAGTTTGGCGAGCACAGGTAGGGAGAAAAAAAAATTTCCCCGTTATCAGCAGAACTTAAAGGAGACACAGCTTAATTTTCAAAAAGCAAAAAAGGCCGGCATAAGGTAATATCCTTTTCCTTACTCTCATTTTTGAGAAAGTTTTGCTCTTTGTGAACAGAAATCTGTGTACTCCAATCTGCTGATATCAGAAAAAAATCTACTTAACCCCTTAACAACTCAGCCCTATTTCACCTTAAGGACCATTTTTTGCAAATCTGACCAGTGTCACTTAATGCGGTGATACCTTTAAAATGCTTTTACTTATCCAGGCCATTCTCAGATTGTTTTTTAGTCACATATTGTACTTCATAACACTGGTAAAATGGAGTAAAAAAAAAAAACATTTATATTTATAAAAAAATACCAAATTGGAAAATTTTTCACATTTCCAAGTTTCAATTTCTCTACTTCTATAATACATAGTAATACCTCCAAAAATAGCTATTATTTTACATTCCCCATATGTCTACTTTATGTTTGGATCATTTTGGGAATGCCATTTTATTTTTTGGGGACGTTACAAGGCTTAGAAGTTTAGATGCAAATCTTGAAAATTTTCAGAAATTTTCAAAAACCCACTTTTTAGGGACCAGTTCAGGTCTGAAGTCACTTTGTGAGGCTTACATAATAGAAACCACCCAAAAGTGACCCCATTATAGAAACTACACCCCTCAAGGTATTCAAAACTGATTTTACAAACATTATTAACCCTTTGGTGTTCCCCAAGAGTTGATGGCAAATGGAGATGAAATCTCAGAATTAAAATTTTTTGCCAAATTTTCTATTTTAATCCATTTTTTCCACTAACAAAGCAAGGGTTAACAGCCAAACAAAACTCTATATTTATTGCCCTGACTCTGTGGTTTACAGAAACACCCGATATGTGGTCGTACACCACTCTACGGCCCCATGTCAGGGCGTAGAGGGAAAGGAACGCTGTGTGGTTTTTGGAAGGCAGATTTCGCTGGACTGGTTTATTTACACCATGTCCCATTTGAAGCCCCCTGATGCACTCCTAGAGTAGAAACTCCAAAAACTTGACCCCATTTTGGAAACTACGGGATAAGGTGGCAGTTTTTTTTGGTACTATTTTAGGGTACATATGATTTTTGGTTGCTCTATATTACACTTTTTGTGAAGCAAAGTGACAAAAAATAGAAATTCTGAAATTTCATCTCCATTTGCCATTGACTCTTTTGGAACACATAAAGGGTTAACAAAGTTTGTAAAATCTGTTTTGAATACCTTGAGGGGTGTAGTTTCTTAAATGGGGTCACTTTTTGGAGTTTCTACTCTAGGGGTGCATCAGGCGGGCTTCAAATGGGACATGGTGTCAAAAAACAAGTCCAGCAAAAACTGCCTTCCAAAATCCATATGGCATTCCTTTCCTTCTGCGCCCTGCTGTGTGCCCGTACAGAGGTTTACGACCACATATGGGGTGTTTCTGTAAACGAAAGAATCAGGGCAATAAATATTGAGTTTTGTTTGGCTGTTAATCCTTGCTTTGTTACGGGAAAAAATGGATTAAAATGGAAAATTTGACCAAAAATACCTGTTTTGGCATAGTTTTTTTATTTTTTTTATTTACAACGTTCATCTGACAGATTAGATCATGTACTATTTTTATAGAGAAGGTTGTTACAGATGCAGGGATACCTAATATGTTTACTTTTTTAACCACCTCCGGACCGCTGTACGCACAGACGCGTCCTGGAGGTGGTTGTTTAATTCCTCCTGGACGCGCTGGCGCGTCCTCTCGCGAGACGCGAGATTTCGGTCACAGCCGGCCCGCGCATGCGCATCGCGGGCCGGCAAAAAGTTAAAGGACTATTGCATCAGCAACCTGCCAGCCAATGATCGTCGCTGGCAGGTTGCTGATTTTTAAAAAATCGAATCACAAGCCAGATAACAGATCATATTAGTAAATATGATCTGTTATATGGCTTCTCTGCTCCTCTGCTGGTCCTTTTCGTCGGTTGGATCCAGCAGAGAAGCAGACATCACTGTGAGTACACACCAAACACTGCCCTTAGCCCCTGATCACCATCCATCACCCCCATCATCCAAATTAACCCCTTGATCGCCCCCTGTCAATCACTTAGTGAAAGACAAAAAGTGATCAGTGTAAACTGACACTTTTTTTTTTCACTAGTATTGGCTGTTAGGTTTTAGGGATAGTTTAGGCCCCTTGGTTAGGTAGTTAGCATCAGTTAGCGCCCACCCCACCGCACCGCAGTCACTTTTATTCGCTGTTTAGCGTATCGCTAATCAGCATTTGTACTTTTATAGTATCTGTAAGTGATCAAAACTGATCACGGTCAGATCTATAATAGTATTAGTGTCACTTTAGTTCGCCCTCCACCCAAAACGCAGTGTTTGCCCGATCAGGCCTGATCGGTCGCCCACACGTGCGTTCACCCACGCCCGCCCCACCGCAGTGACAAAAAATTTTTTTTTTTTGATCACTGCACATTCACTTTACACGCTCTGCGGCGATAAAAAAATCAAGTTTGATATTTTTTATCAACCGCAGCGGCCTCCGGTACTTCGCTAGCCTCCCCTTTGTAAGACAGGCTTGCTTTTTTTCTTGGGTAGTCTCAGGGAATACCCCTAAATTTAGTAGTCCAAATGTCAAACAGGGGGTATTCTTCTGAAGAGGCCTACAGGATTCTGACCCAGTCGGATGAGGAGTGGGAACCCTCATCTGACGAATCTAGCGGGTCAGAATATGAACCTGTAGAAAGCAGTGGCTCTCTGACCCAAAGTTCGGACGAGGAGGTTGAGGTCCCTGGCAGCACCAGGCGTACCCGGCCCCGTGTCGCTAGACCACAGGTTATGCTGGATCCGCTTCAAGAGCATCAGAGTGGGGCTGTCGCTGCCGGATCACGTGGTGAGGCATACACCAGCAGCGCAGCCCTTCCTGGACCTAGTACCAGCACTGCCGTACAACCTGGTGAAGTAGCGAGCACCAGAAGGGCAGTTGAAGCTGGTACGGTGGCACGTGCACTAGTTACCCCATCGCAGCCACCGCACAGACAGGCCCGTAGAGCCCCTAGAATCCCTGAGGTGCTGGCAAACCCTGATTGGCAGTCACCAACTTCAGCCGCACCAGTAGTTCCCCCTTTCACCGCCCAGTCTGGAGTTCGGGTTGAGACGGCTCAGATCAGTACGGCCCTGGGATGCTGTTCTTGACTGCGGAGCTCTTGGACTTAGTCGTGGCAGAGACCAACCAATATGCCACACAATTTATAACCGCAAACCCGGGAAGCTTTTATGCCCAGCCTTTCCGGTGGAAACCAGTCCAAGTTTCCGAACTTAAAATTTTTCTGGGCCTTCTCCTCAACATGGGCCTGACAAAAAAGCATGAATTGCGGTCATATTGGTCAACGCACCCAATTCATCACATGCCCATGTTCTCTGCTGCTATGTCCAGGACACGATTTGAGGCCATCCTGCGTTTTCTGCACTTTAGCGACAACACCACCTCCCGTCCCAGAGGCCACCCAGCTTTTGACCGGCTCCACAAAATTCGGCCCCTCATAGACCATTTCAACCAGAAATTTGCAGATTTGTATACCCCTGAGCAAAACATCTGCGTAGACGAGTCCCTAATACATTTTACCGGGCGCCTTGGCTTCAAACAATACATCCCAAGCAAGCGTGCCCGGTATGGGGTCAAATTGTATAAGCTCTGTGAAAGGGCCACAGGCTATACCCACAAATTTCGGATCTATGAGGGAAAAGATCAGACCCTGGAGCCGGTCGGTTGCCCTGACTACCTGGGGAGCAGTGGGAAGACAGTCTGGGACTTGGTGTCACCCTTATTCGGCAAGGGGTACCATCTTTATGTGGACAATTTTTACACAAGTGTGGCCCTCTTTAGGCATTTGTTTCTAGAACAGATTTGCGCCTGTGGCACCGCGCAAACTAGTCGCGTGGGCTTCCCCCAACGGCTTGTAACCACCCGTCTTGCAAGGGGGGAGAGGGCTGCCTTGTGTAACGAAGAACTGCTCGCGGTGAAATGGAGAGACAAGCGTGACGTTTACATGCTCTCCTCCATTCACGCAGACACAACAATACAAATTCAAAGGGCAACCCGTGTCATTGAAAAGCCCCTCTCAGTCCACGACTATAATTTGCTCATGGGAGGGGTGGACTTCAATGACCAAATGTTGGCTCCCTATTTAGTTTCCCGCAGAACCAGACGCTGGTATAAGAAGGTGTCTGTATATTTAATTCAATTGGCGATCTACAATAGTTTTGTTCTCTACAGTAAGGCTGGGAGAACACGATCCTTCCTCAAATTCCAGGAAGAGATCATCGAGAACCTCCTTTACCCAGGAGGTTCCGTGGCCCCATCCACCAGTGTAGTTAGCCGTCTACACGAGCGACATTTCCCCAGTGTCGTTGCTGGTACCTCAACCCAACCGCCACCCCGAAAAAAATGTTGTGTCTGTAGCAGGAGTGGAATAAGGCGTGACACCCGCTATTTCTGTCCTGACTGTCCGGACCACCCTGCCCTATGCTTAGGAGAGTGTTTCCGGAAGTACCACACACAGGTACACCTAGCATAGGGATCACATCTCACCAGGACAGGCACACAGGGCTATTAGGGCCCTTTCTCTCACAGCTGCTGCAAACCTCTCCTTTCACCTGGGATAAAGTGCATAACGTACTTCGCCACATCTTTGGGCGATTTGCGCTTTGCACATTGTCCCATGGGGAAGGAGAGGTTTGTTCTATAAAGGTAAAAAAAACATAAAAAAAAAAAATTACCGGTAAGTAAAAAAGTTAAAAAAGTTTAAAAAAGTTAATATGTTCTGTTCTAAAGTTAATAAAGTTATTGCTTTGCGGCCTGGTTTTTTCTTTTTTGTTTTGTTTTTTTTACCTTCCAGGTGGACCAACCGATCGACCAGCTGCAGCACTGATGTGCATTCGGACAGAAGCATTGCGCTGCTGTCAGATTACACGCAAGTCGGTGTATGCGGCGCTGCAAGACGAGATTTCTCCTCTGCAGTAAAAGATATGTTTGCCGAGGCATATGAGCTGAGGAGGTGGCGGTGTTCATATACTTTGGCAAACACTTTGTATATATAAAAAAAAAAATCCCGGCAATGATTTATTCATCCACATCGATTGATGTGAATGGAGAAATCTGGTTTGCCAGGGCATACGAGCTGAAGTGGGTATGGATGTTGGGCGGAGCTCCTATGTCCTGGCAGACGCCTTTCCCCTCCTTTTTCTTTTTTTGGCAGAGATTTTTTCATCCACATTGATCGATGCGAATGAAGAAATCTGTGCCGTTCATTTTTTTCTTTCAGCCCAGAGGCTGAACGGAAAAAAAAAATCTCATTACCTGTATGCTCAATATAAGGAGAATAGCAGAAACTCCTAATGCTGGGCATACATGTAATGATTGCGGAGACCCTCAAATGCCAGGGCAGTACAAACACCCCACAAATAACACCATTTTGGAAAGAAGACACCCCAAGGTATTCGCTGAGGGGCATATTGAGTCCATGAAAGATTGAAATTTTTGTCCCAAGTTAGCGGAAAGGGAGACTTTGTGAGAACAAAATCAAAAAAATCAATTTCCGCTAACTTGTGCCAAAAAATTTTTTTTTCAATGAACTCGCCATGCCCCTCATTGAATACCTTGGGGTGTCTTCTTTCCAAAATGGGGTCACATGTGGGGTATTTATACTGCCCTGGCATTTTAGGGGCCCCAAAGCGCGAGAAGAAGTCTGGTTTCCAAATGTCTAAAAATGCCCTCCTAAAAGGAATTTGGGCCCCTTTGCCCACCTAGGCTGCAAAAAAGTGTCACACATCTGGTATCTCCGTACTCAGGAGAAGTTGAGGAATGTGTTTTGGGGTGTCTTTTTACATATACCCATGCTGGGTGAGATAAATATCTTGGTCAAATGCCAACTTTGTATAAAAAAATGGGAAAAGTTGTCTTTTGCCAAGATATTTCTCTCACCCAGCATGGGTATATGTAAAATGACACCCCAAAACACATTCCCCACCTTCTCCTGAGTACGGAGATACCAGATGTGTGACACTTTTTTGCAGCCTAGGTGGGCAAAGGGGCCCACATTCCAAAGAGCACCTTTCGGATTTCACAGGTCATTTTTTACTGAATTTGATTTCAAACTCCTTACCACACATTTGGGCCCCTAGAATGCCAGGGCAGTATAACTACCCCACAAGTGACCCCATTTTGGAAAGAAGAGACCCCAAGGTATTCGCTGATGGGCATAGTGAGTTCATGGAAGTTTTTATTTTTTGTCACAAGTTAGTGGAATATGAGACTTTGTATGAAAAAAAAAAAAATCATCATTTTCCACTAACTTGTGACAAAAAATAAAAGATTCTAGGAACTCGCCATGCCCCTCATGGAATACCTTGGGGTTTCTTCTTTCCAAAATGGGGTCACTTGTGGGGTAGTTATACTGCCCTGGCATTCTAGGGGCCCAAATGTGTGGTAAGGAGTTTGAAATCAAATTCAGTAAAAAATGACCTGTGAAATCCGAAAGGTGCTCTTTGGAATATGGGCCCCTTTGCCCACCTAGGCTGCAAAAAAGTGTCACACATCTGGTATCTCTGTATTCAGGAGAAGTTGAGGAATGTGTTTGGGGGTGTCTTTTTACATATACCCATGCTGGGTGAGATAAATATCTTGGTCAAATGCCAACTTTGTATAAAAAAATGGGAAAAGTTGTCTTTTGCCAAGATATTTCTCTCACCCAGCATGGGTATATATAAAATGACACCCCAAAACACATTCCCCACCTTCTCCTGAGTACGGAGATACCAGATGTGTGACACTTTTTTGCAGCCTAGGTGGGCAAAGGGGCCCATATTCCAAAGAGCACCTTTCGGATTTCACAGGTCATTTTTTACAGAATTTGATTTCAAACTCCTTACCACACATTTGGGCCCCTAGAATGCCAGGGCAGTATAACTACCCCACAAGTGACCCCATTTTGGAAAGAAGAGACCCCAAGGTATTCACTGATGGGCATAGTGAGTTCATAGAACTTTTTATTTTTTGTCACAAGTTAGTGGAATATGAGACATTGTAAGAAAAAAAAAAAAAATTATCATTTTCCGCTAACTTGTGACAAAAAATAAAAAGTTCTATGAACTCACTATGCCCATCAGCGAATACCTTAGGGTGTGTACTTTCCGAAATGGGGTCATTTGTGGGGTGTTTGTACTGTCTGGGCATTGTAGAACCTCAGGAAACATGACAGGTGCTCAGAAAGTCAGAGCTGCTTCAAAAAGCGGAAATTCACATTTTTGTACCATAGTTTGTAAACGCTATAACTTTTACCCAAACCATTTTTTTTTTACCCAAACATTTTTTTTTATCAAAGACATGTAGAACAATAAATTTAGAGCAAAATTTATATATGGATCTCGTTTTTTTTTGCAAAATTTTACAACTGAAAGTGAAAAATGTCATTTTTTTGCAAAAAAATCGTTAAATTTCGATTAATAACAAAAAAAGTAAAAATGTCAGCAGCAAAGAAATACCACCAAATGAAAGCTCTATTAGTGAGAAGAAAAGGAGGTAAAATTCATTTGGGTGGTAAGTTGCATGACCGAGCAATAAACGGTGAAAGTAGTGTAGGTCAGAAGTGTAAAAAGTGGCCTGGTCTTTCAGGGTGTTTAAGCACTGGGGGCTGAGGTGGTTAAATTTATTAAAATTTTACACAATAATATCATTTTTAAAACAAAAAAAATCATTTTAGTGTCTCCATAGACTGAGAGCCATAGTTTTTTTTAATTTTGGGGCGATTGTCTTAGTTAGGGTTTCATTTTTTGCAGGATGAGATGACTGTTTTAATGGTATGATTTTGGGGTACATATGACTTTTTTGATCACTTTTATTACCTTTTTTTGGAAGTAAGGTGACAAAATTATGGCTTTTTTTACACCATTTTTATTTTTTATTTTTACGTTGTTCACCTGAGGGGTTAGATCATGTGATATTTTTATAGAGCAGGTTCTTACGGACACGGCAATACCTAATATGTGTACCTTTTTTTATTTAGTAAGGTTTTACACAATAATATAATTTTTTAAACCAAAAAAACTTGTTTTAGTGTCTCCATAGTCTGAGAGCCATAGTTTTTTTTTTTTTTGGGCCATTGTCTCATGTAGGGGCTAATTTTTTGCGGGATGAGACAACGGTTTGATACTATTTTGGCGTGCATACTACTTTTTTGATCACTTTTATTACCTTTTTTGGAAGTAAGGTGAGCAAAATTTCTATTTCATCATAGTTTTTATTTTTAATTTTTTTATGGCGTTCACCGTGTGGGAAATGTAACATGACCGTTTTATAGACCGGGTCGTTACGGACGCGGTGATATATAACATGTGTAGGGAATTTAATTTTTTTAATTTTTAATCAGGGATAAATGTGTTTTACTGGGCCCTTTTGCATGACGGACACAGTAGCCTGGCTGCTGTGTCTGTGGTCCACCACAGCATTACTGTATGTATGTTGGTTTGTGTACTGTGCTGGTGAGGCCCAGGCTGTTAGGTCACTGTGGGCCCCTGCTACGGCTGCTACTTCAGTAGTTCCACCACTGTATGTGGCCCTGGTGTGATGGTATTATTTTAGTGTTGTAGACTGGTGTCATTGGTAATACTGGTCTTTGCATGGGGTGTTTTGTCAGTCACAGTACGAAGGTAATATTTAATCACTGTAGGGGTCATTTTGGTCATCTTATAGTGGCATTATTTAATAACTATTGGTGTCATTTATCAAACTGGTGTAAAGTAGAACTGGCCTAGTTGCCCATAGCAACTGATACAGCTGTGGATATCATTCTTGATTACGTAAGATGGCCCCCATATCCTCCAGCTCTCAGCTAACGCCTTATTCACTTAAGTTCCAAGAGGACCCTCCTCCCTGATGTGTCATATATGATGTATGCTGTACTGCTGTTAGTGTGAAGCCATTACAATATGGCGCTTGCACTTAGATGTTTACATAGTTTGCATACCAAAGTTAGTAAAACAATGCACAAAGCGCAGATGCCAAGTGTTATCTTTTTTTTATATTTTAGCCAATGTAACAATGCCAGGGGGCTCAGGGGGGGATGCCCCCTCTGATGTACTTATATACTGCTCAACTTCCTGCAATAAAGGAAAACTGATTTGACCCTTGCCTGGTGTCAGCGTGGGTTCTTCCATGCATGCAAAATCCTAGGATTAAGATAATTTGGAGCAGTAGAGCAAACGTAATTGGCCTTGATTGAGGGCATCTTTAACACAACCAATCAGATTCCACCTTTCAGTTTTGACAGCTCCTTTGGAAAATTAAAAGGTGGAATCTGATTCATTGCTATGGGCAATTAAGCCAGTTCTATTTTACACCGGTTTGATAAATGACCCCATATATATAGATTATTTTGTGTGGATAGGAGGTTGTACCCCTGATCTTTTAAAACCTGACCCTCTCTTTTTTATATACCTCTAATTGAAGGTGATTGTTGCTCTCCCTTCAGATTATTGTAACATAAATTATCATCTGTATACAAATTGTATTCTACATGGCCTTTAATAAAATTTTCAGCACCAAACAATTTGACAGTTATAAAAAAATATATAAATATGGTGTACCCGTATGCATGTCAACAGTTGATTATCATGCATCCAATGCAAGCAAATTGGAAAACTGCACTATGCATCAGCTGCTTTAAAACACTTCTATAGATTTTTTTTTCTCTTTAATTCGCTTATCGTTTTTATTTGTTGGGTTAATGGTATTGAACAGATTTTAGTCTTAAGACCTCATTTAGCAAGGGTTTTTGCAGTCTATAAGATATTTAACCCTTTGTTTATAACCACAGTGAAATCGTCAACAATAAACTTTTTACTGTCATAATTATGCGTTGTTCATTTTTGTGATGGGCACAGAACACCCACTTCTGGATTTATACTGTGACTATAGCATAGCTGTAGGGGTCTCAGTGGTCTCAACTATGACCGGGCCCCTGAGACAGTGGAGCCCACAGGACCCCCCTTGCCAGTGGTGCACCACCAATTATGTATCGTTGTCCTCAGGATGGCAATACAGTTAAACCTCTTTCACACGAGCGTGACGGATTAGCTCCGGATGCATTCAGTAAAACTCGCATCATTTTGCAAGCAATTTGCGTGATAAAAAAACTGAAGGTTTACAAAAGACATCTCTTAGCAACCATCAGTGAAAAACGCATTTCATCCGCGCCTGCTTGCGGATGCAATGTCTTTTTCACTGAAGCCTCATTCACTTCTATGGGGCAAGGGCTTCGTGAAGAACGCAGAATATAGAACTGATGCGTGAAAAAAAACGCTCATGTACACAGACCCATTGAAATGAATGGGTCAGGATTCAGTGCGGGTGCTATGCGTTCATGTCATGCATTGCACCCACGTGAAAAACTTGCTCGTGTGAAAGGGGCCTTAGTTGCTGCGACAGGGAAAGGAAGCAATGTCTCACTGGGGTTTTTGTACTGGTGCACATTATAAGGGGGGATTTTATGTACTGGCATACTTTAGGGGGCATATTTCTACTGGCACACATTATAAGGAGAATTATTACTACAGGGGGACTATGGGGAACATAATTACTAGTTTGGGCACTATGGGGAGATTAATACTATTGGGGGCACTGTTAATACTAAGCGCACTCTGGCAGATAATTATTCCTATTGGTGGGACTTTTGCGGCCAGTATTACTGTGGTGGGTACCCTGGCACAGTATCAGCTTAGTACAATTATGGGTTGTTGAGAAGGTGGGGAGGATAATGAAAAAGTAGGAAAACAAAATATCTGTTTGACAAACTCTGCAGAGACAAGAGATGACTGAAAGAATTCATCGTAACGGTCTAGTCCAAACAGACAAGATGAGGAAAGAGAAAATATACCTCAGAGGAGAAGTTACTGGATGTAAGAGGT
Organism: Bufo bufo; assembly: GCF_905171765.1. NCBI lineage: Eukaryota > Metazoa > Chordata > Amphibia > Anura > Bufonidae > Bufo > Bufo bufo. The sequence goes on from NC_053393.1 coordinate 433,205,954, forward strand.
ACTGTATGTGGTGCTGTATTACCTTGTATGTTTTTTAGCGCTTTATGTAATGCTTTCCAAGTATGTCTTTAACAGTAGGGCTGGAGGGAAGGGATTAGGTTGAGAATTTGGCATGGGGGGCAGCAGAAAGGCTAGGTGCACCCCTGCCCCTTGCCACAAAGCAGTGAGGAAAGGGGGCCCAAACTGAACTTTTGCAATGGGACCCATGAGCCTTTAGCTACGCCTCTGCCCGTACCTGTCCATTTGGGTTTGTTTACCACTGTTAAAGGAGTCTTCCAGGACTAGAACGCTGTTAGCTTATAGCTTATTAGTGGGGTCTGACACCCAGGCCATTTAGCTTAAAGAAACACCCACTCAGGAAAATTGTGCTTCCATGCAGAATCCTTGTATTCTTTCCATAGAGATCAGGAAGAGCATCCATGAAACACTGTGCTCAATCATAAAGAGAACTCTGTAGCTATACAATTACAGCTACACAGGCCTCTCTATTCTCTCTCTGCACTCATCTCTACGAGAACAGGAAACTTAATTATCAGTGTTCAACTTCCTGTTAAATCCTGGACAATGCTGGAACAAGTACTCCCCTTTACAAAAAGTTTGAAGGTACTGCCCTAGACCAATAAGAATTTGAACATTAACCATTTTTCTGCTCTAGTCTGCCCTACCAGCTATTTTGACCTTTTTCTTTAACTTAGATGACCAGCGATTCTAGCATTAATATCTTTGGTTCCTTGAAAAGCCATATATTTTAAGATTAACAGTTTCTCTGCCTCTTTCTGTGCCCTAAATTGTCAAGGATTGCTTTATTAGCCCCTTTTCTTCCCTAGAACACCAGGAATGTAATGTTAATAATTTGAAAACTCCTCGACAACTAGGGATACAAACAGTATCCCTTAACTACACTAGAAAACAAGGGGTGGTGTCATTAACTCTTTCTCTGCCCTAGACCACCAATAATGCATGTAATAACCCATATCTTTGCTGTGGAACAACGGGGATCCTGGTAGTAGCCTCTTATCTGCTGTAAGTAAAATATGTTTTTTTCCAGGGCTCCTATAGTTATATTGTTAAAAAAGGCAAGCTTCTACCGTATCATTAACTGTGGTTTCCTTCAACACTATTATGTGTAGCATGAATATTTAGCGTGGCACTACATATGCAGATGCTATAACGCATTGTCCTGTGCCTGTATTTATCATTCTCCAAGTCATCAAACACATATTTGTGCAAGAAAGAAATGGAACACCACTGCACAGAACCCGGCAGGATTGAAATCACTCTTCTTTAATCTTATCTTCACACATTAAAAATGGCTATATTGTTTTGTTGTTTAGTCTAGAACTTCACTAGTTTTTTCAAGGGAAGGAGATTTGACCCAGATCTGAAGTGCAGGATTGTGTTGTTGGTGAGGTATTCCGTAAAGACACCAAGAGACTGCTGTCAGTAACTACCAAGCCTTGAGTCTCATAATTCTGGGTGCAGGGGCGTAGCTATAGGGGGTGCAGAGGTAGCAGTTGCTACCGGGCCCAGGAGCCTGAGGGGGCCCAAAGACCCTTGTGCCACATAAGACACTGGCATTATAGAAAGTACATACTGGTCAATTTACACCTCTGGCTGAAGGGAAGGGGTTAGGTTAAGAATTTGGCATGAGGGGGTGCCCTTTCAATGTTTGCCTCAGGCAGCAGGAAGGATATGTGCTCCCCTGCCCCTTGCCAACAAGCACTGAGGGACGGGGGCCTAAGCTGAACTCTTGCACCAGGGCCCATGAGCTTTTAGCTACGCCCCTGTCTGGGTGTGTAACCTCCAAGCTCTGTGCCACAATATTGTATCTTACAATCAAGTTGTGTCCTCTCTGTGTGACTGTAACCACATGCTTACGCATTCAATTTGAGTAATGCGCTGTTCAAAACAAAACCTTGCTTTATCGATGACAATCAACCTCAAATGAGTTACCATGTAAAGGTTATTCACCACACCAATGCGATTCGGACTCTCTTATATGATTTAGTCTGAGAACAAGACAGCTGAAGGTGGGGGCTCCACTGAATCAGTTGAGAACAGCATCAGAGCCAGCGGAATGGTTAAAGGGGTTGGCCCATCTGGGACATTGATAGCATATGACTAGGATGTGCCAGCAATGTCAGGTAGGAGTAGGTCCCAGAGGTAAATTCCCCCGAAGCTATTTTTGAAACTCCCACAGCGGTGAATGGAGAGTGGCCATGCTTGGACGGCTGCTCTCTGTTCACTTCGGGGGTCCTGTTTTGAAGATATGAGCGGGTCCCAGATGTCTGATCCACACTTATTTGATATTGATATTATATCCTAGTGATATGCCATCAATGTCACAGATGGTCATACCCATTTAAGGCTGCTTTGTGGCTACAAAGACAATGGAATTACAAAAATTGAATCTTACATTGTTGACCTCCCAGTAGGTAATGTTTTGGACAGTTGGGATTGACTCAAACCTGGACAATGACTGAAGTCTCAATAAGAGTGAAGGTTTATTACCCATGTCCAACATCGCAATGGATCTTATGAGAATAAATCCTTACCTTCAAAATGCTGTGGAAAAAATCTAACAGACTTTCATAGTAAACTGTTGTCTTTTAATAAACACTGGCAAGAAGTCAGATTTAGCTTTATGCTAATTACAGTGTAGAATCAATGTCTGTAAGAGTTACTTTACCATAGAGATCAGTAGTGTGACAAGGGCTGAGAGAGGAAGTTCAGTCAGATCATTATTATTCACACTGTAATAGGTAATCTCACTAAAGACTTCAAGCTGCTTATCATCAACTACTTATGGGGAAATGCATGTAATGTGACAGGCCAGCAGTACTGATGGTAGCTCATATGTTTTTTTTTATTGCACATCATACTCCTGTATGATACATTCATTTACAGTGCTATTCCTATTATTTATTCAGGTGCATAATTTCTTCTTCTATTCATATTGCTCTAGTGATATCTACGGGGCTGGATTTACTCTACTTGCTTTTTGGTACCCCCCAGCTTGCCCATTGATTGATATGCATTAGCTGGTGGCCCCTCAAAAACATTTGGAGCAAGGGCCTGCTGATCTGACCATCTAAAACATATGGGGCGAGGGCCTGCTGCCGCATTGGTGACTCTAGATAACCTCTGGGCGATTCGCACGTCCCCGTGACGGCGACGATCCATTCGGATGCCTGCCCTATTAACTTTCGATTTTCTTTTCTGCGCCTACCATGGTGATCACAGGTAACGGGGAATCAGGGTTCGATGCCGGAGAGGGAGCCTGAGAAACGGCTACCACATCCAAGGGAGGTCAATGGCTGAAATCAGATTGGTTGTTGTTGCCTTGCCCCTTTTTTTTCCTAATTGTGAACCACCCAGAGAGGGTGGGTCAAGTTATTAAAGCTCAAGCGTCCAAGGAAGGCAGCAGGTGCGCGGCAATTACCTAATCCCGACTCGGGGAGGTATTGACGATAAATAACAAGAGGCCCTGTTATTGGAATGAGTATACTTTCCGTTAACAAAGATCTATTGGAGGGCAAGTCTGGTGCCAGCAGCCTACTTGCTCCCGGCCTCCACAACGTTCACCCAGTGTGCCGTCATGGTGAGGATTGTGTTGACCAGACTCTTGGATACTGAGACTGGACTTGTAGGTGAGGGCCTGCTGCCGCTTTGTTGACTCTAGATAACTTCTAGGCGATCGCACGTCCCCGTGACGGCGACAATCCATTTAGATGTCTGCTCTATCAACTTTGGAGCAATTTTTCAACAAGGACCTTCTGGTATAGCACCGTTTTGCTTGTCCTCCCCACCAGAGGAATGAGAGATGAGAAGTAATCTTTGTAGCAGGGATCGAGAAGGGTGAACAACCAGTAATCAGTGTTGTCTAAAATGCGTAGAACGCGCGGGTCGTGGGAAAGGCAGCCTAACATGAAGTCAGCCATGTGTGCCAGAGTACCAACAGGCAAGACTTCGCTGTCATCATCAGAAGGTGAGCTGACCCTGTAAAAGAATGTAGGTGAGGGCCTGCAGGTGAGCTGACCCTGTAAAACATTATATGTGAGGGCCTGCAGGTGAGCTGACCCTGTAAAACATTATATGCGAGGGCCTGCAGGTGAGCTGACCCTGTAAAACATTATATGCGAGGACCTGCAGGTGAGCTGACCCTGTAAAAAATTATATGCGAGGGCCATCACCCTGTGTAATGTCTTCTTCCCCCCATTCCCACCTCTTCCACATGCAAAGTATCGTCCTTAATTGTGAGCAGCAAGCGTTTGAGTAGACACAGAAGCGGGATGGTTAGGCTGATAATAGCGTTATCGCCGCTCACCATATGTGTTGATTCCTCAAAGTTTCTTAAAACCTCACAGAGGTTAGACATCCATGCCCACTCCTCGCTTCTGATTAGCGGAAGCTGACTGAATAGGCGATGACCATGTTGCAGCTGGTATTCCACTACTGCCCTCTGCTGCTCACAAAGCCTGGTCAACATGTGGAATGTCGAGTTCCAGCATATGCTCACATTGCACAACATCCAGTGAGCTGGCAATTTAATGTCGATGGTACACACGCGGCGCACCTTCACCAGTAGGTCAGGCAAATTGGGGTAGGTTTTGAGAAACCGCTGAAACCGCTAAGTTTAAGACGTGGGCTAGGCATGGGATGTGTGTGAGCTTGCCAAGCTCTAAAGCCGCCACCAAGTTATGGCCAATATCACACACAACCATGCCTGATTGTAGGTTGAGTGGCAAGAGCCACAGCTCAGGCTGGTCTCTAATCCCCTGCAACAGCTCTGCGGCGGTGTGCTGTTTGTCCCCTAAGCATATCAGCTTAAGCACGGCCTGTTGACACTTCCCCACTGCAGTGCTACACTGCTTCCAACTACCGGCTGATGGCTGACTGGTGCTGCACACGGATAATTCGGAGGTGGAAGTGGAGGAGGAGCCGGAGGAGGTGCGTAGGTGCTGGCGGAAACCCTGATAGAAATCCTAGGCGTCAGAGGCACCTGTGCCATCCCAGGGTACGACTCGCTCCTGGCCTCCACAATGTTCACCCAGTGTGCCGTCAGGGAAATGTAGCGTCCCTGGCCAAATGCACTTGTCCATGTGTCTGTGGTTAAGTGGACCTTTCCAGTAACTGCGTTGGTCAGGGCACGTGTGACGTTTCAGGACACATGTTGTTGTAAGGCGGGCATGGCACACTTTGAAAAATTGTGGCGGCTGGAGACAGAGTGCCGCGGGATGGCCGCCGACATCAGGCCGGAGAAGGCCTCAGTGTCCACAAGCCTTCCAGGATCAGTAATTTTGAAAGGTGTGCATTTAGTGGTATGGCCTGTGGGTGGGTGTTTGCTCTTGCGTTCAAATGCGTGGGGAAATGACATTTGGACGCTGCACTGGGACAGGGAAGTGGATGTGATCGCAGATGGTGCTTGCGAAGGTACAGGTGCAGGGCGGGAGGCCATCGACAGGCGATTGGCCAGCACGTACCATAGGGGAAGAGGAAGCAGTGGTGTGACCCGCAGACACAGATTGTGGACCCAGGCGTTCGTCCCACTTATTACGATGCTTGGATTCCATGTGGTGTATCATGCTGGTGGTGGTGAGGTTGCTAGTGTTCACGCACCGGCTCATTTTGGTGTGACACAGGTTGCAAACTACTATTCTTTTGTCATCCGCACTTTCTTCAAAAAAGCGCCATACTGCGGAACACCTACCCCTTGGCAAGGGAGATTTCCGCAAGGGGGTGCTCTGTGGAACAGTTGCAGGCCTGTGTGGTGTGGCCCGCCTTCTCCCTTTTGCCACCCCACTGCCTCTTCCAGCCTGTTGCGGTGCTGAAGATCCCTCCCCCTCTGTACTGCTGTCCTCGCTCGGCTTTCCACCTTCCCAGGTTGGGTCAGTGAACCACCTCCTCTTCTACTTCCTCACTCTGATCACCATCTTGATTTGTTGACCTAACCACAACCTCAGTGATTGACAACTGTGTCTCATCCTCTTCATCAACCTCTTGAGACAGTAATTGCGGTTGACTCATTGGCATCTGTGTCTAATCATCATCCACCTCATTAAACACTAATTGCCATTCCCCACCGTCATGTTCTTGTGACTGTGGATGCTCAAGAGGTTGGGAATCAGGGCACAAGATCTCATGTCCCTCTTCAAGCTTGCTTGGCGAGAGAGCCAAATCAAGTAATGAAAAGAGCTTCTTGGAATTTCAGAGTGTGGAATCACTTGTTTGGCCAGACTTTCCATGGTGGGAGGAATGAAGATCAGGGTGAGGATTCTGTTGACCAGACTCTTTGCTACTGAGAATGGACTTGGTGAAAGACAAGGTGGTGCTTAACCGACTGGAAGCGTTATCTGCTCCAATCCAACCGACCACCTGGTCGCACTGGTCTGACTTCAAGAGTTTTGTCCTGCGACGCCCTGCAAACTGGGACATGAAGCTAGGTATCGTGGATGATTGTTTTTCTTGTGCTCTGGCAGCAGGCACAGTTTCAATGCGCCCAGGGCCTTGGCCTCTGCTTGAACCATCAGCATTACGGCCACATCCCCATCCCTTAATGCTCGCCTTCTTCATAATAAATGTTATATGCATGCTTGACACACAAGATGTGGCAATGATGTCACAGTTCACAGCAAGCACAGTATATGGAAAAGGTACGTAAAAGTATGGAAAAAGGAAAATAGATTGCACTTATATTTTTTCTATCTGTGGCCTTGACACACAGAAGGTATTGCACAGATGTCAGAAGTCACTGCAGACAACCTCTATAGTAAAAGTATGGAAAAGTATGGAAAAAATATATTCGTTTTCACTTATATTTTTTCTATCTCTTGTCCTGACACACAGAAGGTATTGCACAGATGTCACAAGTCACTGCAGACAACCTCTATAGGAAAAGTATTGAAAAGTATTGGGAAAAAAATAGATGGCTATATTATATTGCTGCCACCACACACAATAGTCCTTAAAAGGACTTTTGAGTATTTGAAACGTTTTTCAACTAAATAGATTGCGATCACACTCCCTACATTATCTGTCCCTTCCCAAGCGCAGCTATCCCTGACTATAGCACCCAATCTCGTGTTCCGACCAACCAATCACTGTAATGCCAGTAACCAACAAGGCTACGGCATTACAGTGATGGCAGTACTTACCTGCACGTTTATTGGCTGCATAGCAGCCGCGAAACGTGCGGAGAGGAGACTCGAGCATGGCGCTTGAGCACATGTGGTACTCGGCCGAGTACCGCAATGTGCCAAGCATAGCAATGCTTAAGCCGAACAGCAGTTCGGCCGAGCATGCTCGTTCAACACTAGTAACTAGAAATGACGCCCAAGTATCACAATGTAGCAAAGCAGCTATAGGAATGCATGGGGTCGCAGCATGATTTTCACATTTGCTGCGACCACAACACGCGAATCGCAAAAAATCTAATACTGGATTTTTTTGTGAATCGCACGCTGGAGTCTCTCTGCCACCCCATTCATTGTTATGGCTGCCCTGCGATACTTACGCGCAGGGCACATGTTGCGCCCCAAAATCGCAGTGTAGCTGTATACTAAAGGGAAAAGCACAGTTTCAGGAACAGTTCAACACCTATAACCCCTTAGTGACAATCAATACGTCTTTTTACGATGGTCATTAAGTAACCTTAAGCTGGACAACCACATTTTTATAGCAAGCCAGTCTAAGTACTGCACGGGTCCTACATGCAGCAGAGAGCGGGTTACAGCTCTAACATTTGAGCCACACTCCTCTCCTGCTCTAACGGTCCAGACTGGCAGGAGCACCCATGGCATGAAACCGGTTACAGAGGTAATAAACTCCCTCTGTCTCCCATTGACACCTTGCAATCTCATGGAGGAGCTTCATGTACAATGCTGGGCCAGTTAGGTCTAGTTCACATATCAGCATTTTGGTCTGTAGTGTCATCCAAAAGTGGGTGCCAGTCAAAAACACAAAAAAGATGCAAATCTTTCCATTATACCTTATCTATGTATAGGTCCCACTCCTGGTTTAAGGTAATAATCACTAATGGAAATCACTGACCAAAACACTGATATGTGAACTAGAACTAAATAGGGTTGTCTCACTTCACAAAATGTTACTAATATATGCATTTTAACCAAAGTGCCCTCTTTTAGCTATTCACTGCCTTCTTCAATCTCGTTATCTGCAAGACTTCTCTCTGGCCTCTCTGGTGGCAGGATTGCGGGAGCAGCTCCCATCTCGACTACCTCACACCGGCACTGTTAGTCTGTATAGAACAGTTCCAGGGTATGTGCAGTAGCCATGGAGCTGTTCTACACAGCTACTTCACTGACAGCTTCTAGCAAGCTTTCAAACTTTAGTGACTTGGGCAAGGGGCCATTCAGGGAATTAGTGCTATGGGACATGACTCCATAGGTAAAAGAGAGGAGGATGTTCAGCTTTTACAAATTTGGGAAAGGATAGCACAACAACTATGCTTACCATATCTAGTTTGTTGTCATAATAGGGAAAAGGTCCCTCAGCACCAAACCTGTTAATCAAAATGCTTCAATAGCAGCCTCGGGAATGTGCAGGCACAGACAAGCGGTGGTAAGACGTTATCCTAAGCTGCTGAGGTGAGACAACCCCTTTTAGGTGCCCAAACACCATCAATTGCTGTTATCAGTGGTGTATCTCCTAGAGGATTTGCTATTGAAATAAACTTGTCCAGTCCTTCTTTCCCCTGACATCTATTGAGGTACAGTCTAATCTAAAGAGTACAGGAAGCCTTTAGACCTGCCTATACCTACTTGTTAAAAAAAACACCTTTGGTAAAACTAGATTGAAAGGAATTTTAATGTTTAGCTGCAATATTGGTAATAATTCCTTTTCAGCTCTGGTTTATTTTTCTTACAGTCTTTGGGATCAGTAAAGGAGAAACATAAAAATCATTGTTGACCGCTTTTGTCGGCGCTTGCTTGGAGAAATCTAGACTAAGAGTACTTTCACACTAGCGTTTTTTTTTTCCGGCACTGAGTTCCGTCATAGGGGCTCAATACAGGGAAAAAAAACATCAGTTTTATCCCCATTCATTCTGAATAGAGAGAAATCCGTTCAGGATGCATCAGGATGTCTTCAGTTCAGTCACTGAACTGTGTTTTGGATGGAGGAAATACCGCAGCATGCGGATCAGTTGCCGGAATGCCGGATCCGGCATTAATTTACAATGAAATGTATTAGTGCCGGACCCGGCATTAAAAATACAACAATGCCGGATTCGTTCTGTCCGTTTGCATGCAGATTGCCGGATCTGGCAGGCAGTTCCGGTGACGGAGCTGCTTGCCGGATTACTCTGCCGCAAGTGTGAAAGTAGCCTAATGTCACCAATGGAGTGAATAGGTGGTTTTATTTACACAAAAGTCTACGCATTTCGAGGGTCGGAAATCCTTCTTAATCAGGACAAACTGTACAATGCTTACTTTAAAAACAGTTGTTTTAGCGCACAGTCCAAGGGGGGGGGGGGGGGGGGGGGCCTGGAGGCGTGTTTACTGTGAGTGACATTGCCTGATAGGGATTCTGAAGGTAGTGTTAGGTGTGTAATTGCAAGAGTAGTAAATGCCGGTATACATGATCTATTGATTTTACACCTTTTTTAATTATTTTGTTGTTACATAATGTTGAGTCAGAGGGAATGTGTATCATATTCCAGATACACATTGGAATGTTGCGGTCTGACTTATGTATATGGAGTAATTATAGAGTCAGTGGACTGAGCTGCTGTTATCGGGGAACCTAGTGTGGCTATATGAACTCCAGGGATCAATACCCTAAAATAAAATAAAATAAAACAGATGTTTGGAGGGGAAATTATTTTATTTTATTTCATTTCTATTTCTGTCCTTATGTTGCTGGATTTAAGATAAAGGAGTAGCGGCCGTGGGGTGACAGGTGCAGGAGGCACGATCCCTGGAGTGTGTAGTGCGCATAAGGGATCAGTAAAGGGCAGACAGGAGGTGTTGACTGTACTGCACTTCATGTACGTAACTCAAAAACCTGGATCACCTAATAAAAACATTGTGACGCTGACCTGTATGAAATAAAATAAATAATTTACACTAATGATTTAAAGAAAGAAAATAACACTGGATCCCAGCAGGAGGAACAAGAAAATGAGAAAGGAGGAAACATTTGCATCCTTTTTTCTACAATTATACAACACAATTTCTAGTAAAAAATAGAAACGTACAAATGGTCGCTAAATGTTCAGAACAATAAACCTTAAATCGTATATGTAAAGAGAATGTGTCATCAGAAAATTATCTATTGTTTAAATCGAGTATTTATGTTAAGTGTACATTTTTTAGAATTCTTGATTTATTTATTTTTTACATTTTTCATCTTCCTTTCTATACAATTTAAAAAAAACTGCAGTTGTTCACACTGGCTGGTAAACCTAATCATATGCCAAGAATATCTGTTCTGGAGACATCATTTCTCAGCAGACATCTCATTATCATCACATATTACAATGATAGATGACACCTGTGTCTAAAGAACACAGGATCCACCATTCATAATAGGTGATGGTCACAGCTTATCTACTCTCCCTCCCTGTACCAGTGACCTCTGCACAGAACCTGCCTAGAAAACAATACCATAGAAGTCTATTGTGTCTATGGTCAATGCGGCTACCATAAAGTATATCTCTAAATTCTGTTAACAGTAGCTCGAGATGGCTGACCACACAATGGAAAATTAAATAAAAACTCTCCAAACAGTGTTACCACTGGCGTACCTCCAGTGAAGGCTGACCACACAGCTGCAATGGGGCCCTCTGGGGAAGTGAACCAAGGACCCTACCTTCTAATTACAATTCAATACAGGCTTGTATCCAGCTTCAGTCTAGAAACCCTATCACCAGAGGAGAAAGCTAAAGAACCTGTGATTGTCACCTCCTGTACATCTAGCAAACGAACTACACAGAGAATGGTGTAGTTCCCAGATTAGATAGGAGTATTTGCCAGGACCTGTGATGCTCTTCAACACCCAACAGCATGGATTAGAACTGCACTATGAGCTCTCCACTGAGACTAGAATGGAGGGGTTAGAGGAGATCCTCCACTTTTCCCTTCATTTGTCCCAACCCCATTCTCGTTTTTTTACTCGTATCACATTCATATATAATACTATGGACAGTTACAACCCCAAAACCTCATGTACCTCACACAGTGACCATAATATATAAATGACCACTTATATCTGTGCACACTGCATCTATTATACCTTGTACGCATACCTTTTCCATCTGCACTGTGAATGTTTACAGGTTTACAATAAAAACATGGTATCATTTCATTCTTTGTGTGTTATTAGTTTCAGCAGACTGTGATTGTCTATTGTTGCGACTTAGATGAAGATCAGATCACATTTTATGACCAATTTGTGCAGAAATCCATATCATTCCAAATTTTTTATTGCAACTGTATATACCGTATACACTGAACAAAAATATAAACGCAACACTTTTGGTTTTGCTCCCATTTTGTATGAGCTAACTCAAAGATCTGAAACATTTTCTACATACACAAAAGACCAATTACTCTCAAATATTGTTCACAAATCTGTCCAAATCTGTTTTAGTGATCCCACCTCACAGTTGTGGCATATTAAGGTGCTGATTAGACAGCATGAATATTGCACAGGTGTGCCTTAGACTGCCCACAATAAAAGTCCACTCTGAAATGTGCAGTTTGATCACACAGCACAATGCCACAGATGTTGCAACATTTGAGGGAGCGTGCAATTGGCATGCTGACTGCAGGAATGTCTACCAGAGCTGTTGCCCGTGCATTGAATGTTCGTTTCTTTACCATAAGCCGTCTCCAAAGGCGTTTCAGAGAATTTGGCAGTACATCCAACTGGCCTCACAACCGCAGACCACGTGTAACCACACCTGCTCAGGACCTCCACATCCAGCATGTTCACCTCCATGATCATCTGAGACTAGCCACCCGGACAGCTGCAGCAACAATCGGTTTGCATAACTAAAGAATTTCTGCACAAATTGTCAGAAACCGTCTCAGGGAAGCTCATCTGCATGCTCGTCATCCTCATCAGGGTCTAGCCCTGACTGCAGTTCATCGTCGTAACCGACTTGAGTGGGCAAATTCTCACATTCGATGGCGTCTGGCACGTTGGAGAGGCATTCTGTTCAAAGATGAGTCCCGGTTTTCACTGTTCAGGAAAGATAGCAGACAGCGTGTGTGGCGTCGTGTGGGTGCAGGGCCGGTGCAACCATATAGGCGAACTAGGCATTCGCCTAGGGTGCCGGCCTGCTGGGGGCGCCCTGGTGGGCTCCCCCTGGCTGCAGCCCTGGGCGAGTGGCTCTTGAGCCGCCCCCAGCACTGTTACAGGGGGGCCAGGAGGTGGAGGTCCTTCTTAAATATGGCAGAGCAGGCATCTGCTTACCCTGATGGCAGGTGCCTGCTCTTCCAGTTACTTACCGGAGGAGAGGAGGCGGGCGGCAAGGGAGGCTGTTCTAGCAGCTCCCCACTCCTTCCTCGTGCGCCCTCTGTGATGCCGGAATATGACGTGCTTCCAGCCCCGGCATACTAAACGGCGCGCTGGAGGCCTGAGGAGCTGCACCACACTGGACCCCAGGGAGGTGAGTGTTTAAGTGTTTGACTGAGTGAGTGTCTGCCTGTGTATTTATGTCAGTGAGTTAGTGTATGTTTGTCTGTCTTTCTGTCAGTAAATGTATGTGTCTGTCATTGAGTCTGTCATTGAGTAAGTGTCTGTGTGTTTGTCAGTGAGTATGTGTATGTTTGTCAGTGAGTATATGTGTGTGTGTGTGTGTTTGTCTGCCAGTGAGTGAGTGTCTGTCAGTGAGTTTCTGTGTGTGTGTTTCAGTGGGTAGGTGTATATCTGTCAGTGAGTGTCTGTCAGTGAGTGAGTGTGTGTCTTTCTGTCAGTGAGTGTGTGTGTGTCTTTCTGTCAGTGAGTATGTCTGTCAGTGAGTGTATTTGTGTCTGTCAGTGAGTATGTCTGTCATTGAGTTTCTGTGTACGTCATTCAGTGAGTGTCTGAGTGCGTGTCTGTCTGTCAGTGAGTGTATGTCTGTTAGTCAGTGAGTGTATGTGTGTTTGTCAGTGAGTATATGTGTGTGTTTGTCTGCCAGTGAGTGAGTGTCTGTCAGTGAGTTTCTGTGTGTGTTTCAGTGGGTAGGTGTAGGTCTGTCAGTGAGTGTATGTGTATCTGTCAGTGAGTATGTCTGTCAGTGAGTTTCTGTGTACGTCATTCAGTGAGTGTCTGAGTGCGTGTCTGTCTGTCAGTGTGTGTGTGTGTGTCTGTCAGTGAGTGAGTGACATGAGGGTGCGGCAAAATGGATCTTTGCCTAGGGCGGCAAAAATCCTTGCACCGGCCCTGTGTGGGTGAGCGGTTTGCTGACGTCAATGTTGTGGATCGAGTGGCCCATAGTGGTGGTAGGGTTATGGACAACGAACACAGGTGCATTTTATTGATGGCATTTTGAATGCACAGAGATACAGTGATGAGATCCTGAGGCACATTGTTGTGCCATTCATCCATAACCATCACCTCATGTTGCAGCATGATAATGCACGACCCCATATTGCAAGGATCTTTACACAATTCCTGGAAGCTGAAAACATCCCAGTTCTTGCATGGCCAGCATACTCACCGGGTATACAAAAAGGTTTTGGCAGCACTACTGATCCCATTTGGGAAAATCATTAAAGATACCTTTAAAGGTGATGGTGCACGCAGATGGGGATCCTGGCATGGTACCATGCTGATTTGTGAATAAATAACCACTTTGATTTTCCACACTGGCAAGTGCTGCGGATTGTTGTATTTTTCCCAGCATACTCACCGAGCATGTTTGGGAGGCGTATACGACCGCGTGTTCCAGTTCCTGCCAATATTCTTCAACTTCGCACAGCTATTGAAGAGGAGTAGGCCAACATTCCACAGGCCACAATCAACAACCTGATCCACTCTATGTGACGGAGATGTGTTGCACTGCGTGAGGGAAATGGTGGCCACACCAGTTACTGACTGGTTTTCTGATCCCTCCAGTAAGGCAAAACTGTGCACATTTCAGAGTGGTCTTTGATTGTGGGCAGTGTAAGGCACTCCTGTGCAATATTAATGCTGTCTAATCAGAACCTTGATATGCCACACATGTGGGGTGGGATGGATTATCTCAGCAAAGGAGAAGTGCTCAATAACTCAGATTTAGACAGATTTGCGAACAATATTTGAGAGTAATGAGTAATGAGTCTATGTAGAAAATGTTTCAGATCTTTGAGTTCGGCTCATGCACAATGGGAGCAAAACCGAAAGTGTTGTGTTTATATTTTTGTTCAGTGTGTGTGTGTGTATATATATATACAGTGGGGGAAATAATTATTTGACCCCTCACTGATTTTGTAAGTTTGTCCAATGACAAAGAAATGAAAAGTCTCAGAACAGTATCATTTCAATGGTAGGTTTATTGTAACAGTGGCAGATAGCACATCAAAAGGAAAATCGAAAAAATAACTTTAAATAAAAGATAGCAACTGATTTGCATTTCATTGAGTGAAATAAGTATTTGAACCCCTACCAACCATTAAGAGTTCTGGCTCCCACAGAGTGGTTAGACACTTCTACTCAATTAGTCACCCTCATTAAGGACACCTGTCTTAACTAGTCACCTGTATAAAAGACACCTGTCCACAGAATCAATCAATCAAGCAGACTCCAAACTCTCCAACATGGGAAAGACCAAAGAGCTGTCCAAGGATGTCAGAGACAAAATTGTAGACCTGCACAAGGCTGGAATGGGCTACAAAACCATTAGCAAGAAGCTGGGAGAGAAGGTGACAACTGTTGGTGCGATTGTTCGAAAATGGAAGGAGCACAAAATGACCATCAATCGACCTCGCTCTGGGGCTCCACGCAAGATCTCACCTTGTGGGGTGTCAATGGTTCTGAGAAAGGTGAAAAAGCATCCTAGAACTACACGGGAGGAGTTAGTTAATGACCTCAAATTAGCAGGGACCACAGTCACCAAGAAAACCATTGGAAACACAGTACACCGCAATGGATTAAAATCCTGCAGGGCTCGCAAGGTCCCCCTGCTCAGGAAGGCACATGTGCAGGCCCGTCTGAAGTTTGCCAATGAACACCTGAATGATTCAGAGAGTGACTGGGAGAAGGTGCTGTGGTCTGATGAGACCAAAATAGAGCTCTTTGGCATTAACTCAACTCGCTGTGTTTGGAGGAAGAAAAATGCTGCCTATGACCCCCAAAACACCGTCCCCACCGTCAAGCATGGGGGTGGAAACATTTTGCTTTGGGGGTATTTTTCTGCTAATGGCACAGGACAACTTATTCGCATAAACGGGAAAATGGACGGAGCCATGTATCGTGAAATCCTGAGCGACAACCTCCTTCCCTCTCCCAGGAAACTGAAAATGGGTCGTGGATGGGTGTTCCAGCACGACAATGACCCAAAACATACAGCAAAGGCAACAAAGGAGTGGCTCAAGAAGAAGCACATTAAGGTCATGGAGTGGCCTAGTCAGTCTCCGGACCTTAATCCAATCGAAAACCTATGGAGGGAGCTCAAGCTCAGAGTTGCACAGAGACAGCCTCGAAACCTTAGGGATTTAGAGATGATCTGCAAAGAGGAGTGGACCAACATTCCTCCTAAAATGTGCGCAAACTTGGTCATCAATTACAAGAAACGTTTGACCTCTGTGCTTGCAAACAAGGGTTTTTCCACCAAGTATTAAGTCTTTTTTTGTTAGAGGGTTCAAATACTTATTTCACTCAATGAAATGCAAATCAGTTGCTATCTTTTATTTAAAGTTATTTTTTCGATTTTCCTTTTGATGTGCTATCTGCCACTGTTACAATAAACCTACCATTGAAATGATACTGTTCTGAGACTTTTCATTTCTTTGTCATTGGACAAACTTACAAAATCAGTGAGGGGTCAAATAATTATTTCCTCCACTGTATATATATATATATATATATATATATATATACTTTCCAAAAAACGAGGCAGCACTTCCAGATTTCGGTGAAAGGGTGAAGACCCCAAACTTTATTCCCCAGCAACGTTTCGGCCTATCAATGAGGCCTTTGTCAAGCTTGACAAAGGCCTCATTGAGTAGGCCAAAACGTTGCTGGGGAATAAAGTTTGGGGTCTTCACCCTTTCACCGAAATCTGGAAGTGCTGCCTCGTTTTTTGGAAAGTATATATCGTGGAGGAGAAGCCGACCTCCGTGAGGAATTGCACCCAGTGCACGCTGTCTGACTGTGCTGCTGTGGTATTTGCTAATATATATACAGTACAGACCAAAAGTTTGGACACACCTTCTCATTCAAAGAGTTTTCTTTATTTTCATGACTATGAAAATTGTAGATTCACACTGAAGGCCTCAAAACTATGGCATCCACACATGTGGAATTATATACATAACAAACAAGTGTGAAACAACTGAAAATATGTCATATTCTAGGTTCTTCAAAGTAGCCACCTTTTGCTTTGATTACTGCTTTGCACACTCTTGGCATTCTCTTGATGAGCTTCAAGAGGTAGTCCCCTGAAATGGTTTTCGCTTCACAGGTGTGCCCTGTCAGGTTTAATAAGTGGGATTTCTTGCCTTATAAATGGGGTTGGGACCATCAGTTGCGTTGAGGAGAAGTCAGGTGGATACACAGCTGATAGTCCTACTGAATAGACTGTTAGAATTTGTATTATGGCAAGAAAAAAGCAGCTAAGTAAAGAAAAACGAGTGGCCTTTATTACTTTAAGAAATGAAGGTCAGTCAGTCAGCCGAAAAATTGGGAAAACGTTGAAAGTAAGGGCTATTTGACCATGAAGGAGAGTGATGGGGTGCTGCGCCAGATTACCTGGCCTCCACAGTCACCAGACCTGAACCCAATCGAGATGGTTTGGGGTGAGCTGGACCGCAGAGTGAAGGCAAAAGGGCCAACAAGTGCTAAGCATCTCTGGGAACTCCTTCAAGACTGTTGGAAGACCATTTCAGGGGACTACCTCTTGAAGCTCATCAAGAGAATGCCAAGAGTGTGCAAAGCAGTAATGAAAGCAAAAGGTGGCTACTTTGAAGAACCTAGAATATGACATATTTTCAGTTGTTTCACACTTGTTTGTTATGTATATAATTCCACATGTGTTAACTCATAGTTTTGATGCCTTCATAGTCATGAAAATAAAGAAAACTCTTTGAATGAGAAGGTGTGTCCAAACTTTTGGTCTGTACTGTATATATATATATATATATATATATATATATATACACACACAGTGGATCTAAAAAGTCTACACACCCCTGTTAAAATGTCAGGTTGCTAAGATGTAAAAAATTTTTACAAAGATAAATAATTTCAGAACTTTTTCCACCTTTAATGTGACCTATAAACTGTACAACTCAATTGAAAAACAAACTGAAATCTTTTAGATAGAGGGAAGAAAAAATATAAAAATAAAATAATATGGTTGCATAAGTGTGCACACCCTTAAACTCATACTTTGTTGAAGCACCTTTTGATTTTATTACAGCACTCAGTCTTTTTGGGTATAAGTCTATCAGCATGGCATATTTTGACTTGGCAAGATTTACCCACTCTTCTTTGCAAAAACACTCCAAATCTGTCAGATTGCGAGAGCATCTCCTGTGCACAGCCCTCTTCAGATCACCCTACAGATTTTCAATCGGATTCAGGTCTGGGCTCTGGCTGGGCCATTCCAAAACTTTAATCTTCTTCTGGTGAAGCCATTCCTTTGTTGATTTGGATGTATGCTCTGGGTGGTTGTCATGCTGACAGATGAAGTTCCTCTTCATGTTCAGCTTTCTAGCAGAAGCCTGAAGGTTTTGTACCAATATTGACTGGTATTTGGAACGGTTTATAATTCCCTCTAGCTTAACTAAGGCCCCAATTCCAGCTGAAGAAAAACAGCCCCAAAGCATGATGCTGCCACCAGCATGCTTCACTGTGGGAATGGTGTTCTTTTGGTGATGTGCAGTGTTGTTTTTGCGCCAAACATATCTTTTGGAATTATGGCCAAAAAGTTCAACCTTGGTTTCATCAGACCATAACACCTTTTCCCACATGCTTTTGGGAGACTTCAGATGTGTTTTTGCAAAATGTAGCCTGGCTTGGATGTTCTTCTTCGTAAGAAAAGGCTTTCATCTTGCCACTCTTCCCCATATCCCCGACATATGAAGAATACGGAAGATTGTTGTCACATGTACCACACAGCCAGTACTTGCCAGATATTCCTGCAGCTCCTTTAATGTTGCTGTAGGCCTCTTGGTAGCCTCCCAGACCAGTTTTCTTCTCATCTTTTCATCAATTTTGGAGGGATATCCAGTTCTTGGTAATGTCACTGTTGCGCCATATTTTCTCCACTTGATGATGACTGTCTTCACTGTGTTCCATGGTATATCGAATGCCTTGGAAATTCTTTTGTACCCTTCTCCTGACTGATACCTTTTAACAATGAGATCCCTCTGATGCTTTGGAAGCTCTCTGTGGACCATGGCTTTTGCTGTGGGATGCGACTAAGAAAATTTCAGGAAAGACCAACTAGAGCAGCGGAACTTTATTTGGGGTTAATCAGAGGCACTTTAAATGATGGCAGGTGTATGCTGACTCCTATTTAACATGATTTTGAATGTGATTGCTTAATTCTGAACACAGCTAGATCCCCAGTTATAAGAGGGTGTGCACACTTATGCAACCACATTATTTTAGTTTTTGTTTTGTTTTCTTCCCTCCACCTAAAAGATTTCAGTTTGTTTTTCTATTGAGTGGTACAGTTTATAGGTCACATTAAAGGTGGGAAAAGTTCTGAAATGATTTATCTTTGTCTAATTTTTTTACAGCACAGAAACCTGACATTTTAACAGGGGTGTGTAGACTTTTTATATCCACGGTGTGTGTGTGTGTGTGTGTGTGTGTGTGTGTGTGTGTGTGTGTGTGTGTGTATATATATATATATATATATATATATATATATACACACACACACACACACACAATAAATATATAAATAATAATTCAATTATACTTTTGCCGTTATCCTATAAAGTGTGCTTATATGTATGTATAGATATCATTAATAATAGATGGGAAGATTACTAGTGAGGTTTTTAGTCAGAGAAAATCCTCCCATTGACTACAGATAAGCCTGTGGCTTAACCGCTAGGGACTCTGTCATACACAAGGTCCAGGATTCAAGACCCAGGCAGCAGATGATCTTGTTTAAAAAAAAATATATATATATATATATATTTTAAATATACAGGGGTGCCTTTAAACACTATTAGGGCACTACCGGCCACTTTAAATAAAAAGAAAAAAATAACAAAATTGCTGGATCTGGTACATAACTGACACAAACAGAGCCAAACAGACCTCATTAACTATAATGGGGTCTGTGCGGGTGCCTGCTTTTTAGTAGGAAAACAAGTCCATGCAGGACTTTTTTGTCCACTCTTTTCATCAGAATCCGCGACGAAGGCCCCCATTGGATCTTTGAACATGCTCTTAGAATGCCAAAGGCTCATCCCTAGTTATATCCAGGGGAGGGAGAAGGCGCTTCTGAAATTTACCATGGGGGCCCCTTGATCTCTGTGTATGCCGCTGTGTGCCGGTATTTCTAAACAAAGATTTTTGATTTTGATTTATGTTACCAGTTTTCTGCATGTTCCAAAGAATTTTTATTTTGATCTATGTTACCCGTTTACTGCATGTTACAGCATTCATTCAGCTACTTTTCCCTATTCTCAGCTTGTTAAATCAGAACATTGGACAGATATTTGGCAATGTGACTTGCAAAATCCCTACACAGCAAATTGCGCAATTAATTATATATACCCAAATGAGTGATATAAAGTACTTAACATCTAATTTTATAAGAAACTGTCTCTACATAAATGCACTGCATTTCTTACACATGGCTTTATACAGTTTCCGTTACACTAAAGTACATTAGTACAGCCAGGCACTTTCCATGTCTTTTTATGAGAAGATCATTTTTAAAGCGTCTTTTACTTAAAAATGTCCCCAGCATCATAATCATAGCAAGCTTCTGCTGTTTGCATACAAGCAATAAACGGGCATGTTAGTAGGAGCAGGGCTTATTAAAGAGGGATTTATGAATGCCTCTGTGACAGCCCTGAGTATGGACAGAAATCCTGCAGCAGATGTAGGCTATTAATTAGCACCCTGTAAATGCAGTCAGTACGTTTTAATACATGTGATACTACAGAGGATAATGTCTGAAGAGGCACTTTAACTGAGTAAAATTGGACCTTTTTTTAAATATACACTGGCTTGCGGAAATCTCTAAATTTCTACGCCTATCTAATTTACCATTTACAAAGGAGGAAGATTAGGTCAATGATACTGTAGTACTCTCTTACAATTCACAAGTACAATAATTTAAAAGTGTACTTAGTGCTAGGCGTTAAACATTTAAACGCGCGATTTAGAGCATTACAGGGAAATTGCTTAACCATTCTGTTCAGTTTTATATGCAGTTTGTTTCCTGTCAATTGTGGTGATGAACTTTGTAATGGAAAGCTAATGCCCAGTGGTTGTTAATAAGGGCTGTGAGAAAGCCAAGGAACAAACAACTAGCACTTCATCTTACTCCTTACAACAGGATTGTCTAGCCCTGTAGAGTACACGAAGGCTGAACGGTAAGTTCCTATATTAGTTAACCCATTCTGCTAGGATTAAGCCATAAATAACTTTATTTTTCTACAAACATATACACATATCTCTTATTATTCTTTATAGGGCAAATGATTTATGCCTCTTTTTAAAATTATTACTATTTGAAATTATAAGTATTTGATTTACAACTTTGATTAACCATCACGATGATTAGGAGGAAATAAAGAAATAAGGAGATAAGAGAAGAGCTACCAGTAACAGGATTCTTATCTTGAGGTCACCAAGCCACTATCAAGACTACACCTCAAATGTGGTTTAAAGCGCACCTGTCTGCAGGATCAACTCTATCTATTAAACCTGGTTTAATACCTGGTAGGGTTGATTTATACATCTCTCTTTTGAAATGGTCATCTTTTTAGTATTTGATGCCCATCATGATAAAATCCGACCTGGTAGGGTTCACTTATACATCTCTCTTTCGAAAAGGCCATCTAATTAACATTTGAAGCCCTGCATGATATAAATTGTCAACTTTGTGACTTTGGGTACCCATGTTTATCATGTTCTAGCTAAAGAGGAACATATAACAAGTCAACCTCAAATCATCACAATGACTAAGAGGAAGGAGATGAGAGTGGAGTTGCCAGTAACAGGAATCACATCTTGAGGTCATCAGGCCGCTATTCAGAGTATACCTCAAATATGGCTCGAAGAGCACTTGTCAGCAAGATCAATCATCTTAAACCAAGTAGAATACCTGCTAGGATTGAAAAACACCTGTCCTTTGAAAATCGATTGTGGCATTCCTGAGGGGAAAAAAATGACTTTTATTGTTTATGCAAATTATGGCTACAGTGCACCAAAAAATAAAATTTATTTTTTTCTCAGGAATGCCGAGAATGATTTTCACAAGACCAGTATAATTTTAATCAGCAAGATCAACTCAGTTTGCCTGGTTTTATAGGGATCATCCTGCGGACAACTGCTCTTGAAGGTCCTTTTACATGTGTCGATATTTGATTAAACATGTGTTTATAAGAAGGCTTGTACTCGATCTTTGGTCTGTGAAAACATAGGAACAATCAACCAACAAAAAAAACATCACATCTTTTATGCATGTCTAAAAATCATAGTGGACAAGCACATCTCCCTGTGTAAACATCTTCCTGTGCTATCAACAATTTGCACCAACAATCATTCCCCCCTATACAATTTCCATCTACCCGTGTCAAAGGCCGTTTATATGAGCACCGATCAACTTGTTATATCATCAATCATTCTGGGCTGAAATTGGCCCATGTAAAAGGACATATAGTCCAGCGGAATAAGCAAACTCTTAAAATCATAAAGTTTAATTGATCAATTAAACTTTATGATTTTAAGAGTTTGCTTATTCCTCTGGACTATATGTTTTGTTTCAAGTAACTCTATTACATCAATTGTATCATATTACTAGATTTGCCATGTAAAAGGACCCTTACAGTTATGGAATAAAAATACAAGAATGATATTCTGTCAATCTTTAGAGGGCTCATGAGTGACCAGACGTCTGTAGAGATTGACACTGGAATTGAAATGCAATTTCTTTGAAAGTTAAATGTGAAAACATGACATTGGTCCAGAATCCTAACGCACAGTTTTTGAACATTTATAAATCCTTCAGAATTTTCTATATTTTTGCATAAATTTTAACTAAAACTACATGAGATTTTTACACAAGTGCTAAAAGTAGATGAAGGCAACTAAATCAAATGAGTTAGACCTAGTCATTCATTTGTTAAGGACAATGATCCATGTGTGTGGGCAACTTGTTTTCCTTAACCACTTCAGATCTGGGCCATTTGCCCCCTTCCTGACCAGGCCAAATTTTGCAAATCTGACATATATCACTTTATGTAGTAATAACTTTGGAGCGCTTTTACTTATCCATACCATTCAGAGATCGTTTTCTCGTGACACATTGTACTTCATGCTAGTCATAAATTTGAGTCAATATATTTCACCTTTATTTATGAAAAAATCCCAAAT
This sequence comes from Bufo bufo, assembly GCF_905171765.1. Classification (NCBI taxonomy): domain Eukaryota; kingdom Metazoa; phylum Chordata; class Amphibia; order Anura; family Bufonidae; genus Bufo; species Bufo bufo. The sequence continues at coordinate 433,228,676 of NC_053393.1, forward strand.
TTACAATTTCTCTGCTTTTAAAATAGAAAGTGATACCTCATAAAATATTTATTACTTAACATTCCCCATATGTCTACTTTATGTTGGCATCATTTTGGAAATTTCATTTTATTTTTTTAGGAAGTTAGAAGGCTTAGAAGTTTAGAAGCAATTCCTAAAATTTTTAAGAAAATTGCCAAAACCCACTTTTTAAGGACCAGTTGAGGTCTGAAGTCACTTTGTGGGGCCTACATAGTGGATACTCCCATAAATTACCCCATTGTAGAAACTACACCCCTCAATTTACTTAAAACAGATTTTACAAACTTTGTTAACCCTTTAGGCGTTCCACAAGAATTAAAGGAAAATGGAGATCAAATTTAAAAATTTCACTTTTTTGGCAGATTTTCCATTTTAATCCAATTTTTTCTTTAACACATCGATGGTTAACAGCCAAACAAAACTCAATATTTATAACCCAGATTCTGCGGTTTACAGAAACACCCCACATGTGGTCATAAACTGCTGTATGGGCACACGACAGGGCGCAGAAGAAAAGGAGCGCCACATGGTTTTTAGATGCCATGTCCCATTTGAAGCCCCCCTGATGCACCCTTACAGTAGAAACTCCCATCCAAGAAGTGACCCTATTTTGGAAACTAGGGGATAAGGTGCCAGTTTTATTGGTACTATTTTTGGGTACATATGATTTTTTGATCATTCATTATAACACTTTATGGGGCAAGTTGACCAAAAAATTTGTTGTTTTAGCACAGTTTTTATTCATTTATTTTTACAGTGTTCACCTGAGGGGTTCGGTCAAGTGACATTTTTATAGAGCAGATAGTTACGGACGTGGCGATACCTAATATGTATACTTTTTCTTATTTATTAAAGTTTTACATAATAATAGCATTTTTTTTTTTTTTTTACGGTGTTCACCCGAGGGATTAGGTCATGTGATATTTTCATAGAGCTGGTTGTTACGGATGCGGCGATACCTAATATGTATACTTTTTTATTTTATTTCACTTTAACACAATAATAGCATTTTTGAAACCCAAAAAAATGATGTTTTAGTGTCTCCATGTTCTGAGAGCTACGGTAACAGTTTTTTTATTTTTTGAGTGATTTTCTTATGTAGGGGCTCATTTTTTGCAGAATGAGGTGACGGTTTTATTGGTATCATTTTGTGGGACATACGCTTTTTTGATCACTTGGTGTTGCACTTTTTGTGATGTAAGGTGACAAAAATTGCTTTTTTTATGGTGTTTATCGGACTTGGTCAATCATGTGATATATTTATAGAGCCGACCGTCATGGACGCAACAATACCAAATATGTCTATTTTATTTTATTTTTTCTATTTTTAACATTTTTTTAAATTCCTTACTAGGGGACCTCTGGGGGACATTTAACTTCCCTTTTTTTTTTTTTACTATTAGTAGCCCCAGTTACAGGAGAAATACACCCCCCAGAGAGGCTGTACAGTGCAATACAGCACTGTACAACCTCAGTGCAGGGCTGATCGAGGTCTGTGAAAGACCTCACAGCTCCTGCACTCACCCGACTACAGCGGTCACATAACCGCCAGGCTTGAACAGGAAGCGCATAGCTTCGGTGAGCCTCGGTGAGGGCTATGTATACAGCGATGTAAAGGCAGGGACACCTGGGCACTGTCCCTGCCTTCTCTAAGGGTTGCCCTGCTGTCACTGACAGTGGGCAACCCGATCTTCAGCTGCAGTCTCTGAATTGACGTTTTAAAACGTCCATTCAGAGATAACCACCTCCCGAACGTTTTTAGTCTATGGGCGGACGGGAGGTGGTTAAAGAACAGGGATCTATCAAAGTCTTATCTTCACAGCACATGTTACTGGAAGTGTATCATGACACGAAAAAAGGATATTTCTGATGACCTCAGAAGAGTTGTTGATGTTTATCAGGCTGTAAAAGGTTACTAAATAATTTCTATACAGTTTGGACTCCACCAGCCCACAGTCATACAGATTGTGTACAATTGGAGGAAGTTCAAGATCATTATTACCTTCTCCAGGAGTGGTCAATCAACAAACATCACGCCAAGAGCAAGGTGTGTAATAGTTTATAAGGTCACAAAGGAAACCAAAGTAACCTCTAAGCAAATATAGGCCTTTCTCACATTAGCTATTGTTAATGTTCATGAGTCCACCATTAGGAGGACACTGAACGACAATGGTGTTCATGGCAGGATTACAAAGAGAAAGAGATTGCTCTCCAAAAAGAACATTGCTGCCCATCTGTAGTTTGCTAAAGATCACCTGGACAAGTCAGAAGGCCATTGTTATTGTTTGTGTATGTTTTGTGGATGTAGGAGGCCAAAATAATTTTGGTTTACCCCTTAGTGACCAGCCTGTGTTGGGCCTTACTGACCAAGCATTTTTCTTCGTTTTTTCATCGTCGCGTTCCAAGAGCTATAACTGTTTTATTTTTCCGTCTATATAGCTTTATGAGGGCTTGTTTTATGCGGGACAAGTTGTAGTTTTTAATGGCGCCATTTTGGGATACACATAACTTTCTGATTAACTTTTATTAACTCTTTCTGGGAGGGAGATGGGAAAAACGGCAATACTGCGACTGCGTTTTTACGTTATAAATTTTGCGGCGTTCATTGTTCAGTATAAATAACAATATCTTTATTCTCTAAGTCAGTACAATTACACTGGTACCAAATACATATATTTTTTTTTTATTTTACTACTTTTTTGCAATAAAACACCTTTTTTCTTAAAAGAAAAAAAAAAATTTGCATTGCCACTTCCCAAGACCCATAACTTTTTTATTTTTCGTTCTATGGAGTTGTGTGAGGCTTTAATTTTTCCAGGACAACTTGTATTTTTCATTGGTATCATTTTGGAGTAAATGGCGCTTTTTGATCGCATGTTATTACGCTTTTTTCAGTGGCAACTAAGAATAAATTATCAACTCTATCCGGGTCGTTACAGACACGGCCATACCAAACATATGGGGAAGATTTTTTTTTTTTGCAATTTTTTCATTGAAAAGCATATTTTCAACAGGAAAAAAAAGCAGAATTTTTTTATGGGATTATTTTATTGAATAAATTCATTATTATTTTTTTTTTTTTTTACTACTTAATAGTCCCACAAGGGGACTATAACAGATAGCTTTTTGATTGCTTTTAAAATGCAATGTACTATTTTAATGGCCTGCTGGAAATGACTAAAGACTGGTCTGGGGCCTACATCAGACCCCAGGCAGCCTTCAAAACACATCGGCACCCCGTGATCGTATTTGCGGGGTACCGATGGGAGACAGAGGGAGTCCGATCCCTCTGTCAGCACTTTACATGCCGCGGGCACCATTGCCCGCGGCATGTAAAGTGTTAAACAGCCCAGATCGGCACTATGGCTTAGAGCAGGACCGCGGCTCTCATTTGACCCGTGCAGTGCTTAGACTGGGCCACCGTAAAAAAGCAGCAGCCCAGCCTAATGACCCTTAGTGACCGCTGTAAAAACACGTATGAGTGGTCACTAAAGGGTTAAATTAGAAGTGTTTTGTTTAGAGAAAGAAAAACACTGCATTCCAGCATAAAAACCTCATGCCATCTGTGAATTACAGTGGTGGTAGTATCATGGTTTTGGCCTGTTTTGCTGTATCTGAGCCAAGACATTGATGGAAAATGGATTATGAATTATACCAGCAAATTCTAAAGGAAAATGTCAGAATATCTGTCCGTGAGCTGAGTAGTAGTTTTACCAAAGAATGGTTAAAGATGAATACTGTTAACATTTTGAAATGGCCAAGTTAAAGTCCTAACCTTAATCTAATGTTGTGGAAGGACCTCAAGTGAGCATTTCATGGGAGGAAACCCACCAACATAACAGAGAATTCCTCTAAGCTGATGTGCAGGACTAATCAACAATTATTAGAAATGCTTAGTTGCAGTTATTGCTGCACAAGGCGGTCACACCAGATACTGAAAGCAAAGGTTCACCTACTTTTACCACTCAGACATGTGATACTAGATCAATATCATCCTTAATAAATAAATGACCAAGTCTAATACTTCTGACCCATTTGTTTGATTTGGTTATCTTTAATTACTTTTAGGACTTGTCTGATGTGATTTTAGGTCAAATTTATGTAGAAATAGAGAAAATTCTGAAAGGTTCACAAACTTTTAGGCACCACTGTAACTATGTCCATTCCTCCTTTTATGGGCTCAGTCATTAGATATGTAGACTTCTCCCGCCTTCAGTTTCAGGGAAAGGAAGTGGTTGACAGCTACCAATGCATCTTTTGTGAATCTCTTTGTTGCCATTTCACAAGGGTCCTTTCCACTTTCTCTCTCAGGTCTTCCTGGCAGTTCATCACAATGTCTTCCATCCCCCTTACTGTGCATAGACATACCTGATTGAATCTATGCCTACAGAGTGTCAAATATGACCTTGTATCAATGACCCAATATTTATTTGTCCATCAGATAACACTTGAATGATGGACATTAGCTTCACAGAGACATACGTAAAAAATTAGATATTTAGTTTAGAGGCTGCTGGTAGATGATGAGATAGTATATATTAATTCATAAAGAGAAGGTAGTAGTAATAATAATAATAATGATAATAAACTTGAAGAAATTCACATGCAGGAAAAAAGCACAGTAGTTCCCAAATCAGTTTGAACAGGTTTTTGTAGTTCTACCACAGATACTCTACATCTTCCTGTGATGGTTCTACTTTCTAAACAAACAGCAATCCATACACACAAGGAACATCACTAGTTGGGGTGAGCCTACATTTTTGGGTTGTTTATACTTTTCTTTACCAATCCATCTGCTTGAAAGGTTTAACACAGTGGGTGTGGACCCACTGTGTCACTGGACAGATTTGACTTAGGGCTACTCCTAAGGGCTTTATCAAAGTGATCTCCTTGGTCTTCACTAGTGATGGAAGAACATCTGCCGGGATGGTTCGCGAACACGATAAAATATTCGCGAACCGCAAGTTCGCTGCGGGTCCCATTTATTTTAATGGCAGGCGAACCTTAAAAACCTTCAGCTCTTTTTTGCAGCCAAGAAATAATTACTAGAAGTGCACAAATAGTCCCACAACATGGACAGTGACATCCCAGATGTATTATTCAAATTTGTGATCTCCATTCATTATTTTTTTCAATGCGAAAGATCGGCAATATAATTTTCGCGTACGTGCACACCAGTTATAATTATTTTTTCCAATACCGTTTGTCACTGTGTGTAGCAGAGGGAATGCAGCAAAACAGCAAAAGAATGCTGCTGTACCCAAATGCACTATAAAGAAAGTATATTATTGGTATATAACACCCCGCTTCTATCAGCTTTTTTGGGGGGGTGACTGGTATATCACACCAGTTATAATAATTTTTTCTAATTGCGTTTGTCACTCTGTGTGGCTGCAGTATCGCTGCAGTATCGCTGCAGAACCGCTCATCACTGCTGCACAATACAAATCCACTATAGTATGTTTTCTATGTTAGAAAGTATATTATAAGTGTATTACACCCCTCTGTACTGCACACCTATCAATAGCACACCTATACCAGTCCTTAAAAGGACTTTTGTGGACCTAATTGATAGTGTTTTTGTCCCTAACAGCCTGTCCCTGCTCCACACAGCAACCTCTCCCTATACTGACAAAAGACTGAATGTAAAATGGCAGCCAGATCGGGTCTATTTATAAGGTAGGGGGTATGTCCATGTGCTGAAACTTTTCAATTGGCTGTCCTGTACCACCTGATGGATGTGTCATGGGTCAAAGTTCTTCACAATGTAAAAGAATATGGCGGGTGCGAATATCGCCATATGTTCGTCGAATCGCGAACGAGCAAAGTTCGCCGCGAACCGACCGCCGGGGCGAGCCGCAAGGCCATCACTAGTCTTCACCCATTCACCCTTTTATAAGGACCTGGAGTTCACTGCAGAGGACATATCAGGCCACTACCTCTTGAAGTAATCTCTGTTCAGTGACAGCTGAACAAGCTCATGTTCAGTGAACAAGCCAAGATCAAGGCAGGCAGAAATCGGTTCAATCTGGTAAAAAGGCAACAAATCACAACAGGCGGCACAGAGTCAATTCAAAGAACAGGCTGAGGGTAGGACGGGTGGAACAGGAACAACACGATAAACAGGCAGAAGTAAGACACAAGAGTCCAGAAGAAATAAACATCTTTGCAGGGAATAGACTGGCTAAAGAACCTTATTGCTCAGGCACCATCGCAGGGAAAGCAGTCATTGCTTGGAGACAGATTAGGCTGTGTGCTGGTACTTTAAACGGAATCTGTCACCGTAATTTGTTTTCATCTGTTAAAACCAGATGGTGACACATATCCTTTTTTCTACCCTGTTTTCTCTGATTGCAGTTTTTTAAATTCTGTCATGAGGGTGCCTCATTGACTTCTATGGGAGAGTTTTCTAGGCATGTTCCGTGACTTGTGCAGAGGTCAGGAGGGAGTAGTTAAGGTATGATATAACCTATTATATATAGTGGATCCTGTGTTATCTTTATATATAAATGAAATATGTCATTGTAATCCTGCCTGTGATGATAAGCAGATAACTGCAGTAAAATAATCTGTACAGACCAAGAAAAGGTGGCTATTATTAGGTTTATTCGCCAGTGTAAAAACTGTAGGATATGAAAAACTGATGTTTTTTTATATATAGATATTGATATATAAAATTAAAAATAACATGACCAAAAATCTTTTAATCTCTTAGTGACCAGCCTGTTTTGGGCCTTAATGACCAAGCAACCTTTTTCATTTTTTTCATTGTTGCATTCCAAGTTTTTTTATTTTTCCACCAATGTAGCCGTATGAGGACTTGTTTTTTGTGGGACAAGTTGTAGTTTTTGCTAGCACAATTTTAGGGTATACATAACTTTTTTTTCTTTCAGTTTTTTTATTTATTTAATGAAACTTATTAAACTTCTGTTAACTATTTACTAGTCCCACAAGGGGACTGTAACAGGCGATATTTTGATTGCTTCTATAATGCATTGTACCGCTTATGCTCTATAAATGCATTTTACACTGGAGATAGGCCTGGGGTCTTCATTTGTTCTGAGTTCCTTCTCTCTGTTGCACAGTAAGACTTGAGTCCCCTTAGTGACTTCTGTAAAAAGGCATATGGGTGATCACTAATGGGTTAAAATATGTTTAACATAAAAACATACCGTAATTTAAACAATAGACATTTTTCTATTTAAAAAAATTCCCTTTTAGAGTCAAGGAGAGCATATCTGCTCTAAGATGGCCAGAAGAAACCTATAGGACAAGACAACACAAACTCCAGTGGTCATGCCTGCAAGCGAGAGATGCCAGCAGGCATGAAACACTGGCAACACAAAGCCGTTGGAGGGCGGGCATTCCATGGGCCATAACAGCCGGGAGATTTCAGGAGACAGAAACCTGCGGCATCACATACAGTCAGGTCCATAAATATTGGGACATCGACACAATTCTAACATTTTTGGCTCTATGCACCACCACAATGGATTTGAAATTAAACGAACATGATGTGCTTTAACTGCAGACTGTCAGCTTTAATTTGAGTGTATTTACATCCAAATCAGGTGAACGGTGCAGGAATTACAACAGTTTGCATATGTGCCTCCCACTTGTTAAGGAACCAAAAGTAATGGGACAGAATAATAATCATAAATCAAACTTTCACTTTTTAATACTTGGTTGCAAGTCCTTTGCAGTCAATTACAGCCTGAAGTCTGGAACGGATAGACATCACCAGACACTGGGTTTCATCCCTGGTGATGTTCTTCCAGGCCTCTACTGCAACTGTCTTCAGTTCCTGCTTGTTCTTGGGGCATTTTCCCTTCAGTTTTGTCTTCAGCAAGTGAAATGCATGCTCAATCGGATTCAGGTCAGGTGATTGACTTGGCCATTGCATAACATTCCACTTCTTTCCCAAAAAAAACTCTTTGGTTGCTTTTGCAGCATGCTTTGGGTCATTGTCCACCTGCACTGTGAAGCGCTGAATATGAGCGGATAATATTACCTGAAACACTTCAGAATTCATCCTGCTACATTTGTCAGCAGTCACATCATCAATAAATACAAGAGAACCAGTTCCATTGGCAGCCATACATGCCCACGCCATGACACTACACCACCATGCTTCACTGATGAGGTGGTATGCTTAGGATCATGAGCAATTCCTTTCCTTCTCCATACTCTTCTCTTCCCAATATTCTGGTACAAGTTGATCTTGGTCTCATCTGTCCATAGAATGTTGTTCCAGAACTGTGAAGGCTTTTTTAGATGTTTTTTGGCAAACTGTTATCTGAACCTCCTGTTTTTGAGGCTCACCAATGGTTTACATCTTGTGGTGAACCCTCTGTATTCACTCTGGTGAAGTCTGCTCTTGATTGTTGACTTTGACACACATACACCTACCTCCTGGAGAGTGTTCTGGATCTGGCCAACTGTTGTGAAAGGTGTTTTCTTCACCAGGGAAAGAATTCTTTGGTCATCCACCACAGTTGTTTTCCGTGGTCTTCCAGGTCTTTTGGTGTTGCTGAGCTCACCGGTGCATTCCTTCTTTTTAAGAATGTTCCAAACAGTTGTTTTGGCCACGCCTAATGTTTTTGCTATTTCTCTGATGGGTTTGTTTTGTTTTTTTCAGCCTAATGATGGCTTGCTTCACTGATAGTGACAGCTCTTTGGATCTCATCTTGAGCGTTGACAGCAACAGATTCCAAATACAAATAGCAGACTGGAAATGACCTCTGGACCTTTTATCTGCTCATTGTAATTGGGATAATGAGCGAATAACACACACCTGGCCATGGAACAGCTGAGAAGCCAATAGTCCCATTACTTTTGGTCCCTTAACAAGTGGGAGGCACATATGAAAACTGTTGTAATTCCTACACCGTTCACCTGATTTGGATGTAAATACCCTCAAATTAAAGCTGAAAGTCTGCAGTTAAAGCACATCTTGTTCGTTTCATTTCAAATTCATTGTGGTAGTGTATAGAGCCAAAAATGTTAGAATTGTGTCAATGTCCTAATATTTATGGACCTGACTGTATGTATTTAAGCTGATTGCCTTCATGCTGCATGCGCTACCTACTGGCACTTCTCACCAGGTAAAACCTTGGATTTAAACAGATTGCAAGTAAGGTTGAAAATGTAATATTTTTATTAATAATTGTGGCATTTAACCTCTTTACCTGTACATCCTTTTTGTTGGCTGTATGCATTATATACGGTATTTAGGGGCCCATGATATTGTTATTTGAGGCGTTTTTGTAGGTCAGTAGTACAGGTGAGGTTGATCCTGTAGGGTGAAAAACCACAAAATGATATTTTTATTTAATACCATTAGACATATATTTTTGTCTGGTGTGATCATCTCTTATTACTAATTCAGATCACAGCCTTCATCCAAATTAAAAAAAAATTTCATTGCTAAATAATATTGGTAAATGTCTTTCTTCCCTCAAAGATTATTTGATAGAATTTTGGATCAAGCCACTATGTACAATGTGACCGGCAGAATGAACCTGTATATTATACATTGCACTTACATAGGAGAAATGGATACCATGAGTTGCATACTACTCACCAGGAAATGGTTGGTCTACGTTACATACGAATTAACACTATATGTGACACTATCCAACAGGGAATAACACACTATTCATTACAGTCACCACCAGAGACAGGGACACTATACACTTGCTTTCAAGAGAACGTCACCATTCATTAAACTTTTCAGCAGGCACACGTATGTAATATTGATCATCCATTAGTGAGGGATTCAACGGGAGAAGATAAAAATGAGTTAAAATTAGTGTTGATCGAGCATGCTCGGCCGAACACCAGTCTCCTACGCAGCCAATAAACATGCAGGTAAGTACTGCCCTCACTGTAATGCCGTAGTCATGTTGGTTACTGGCATTACAGTGATTGGCTGGCTGGAAAGGGTCATCGGGTGCTATATATCATCTGATGACGTGTGTTCGGCTCAGTCATAGTCAGGGAGAGCTGTGCTGAGGAAGGGACAGACAGTGTAGGGAGTGATATGCGAATATTTTTAGTAGAAAAACTTTTCAGAGCCCCAAAAGTCCTTTTAAGGACTATTGCTGTGTGTGGCAGCAGCAATATATATTTTTAGCGCAACCTGCGCTAAATTGCTAAAACTTAACAGACCCAAAAGTCCTTTTAAGAACTGTTGTGTGTGGCAATATCTATTTTTAGCGCATCCTGCGCTAAACAGCGACATTAGCTGCGCCACATCTCCTGTATAAAGTTTGCGCATCCAAAAAATATATGTGACATCCAGTGTCCTTTTTCTATAGACGGTGTCCGCTGCGGACAGTGACATTACCAGTGCCACATCTGCAGTGTAATGTGTGCGCTGAAAAAAGTTGTGTGACATACAGTGTACATTTTTCGTAGACACTGCGAACAGTGACATTACCCGTGGTACCTCCCCTGTATCCCCAATACCTGTGACATTCCCTGTAATTTTTTATTAGCCGCTGGTGACAGCATTGACATTATCTGCGGGATATCTTCTGTGTGACGTTTCCATATCCCAAATACCTTTTTAAATTTGTTTGCGCATACACTTCCAAATCCTACGCTTCTGTACGTGTGACAGACTTTCAAACATATAAAACATTTAATATGAAGAAGGCGAGCAGTAAGGGACGGGGAAGTGGCCGTGATGCTGATGTTGCACGCAGAGGACGTGGCCCTGGGCGCAGTGAAACTGTGCCTGCTGCCAGAGCACAAGAGAAACAATCATCCACGATACCTAGATTCATGTCCCAGTTTGCAGGGCGGCGCAGGACACCACTCTTGAAGTCAGACCAGTGCGACCAGGTGGTCGGTTGGATTGCAGCAGATAATGCTTCCAGTCGGTTAAGCACCACCCTGTCTTCCACCAAGTCCAGTCTTAGTAGCCAAGAGTCTGCTCAACACAATCCTCAGCCTGATCCTCATTCCTCCCACCAGGGAGAGTCTGGGCAAACAAGTGATCCCACACTCAGATATTCCGAGGAGCTCTTTTCAGCGCCATTCCTTGATTTGGCCCTTTCGCCAAGAACGCTTGAAGAGGGACAGATCTTGTGCCCTGATTCCCAAACTCTTGAGCATCCACAGTCACAAGAAGATGACGGTGGGGAACGGCAATTACTGTTTAATGAGGTGGATGATGATGAGACACAGTTGCCAATATGTCAACGGCAATTACTGTCTCAAGAGGTTGATGAAGAGGATGAGACACAATTGTCAATCACTGAGGTAGTGGTTAGGTCAACAAGTCAGGAGGATGAGCAGAGTGAGGAAGTGGAAGAGGAGGTGGTGGACGATGAAAACACTGACACAACCTGGGAAGGGGTGGCAAGCCGAGGAAGGACAGCAGTACAAAGGGTAAGGGATCTGCAGCACCACAACAGGCTGGAAGAGGCAGTGGGGTGGCAATAGGGAGAAGGCGGGCTACACCAAACAGGCCCGCAACCGTTCCACGGAGCACCCCCTTGCGGAAATATCTCTTGTCAAGGGGTAGGTGTTCCGCTATTTTTTAAGGTGTGCCGTGCCCGCCTTACATCAAAATGTGTTCCGTAACATCACACGTGCCCTGACCAACGCAGCTAGTGGGAAGGTCCACTTAACCCACGGACACATGGACAAGTGCATTCGGCCAGGGATGCTACATTTCCCTGACAGCACACTGGGTGAACGTTGTGGAGGCCGGGAGCTAGTTGCACCCTGGGATGGCACAGGTACTACCGACGCCAAAGATTGCGGGCCCTACGTCGATCAGGATTTCCGCCAGCACCTACGTTAGTGGCTCCAACCCCCCACTTCTCTTCCTCCACTTCCACCTCCGAATTATCTGCGTGCAGCGCCTGTTAGCCATCAATCGGTAGCTAGAAGCAGTGTAGCACTGCAGTGGGGAAGTGGCAACAGGCCGTGCTGAAGCTGATATGCTTAGGGGACAAATAGCACACCGCCGCAGAGCTGTGGCAGGGGATAAGAGACCAGACTGAGCTGTGGCTCTTGCCACTCAACCTAGAACCAGGCACGGTTGTGTCTGATAATGGCCGTAACTTGGTAGCGGCTTTGGAGCTCGGCAAGCTCACACATATCCCATGTCTAGCCCACGTCTTAAGCTTAGTGGTTCAGCGGTTTCTCAAAACCTACCCCAATTTGCCTGAGCTACTGGTGTGTGAACATTTATGCAAGTCATCGACAGCTTCAGCCAGTCTGTCAATGCTGCAGCAGCGCTTTAAATTGCCAGCTCACCGATTGTTGTGCGACGTGAGCACGCGCTGGACCTCGACGTTCCACATGTTGGCCAGGCTTTGTAAGCAGCAGAGGGCAGTAGTGGAATACCAGCTGCAACATGGTCGTGGCCTTTTCAGTCAGCTTCCGCTCTTCACAAGCGACGAGTGGGCATCGATGTCTGACCTCTGTGAGGTTTTACGCAACTTTGAGAAATCAACACAGATGGTGAGCAGCGATGATGCTATTATCAGCGTAACCATCCCTCTTCTGTGTCTACTCAAACGCTCGCTGCTCACAATTAAGGACAGCGCTTTGTATGAACTTCTCATCTCTCATTCCTCTGGTGGAGAGGATGAGCAAAACGCGGTCCTTGTTGAAAAATTGCTCCAAAAATTTCCATCTGACAACACTGGCCGCAGAGTCCGTAGTTCCTTGGGCAACCGAGGAGGGGGAGACAAGGGGAATACACAGCAGTTCCAACAGAGGCAGGGCAACACTCTCCAAAACCTGGAACAATTTCATTACACCCCGCCAGCACCCTCACCCTGATGTGCGGCCTACTGTCACATGGAGGGAAAATTTTTGGAAGATGGTGAAGGAGTACATAGCAGACCGTGTCAGTGTCCTCAATGATCCCTCAGTGCCTTACAAATACTGGGTGTCCAAGCTGGACACGTGGCACGAACTGGCGCTCTACACTTTGGAGGTGCTGGCCTGCCCTGCCGCCAGCGTTTTGTCTGAGCAGGTATTTAGTGCTGCTGGTGGCATTATAACAGATAAGCGTATCTGCCTGTCAACTGAAAATGCTTATAAAAATGAACAAGGCCTGGATTGACCATGACTTCTTGACTCCACCAGAGGAAACCTGATGAACATAAAGGCATTTTAAATGTGTTGTTTATAATGTACTGAATACACTGTATTCCCATGCACCCCTTCCACCACAAACAAGGGTATATGGTTGAATCTTCCTTTTCTCATCCTCCTCTTCCATCATATCAACATGTTTATTTGTCGCATATAATTCCCTCACATATATGCCCTCGCATATAATGTTTTACAGGGTCAGCTCAACTGCAGGCCGTCACATATAATTTTTTAGAGTGTCAGCTCATCAGCAGGTCTTCACCTACAATCTTTTACAGGGTCAGCTCACCTGCAGGCCCTCACATATTATTTTTAGAGGGTCAGCTCACCTGCAGGCCCTCGCATATAACTTTTTAGAGGGTCAGCTCACCAGCAGGCCCTCACCTACAATCTTTTACAGGGTCAGCTCCCCTGCAGGCCCTCGCATATAATTCTTTAGAGAGTCAGCTCACCTGCAGGCCCTCTCATATAATGCTTTACAGGGTCAGCTCACCTTTAGGCCCTCGCATATAATGTTTTACAGGGTTAGCACACCTGCAGACTCTCGCATATAGTGTTTTACAGGGTCAGCTCACCTTCAAGCCCTCGCATATGTTTTACAGGGTCAGCTCATCTGCAGGCCCTCGCATATAGTGTTTTTTTACAGGATCAGCTCATCAGCAGGCCCGCACCTAAAATCTTTTTACAGGTTCAGCTCACCTGCAGGCCCACACATATAATTTTTTTAGAGGGTCAGCTCACCTGCAGGCCCTCACCTACAATCTTTTACCGGGTCAGCTCACCAGCAGGCCCTCATCTACAATATTTTACAGGGTTAGCTCACCTGTAAACCCTTGCATATAATGTTTTACAGGGTCAGCTCACCTGCAGGCCCTCGCATATAATGTTTTACAGGGTCAGCTCCCCAGCAAACCCTCACCTAAAATCTTTTACAGGGTCAGTTTACCTGCAGGCCCTCGCGTATAATTTTTTAGAGGGTCAGCTCACCAGCAGGCCATCAATCATAATTTTTCAAGGGTGTATGATGCCCTCCTTTTTGTGTAATAAAAGGTGTATTGGAGTGCCGGTTCCTTGTAATTTTTGGAAACCCTTTCACTTAGTGCATAGGCTTTATGAGTGTAGGAGTCCTACTACCTGAACAATTGTACTACAATATGAATGAGGCCCTCCATTATGTGATATACAGATTGTATCGGAATGCCTCTTCCTTGAAATTTTTGGCAGCACTTGCACTTTATATACAAGTAAATATATAGGAAAGAATGTTTCCTAACAATTTTTCCTCTAAAATCGATTTTATCTTCGGTTTTGTGCGTATTAGTGTCAGTCTGGAAAAGACCCCTGAGGAAGCCGGATTGCTCCAGCGATACGCGTTGGGGGCTTTCTCACTTTTCCAGGTCCACTGTACCAGCTGTCCATGTAGGTTTGGCTCTTCCATTTTGACCCCATTCAGGTCTGTTTGTATTCTCAGAGGCTTTTACCTTATGCTACATTCTCTTTATGTTTCATATTAATATTGTTATACGCTGGTTTTTATTGTATATGCCTATGGTGGGGCAATTCAGTGGACCTGTTTGTGCTGGTTATATTATATTGACTGCATACCGCACTTTGTTCTAATTGTATACAATTTTTTAATGTGTCTGTTGGTGTGTCTAATAAACTTTATATATATTTTTGATACTGACCTATTGTCGGATGTGCATTCATGGGGTGGTTCTCATGACCCTCTCTTGGGTTAGATTTTATTGTCTCATGCTTGTTTTCACCGCCCCCTGCACTCCGTATATTATTTGGTGTGCCCCCTAAATTTGTTACTTTAGTGTCAGTCTGGAAAAGTGGCGTACTATTGGGACAACATCGTTCCCAGCAGCGACCTGGGAGTTCAAGATGCATTCAGACATCATTCCCGTGCTGTTCCCGAACCATTTCGGTGGTGTTTCAATCAATTTCTGACCTTTTTCTATGAACCGGACACCCTCCCCTCTTCAGAGCAGGGGGTGCCTGGTTTAATGCTCTGGTTCTCCCATTGACTAACATTGTGCTTGGGTGCTCGGGAGAGCACCCGAGCATCCTGAGGTGTTTGGCCTGAGCACCCGAGCACTAGTTAAAATGTAAATTGCATTAAGTATAATTTAGCAAACGTTTGAGATGATAGTAAATGTGGAGTGAAAAATAAACACTGTACATGAAGGTCCTATAATGACTGCATTTAGGAGAACAACTAAAGCCGTGCACATTACGTTTGTCCCTGGTCTGAATGTACAAGGTTAAGTAATAAACACATAAATGTAGAGCATGCAGCATTACCTTCTAGATCATAAGAAGATCTGCAACAATGTGCTGTCATTTCCAATGACTCTTATTCTATCTTACTTTAAGAGTAAGTGTTGATTTCTGGAGGTTTGACCTGTATCTTCCTGTAATCCTTTTAGTAGAAGAGTAATCTGTGACTGGATTCTCTCCAGGTTTATCTGCTAACATTGCATGAGTTAATACATCCATAACCTTCCGAAGAGATTACATCTATTATTATATTATTGGCCATTGTCCTTTTGACACAACCTTTTAAATACTGAACAAAAATATGACGATAATGTGGAGATTCCTGCTTCTTATAATGAAATAAGTATGTGGGAATTTGACAGAGGAGCAGATAGATAGAACTCAGCTCTTTGTGACCTTGGACCTTGTAACTTAATCCCTTTATCCCGGGCAGTATAAAAAGACCATGCACTATCAGTGTCTGCAAGTTTCCATCAGATGCTAAAGCCTGAACTACAATGAACTCTCATAAAATTAAAGGGCCATACGTTAAATGCGATGGAAGGTTTTCACATGTTTTTCTATGGTTATTTTCCCTCATTAACCCCTTAAGGACACAGCCTTTTTACACCTTAGGACCAGGCCATTTTTTGAAAATCTGACCAGAGTCCCTTTAAGTGCTGATAACTTTAAAACGCTTTGACTTATCCAGGCCGTTCTGAGATTGTTTTTTCGTCACATATTGTACTTCATGACACTGGTAAAATGAAGTCAAAAAAATTATTTTTTTTGCACCAAAAAATACCTAATTTAACAAAAAATTTGGAAAAATTTGCAAATTTCAAAGTTTCAGTTTCTCTACTTCTGTAATACATAGTAATACCCCCAAAAATTGTGATGACTTTACATTCCCCATATGTCTACTTCATGTTAGAATTGATTTGGGAATGATATTTTATTTTTTGGGGATGTTATAAGGCTTAGAAGTTTAGAAGCAAATCTTGAAATTTTTCAGAAATTTACAAAAACTCAATTTTTAGGGACCCGTTCAGGTCTCAAGTCACTTTGCGAGGCTTACATTATAGAAACCACCCAAAAATTACCCCATCTAAGAAACTACACCCCTCAAGGTATTCAAAACTGATTTTGCATACGTTGTTAACCCTTTAGGTGTTGCACAAGAGTTATTGGCAAATGGGGAGGAAATTTGAGAATTTCATTTTTTTGTCTAATTTTTCATTTTAACCCATTTTTTCCACTAACAAATCAAGGGTTAACAGCCAAACAAGACTGTATCTTTATTGCCCTGACTCTGCCGTTTACAGAAACACCCAATATGTGGCCATAAACTACTGTACGGCCACACAGCGGGGCGTAGAGTGAAAGGTGCGCCGTATGGTTTTTGGAGGGCTGATTTTTATGGACTGGTTTATTTACACCATGTCCCATTTGAAGCCCCCTGATGCACCCCTAGAGGAGAAACTCCCTAAAAGTGACCCCATCTAAGAAACTACACCCCTCAAGCTATTCAAAACTGATTTTACATACATCGTTAACCCTTTAGGTGTTGCACAGGAGTTATTGGCAAATGGCGATGAAATTTGAGAATTTCATTTTTTTGCCTAATT
This sequence comes from Bufo bufo, assembly GCF_905171765.1. NCBI lineage: Eukaryota > Metazoa > Chordata > Amphibia > Anura > Bufonidae > Bufo > Bufo bufo. Next base: position 433,245,712 of record NC_053393.1, read on the forward strand.
TTCCATTTTAACCCATTTTTTCCACTAACAAAGCAAGGGTTAACAGCCAAACAAGACTGTATCTTTATTGCCCTGACTCTGCTGTTTACAGAAACACCCCATATGTGGCCGCAAACTACTGTACGGGCACACAGCGGGGCGTAGAGTGAAAGGTGCGCCGTTTGGTTTTTGGAGGGCTGATTTTGCTGGACTGTTTTTTTGGCACCATGTCCCATTTGAAGCCCCCCTGATGCACCCCTGGAGTAGAAACTCCATAAAAGTGACCCCATCTAAGAAACTACACCCCTCAAGGTATTCAAAACTGATTTTACAAACTTTGTTAACCCTTTAGGTGTTGCACAAGATTTAATGGAAAATAGAGATACAATTTCAAAATTTCACTTTTTTGGCAGATTTTCCATTTTAATATTTTTTTTCCAGTTGCAAAGCAAGGGTTAACAGCCAAACAAAACTCATTATTTATGGCCCTGATTCTGTAGTTTACAGAAACACCCCATATGTGGTCGTAAACTGCTGTACGGGCACACGGCAGGGCGCAGAAGGAAAGGAACGCCATACGGTTTTTGGAAGGCAGATTTTGCTGGACAGTTTTTTTTTACACCATGTCCCATTTGAAGCCCCCCTGATGCACCCCTAGAGTAGAAACTCCAAAAAAGTGACCCCATTTTAGAAACTACGGGATAGGGTGGCAGTTTTGTGGGTACTAGTTTAGGGTACATATGATTTTTGGTTGCTCTATATTACACTTTTTGTGCGGCAAGGTAACAAGAAATAGATTTTTTGGCACGTTTTTATTTTTTGTTATTGACAACATTCATCTGACAGGTTAGATCATGTGGTAATTTTATAGAGCAGGTTGTCACGGACGTGGCGATACCTAATATGTATACTATTTTTTTTATTTATGTAAGTTTTACACAATGATTTCATTTTTAAAACAAAAAAAATGTTTTAGTGTCTCCATAGTCTAAGAGCCATAGTTTTTTCAGTTTTTGGGCGATTATCTTAAGTAGGGTCTCATTTTTTGCGGGATGAAATGACGGTTTGATTGGCATCTATTTTGGGGTGCATATGACTTTTTGATTGCTTGCTATTACACTTTTTGTGACGTAAGATGACAAAAAATGGCTTTTTTTACACCGTTTTTATTTTAATTTTTTTACGGTGGTCATCTGAGGGGTTAGATCATGTGATATTTTTATATAGCCGGTCGATACGGACGCGGCGATACCTAATATGTATACTTTTTTTTTTATTTATGTAAGTTTTACACAATGATTTCATTTTTGAAACAAAAAAAATCATGTTTTAGTGTTTCCATAGTCTAAGAGCCATAGTTTTTTCAGTTTTTGGGCGATTATCTTGGGTAGGGTATGATTTTTGCGGGATGAGATGACGGTTTGATTGGTACTATTTTGGCGTACATGCGACTTTTTTGATCACTTTTATTACCTTTTTTGGGAAGTAAGGTGGGCAAAATTTCAATTTCATCATAGTTTTTTATTTTTTATTTTTATGGCGTTCACCGTTCGGGTAAAGTAACATAACCGTTTTATAGATCAGGTCGTTACGGACGCGGCGATACCAAACATGTGTAGGGAATTTTATTTTTTTCATTTTTAATCAGTGATAAATGTGTTTTTTGAATTTTACTTTTTTTTCACTTTTTTTAACTTTTTTTTTGACCCAGACCCACTTGGTTCTTGAAGATCCAGTGGGTCTGATGTCTGTATAATACAGTACAGTACAATATATATTGTTCTGTACTGTATTTTACTTACACTGAACAGATCTATGCTTTCAGCACAGATCTGTTCAGCACCATGGACAGCAGGACGCCTGAGAGGCGTCCTGTTGCCATGGGAACCTTCCCCGTCTGCTCAGAACTGCGCAGACGGGGAAGGGTAAGCACAGGGCTGAGGGGGGCTCTCTGGGGGCTCTCTCCCTCTCCCATCGGGGGGCTGCAAAGGCACAGCAGCCCCCCGATGGGAGAGGGAGGGAGCTCCCTGCGCTGTTAACCTTTTCCATACAGCGGTCCGTACGGACCGCTGTATGGAAAGGGTTAACGGCTGACATCGCATCGCAGATGTCAGCCGTTTATACCAGGGTGCCAGCAATGTGCTGGCACCCTGGTATCCCCACTAGAAACCAACGATTATACAAGGGGAGGCGGGCGGGGGATCGCGATCCCGCCTGCCGCACCGCCCGCCTCCCGCACCGCCCGCACTGCCCGCAACCCTCCCCCTGCACCTCCCACCGGGCTAAAATCACTCGGGGGGTGCAGGGGGAGGGATACAGATCTATTTTAGGAATACTAAAGTTTCTGATCCCCGCGGTCAGGGACCGCAGGGATCAGAAACTGCAGAAATCGCAGCAAACCGCAGGTCTGAATTGACCTGCGGTTTGCCGCGATCGCCGACATGGGGGGGTCACGGGACCCCCCCGCGCATTTAGCCTAGGTGCCTGCTCGATGATTTGAGCAGGCACCGGGTTCCGATCACTGCCGGCCGGGCGGCAGTGATCGGAACAACACATGACGTACCGGTACGTCATGTGTCCTTAAGTACCAGGACATCATGACGTACCGGTACGTCATGTGTCCTTAAGAGGTTAAAATAATGTAACAAACAAAATACTCTCAGCAGACTAACCCATTTTTATGCCATAAATATACATTGTTTCATACATGACAAAAAAAACAATCATTTGGATTTTTGTTTCAATAGGTAATAGGACTCCAATACGTTATCTCACACTGTAAGTATCTGGTTAGCCAACAGTTAACATATATATTTTATACTGTGCAAATAAAGTACAAATATGTAATAAAAAATAGCAACCAGACAAATAAGGAATGTAGCATCAGAAGATGACTTATTTAAAGTATGATTTTTGGTTAAACATTGATTATTAAAATTTTTATTTAGCTGCCACATGACAGATTTGATCACCCGACTGCTCGATCATTGGGCGTTTGGCGACACCTTTACATGGGGCACTAGCGTTCATACCATATGTTTGTTCCGATAATGGTCTTGATTAGTGTTGAGCGATTCGAAGCATACGAAGCAGAATTCGATCCGAATGGTGGCTGAAAATTTTGAAATTATACTCGCATTATCCAACTAATCGTGGAGAGGCTGCCCGCTCTGTCTTGATTGAAGAAAACCTGCCAAAGGACCTGCAGTGGGCGTGAAGACGTCACCGTGTGATCAGGCTCGCCTCACGTGGTGATGTCATCACGCTCGCCGCAGGTCATTTGGTGAGTTTTCTTCAATCAAGATGGAAGTGGATGGCCTCTCCACGAGCAAGTGGATCAAGTGAGTATATTTTTATTTATTTTTTTAACTCCGGATTAACCCTCTGAGGACCTGAGTGTGAGTCTCAGATATCACAATCAGCGTTAAACGCGGCATGTGAGGGGTTAATTGACGGTGCGGAGCGATCACTATTCCCTGTTATTGCGCCCACTCAATACAATGAAAAGTGATGAAAAATGCTTTGTGACTAAGTAATTCGTAATTAATCAAATTTCTTGAAGTGGTTCGGCGAAGTTGCCGAATCACATTTTTTAAAACTTCGCTCATCACTAGTCTCGATCCTCAACCATGTAAAAGGCTCGTAACATGAACACTAGATTTATGAAGTCCCTCTGACCTAACATGTACACACAGGATAAATGAAGCACAACAGCCACAGTGTAATCTGCAAGCAACATATTATAGAGCAGGAGGAGTTGAGCAGATTGATATTGAATTTTATGGGAAAAGATTCAATATAACCAGTTTTTTATTCATTTAAACTCCTGATGATTCTGGGCTTTGAAGTCCAGGAGGTGGCCCTATCAGTGATTGACAGCTATCTCTGTATAAATAGTCTTAGAGGGCAGGCTGTCAGTCACTGATAGGACCATCTCCTGACTTCAAAGCTCAGAATGAGCAGGAGTTTAATGAAATAAAAAACTGGTTATATTGAATCTTTTCCCATAAAATTCAAAATCAATCTGCTCAACTCCTCCTGCTCTATAACATGCTGTTTGGAGCTCAGGCACCATGTCCTGTGTGACAGGTTTCCTTTAAAAGGACTTATGATTCATAAAAAGTTTTTTTGCTTTTTTAAAACAGCATAACACTTGTCCTTGAGTTGTATCTGGTATTGCAGCTCAGCCCCATTGACTTGATATATACTATGGCCAAGTATGGTACTGTTTCTGTAAAAAAGTAAGACCCCTCTTTATAATTCTTTTCAACTCCTTTATATTACAGATTTTTAGATGCCAAACCTACAATAAGGTGAGGTGCACATCTACAGTGCTGTTCAGTTTTTCTGTTTCAGTATAGGAACAGAAAAATGTAGCACCGGATCCAGCATATCCCAGACACCAGCAGCACCAGAAAAGCTACGGCAGCGTTGAAGCTCACCCATCAGTGCCGGTGATATCACCAGCAATACTGCTAGGAAGCCTTGCAGTGTAAAAACATAAAGAAGCAGCCCATGAAGTGCTCTGATGCTCATGTCAGAGGGGCTGGAGGGGTGAAAATGGGGATATGTCCGGGTCCAGAGCAGAACACCTTTGAACATTAGGATAACTGATGCCTTTAATGGATCCATAGGCTTCTATAGAAAAAATTGTATGCCAGAAGTGAACACATACAGTGCTGCCCATAATTATTCATACCCCTGGCAGACCAAGGAGGACGCCACTTCTCCAGATAAGGCACACAAAAGCTTGCTTGGCCTTTGCAAAAGCTCATCTGGACAAAGAAGAAGACTTCTGGTCTTCTGTGTTATGGTCGGATGAAACAAAAATTGAATTGTTTGGTCACAATGATGTTTCCTTCATTTGGCGTAAAAAAGAAGAAGCCTTCAACCCAAAGAACACCATCCCCACTGTCAAACATGGTGGTGGGAACCTAATGCTTTGGGGGTGTTTTTCAGCCAATGGACCAGGGAACCTAATCACAGTAAACGGCACCATGAAAAAAGAGCAATACATGAGGATTCTTAACGACAACATCAGGCAGTCTGCAGAGAAACTTGGCCTTGGGCACCAGTGGACATTTCAGCATGACAATGACCCAAAACACACAGCAAAAGTGGAGAAGAAATGGTTAGCAGACAACAACATTAATGTTTTGGAGTGGCCCAGCCAGAGTCCAGACTTGAATCCAGTTGAGAATCTGTGGAGGGAGCTAAAGATCAGGGTGATGGCAAGAAGACCCTCCAACCTGAAAGATTTGGAGCTCATTGCTAAAGATGAATAGGCAAAAATGCCTGTGGAGACATGCAAAAAGCTGGTATGAATAATAGCTGGGTATAAATAATTTTGGGTATAATAGCTGGGTATGAATAATTTTGGACTGGGCACTTTTTGCTCAAATGTAAATAAAAGCTGAGAAAAGTTTTTTTTCCACAATAATGCCTCTTGTACATCATGTTATTATCTTTTGGGAGACACCTATGTCATTTCCCGTCAAAAAATTACTTGCTGGTTGAATAAAAGTAACTTTAAGTCAAAATTTGTCAGGGGTATGAATAATTATGGGCAGCACTGTACAGTATGTTTGTTTAGTTTGCGATCCTGTATATTTTTTTATCTGAATGAGAAAATGCTACTTCACCAAGCAAAAATATGGATGCAAAGATTTCCATTGCATTCCAGCCCAAAAAATGAATTGTTAAATGAAAGTCATAGGAGGATTCATTAAACAAATTGCATGCAATAACAATGTCCCAATCAGGGGCACAGGTTACACAATCCAAAATGTTTATTTTTATTTTATTTTTTCTATATATTCCTTCTTTCCTGGTTAAAATAGAAAACACCTTTATGCATTCTGCTGGATAAATTACCACTGCATGGTTTAGTCCAGTATCTATGATGAAAGCTCCTGCAGAAACCTTTGCCGCAGATGTGAACCGAGCCTTAGTATGTTAACTGTTTACAGAATAAAAAAACAAAAACAGAATAATTATAAATCTATCCAAGAACAAAAATACTATTTCATTTTTAAATTTAAAAATGAATACAATCTTTATAAAACAAAATAAAGCCTTTTTATTTGTTACATGCCCATGCACACAAATGTCCTTCAAAAATTAACAAAGCAGGTGACCCATGAATTCATAATAATCTAGATTGGGATTTCACAATTATAATTAGGAGCCTTGTTCTTTGTAATAATTAACTTCAAAACAAAGATTTTGTGCAACATTTATAAGTCACGTGAAAACACAACTTCAATTGTTGCTTTTCTTTACAGTTATTGCTGTGGCAATAACTTCTGACCTTTTAAGCTGTTTGTATGTAGTTAAGTGTTCCTTGCTCACACCTTGGATCTATAATAAAGCGCAGCATGCATACATAATGAAGGGTGGTTTAGAAAACTACACAAGCGAACAATAGCAGCACACTAGTCATATAACTGCAACAGTAAAGAAAGGACAAAACAAGTAACCCAGCTAAAGCTTCCTACGTAAAATACAGAGGGACAAATCTGCTACACAAGTTTAGAGGCATAAAACAAGTGATGTCAGGTGGAACATTTGGTGCATATTTTTTGCAACACTTTCGTGAGCCTCGCCACTTTCAGAAGTGAAGTGAAAAGTAGAACAGGATTACAGATTAGAACACTTATATGTCTCATTTATGTCTCACAATATAAAAACTGTTAAACGCCTCTCATAAAAACACAAAAGTCTTGCTAGTGCACAACAAATTTCACCTACATGGATTGCTCTAGGCATTCTTCTCCCCAATTCCTTTCCATTGTTTATACCCGATAATTCCAATCCAGTCTAAATTCATCATTAAATGAAGCAGTTTGTAGCCAACTTTATATTTAACCCATTTGGTGCCATTATGGAGCCCAGGGATTTTGGACTGAGAGTGAACGTATATTGAAGCCTGACTCTCAAGAGTATGGAGGAATGTACATGTGAAGAGAGAAATTTGAGCTTGAGTATTGTAGCTTGGGTCAGATCCGGTCGGAATATATGTCTTGCCATGGCTCATGGGGTTAAGTTATAGAAAGTACGGACCATGATCAGTGACAGCGTGGTGAGAGACTTTTATTCAGGATACATTTAATATAAATCCCATTGATATAAGTACTGTTCCATTTTCAGCTGAAGAATGACTGAAAGGTAAAGGTTTAGCCAAAAGGCCTAATGTCTCCTACTGCAAACAGGCCAGAAGGGGATGTATCTGCTGCTGCTAGTTATCGTACAGCCAGACACAGGATTTTCTGGGACAACTATAGAAGCATAGTTTATATACAGTATTTTTTGGACTGTAGGATGCACTTTTTTCCCCCCAAAAGTGGCTCATGGGGGTCCGATCTGAGGTCTGATAAAAAAAAAAATTCTTATTTTCCTCCTCTAAATCCTAGGTATGTCTTATAGTCCAAAATTATGGTATTTCCTAGTTTTTTTAATATGAGAAAAAATAGGATATAAAGTAGAAGAGGAGAATAAGCCCTTTCCAACATTTGATGTACACACGCATTATAATAACAGTAGAGCTGTATGACACAGTCTCTGGAGCTCAGCCCACTCCATACAAGGCAGGTACTGACTGTGTTTTATAGCTGACGTCTGCCTGCTACAGCCAGGATCCAGATAGCAAATGTTGTGTTTAACGGTCATAATTTGGTTTTTTAAACTGAATATTTTTTATTACATTCTTGCAGAGTAGGGAAGCTTTTGCTGGTGAGATGTAAGAAAAATCCATGCTCCAAAAGCCAAATGGCGCTCCTTTCCTTTTTGAGCCCTGCTATGTGCCCATACAGCAGCTTATGTCCATATGGCATTTCCATACCAAGTAGTGTTGTGTGAGTTTCAAATGGCTCTGGCGGTGCACGGCCCTATCCAGTTAGGCCAGGTACAGTAAACTCTAGCAGGTTGTTCCTCTGCTGGAAAAACCTGCCAGATAGCTTTAGCGCAGGTGGGAAACTAGCCTAAGACTCCACATGGGGCCTAAAATGTACATGGTTCTTTTACTCCTGAGCCCTGTTGTATGTCCATGTATAGGATTAGCACCACATGTAGGGTCTTTATAAACCAGAAGGCAAAATATAATAATATGAGGGCTAGCTATTCACACTGGCACACACTGAGCATAACATATTGGGCACTGAATGTCACATCTGTAGAAAACTTTTCACTGCACATTATTTTTCTGCAAAATGCTGACTCCACCCAATAATGCTTTTAGAAACGGGATTTCCTAAATGGGGTCACTTCTCTGGGGTTCCATTTATTATTACATCCAAGAGCCTCTACAGTTGTCAAAAAAGCAGGCGAAACAGCCTGCCGGAGTTCACTGTAACCAGCCTAGCTAGATACTGCCATTATCTGCCAAACCCTATTGATTATAATGGGATCCAGTCGGGATTTGGCTGTTTTCCAGCATGAACGCCAGGTTTCAGCTGGACAAAAACTGGTGCACTAATTCACAGCAGATGGTGCAAAGTAAAAATTTAAATTTTTACACCGATTTGCCATTTCAGTGTCCAATATGTTGTGCCCAGTGTGTATAGCAAGCCATCTTATTATTATGTTGTTCTTCCTGATTTTAGAAACGACCATAATCTTTTGCCTGGACATACAGGGCAAAAGGGCCAGGGCACATGAGTAAAAGAACACCATGCGCATTTGAGGCTCAAGGTGATGATTTAGGCTAGTTTTACACCTGCGCTAAAGCTATCCAGCAGGCTGTTCTGGCAGATGAACAGCCTGCCAGAGTTAACCTGTATGCGGCCTAGCCAAATAGAGCCGTGCACCTCCAAAGCCCATTGAGTGCATGCACCAATTTTTGTCCGACCGAAATCCATCAATGGGCTCCTGTGGTACATGGCCCAATCTGGCTAAGCCAGGTATGGTGAACTCTGGAAGGCTGTTCCTTTGCCGGAAAAACATGCCTGATCACTTTTGCACAGGTGTGAAATTAGCCTAAAATGCCACATGGGGCCTCAAATGTACATGGTTCTTTTAGTCCTGAGCCCTATTGTATGTCCGTGTATAAGATTAGGGCCACATGTAGGGTCTTTCTAAAACCAGGAAACAAAACATAATAATATGAGGGATAGCTATTCACACTGACACACACTCGGCACAACATATTGGACACTGAAATGGCATATCTCTGGAAAAATTGCAATTTTCTATTTTTATCATCTGCTGTGAATTTGTAAAACACTTGTGGGGTTAATATGCACACTAGTACCCTTGGTAAATTCTGTGAGGGGTATAGCTACCTCTGTGCTTCAAACCGCCACACGCAGATAGCAGCAATTACTTTGTTTCTCCCTGTCCCCTGAGGAGACTGGGAGACACAGCCCTGTTGTAACATGCAGGGACGACTTTGCTTCACTTTCTGTCAACTCTGAAAGAGCAATTTAGAGACAGATACGGCATCCTGCTGCCTACTCAAGGGAACTCGAATTGTGATGACCCGCTGCATCCCCCTGCATACTGGAGTACCCTATACCACTGTGTAGCAACAGGAATGGTAAGTCCGATTACTATAGAGCACAGTTGAGTTGACAGCACTACTTTACTTGCTGCATTTTGTTATTTTTTTGAGCAATACTTTCCCTTTTTATAAACAAGGACATTAAAAGTTAAGTTTTAATATGATTACCCTGGGGTTGCTGGTCCCTTTTAAATTTTTCTGACACAGTGTGACCTTTATACTGGACCTTTTATATCTTTCATTTCAAATGTGACACAATAACCAAAAACCATTCCAGCCAATCTGCCCACCAAAATCCATATGGCGCTCCTTCCCTATTAAGCCCTGCAATGTGCCCATACGCAGCAGTTTACAACTACACGTGGGGTGTTTCTGTAAACTGCAGAATCAAGGTAATAAATATTGAAATTTGTTTTGCTGGTGTGTTAATAAATAAGGAATAAAATGGAAAATTTGCAACAAAAAAAATAATGGAAATTTTTCTCCATTTTACTTATTCTTGTGGAACGCCTAAAGGATTAACAAAGTTTAAAGAATCTGTTTAGAATAATTTGAGAGGTGTAGTTTCTAAAATTGGGTCATTTATGAGTGGTTTCTATTATGTAAGTCCCTCAAAGTGACTTTATCACTGAATAATGTTTTGGAAATTTTCTAGTGAAAATTGCTTCTAAAATTCTAAGCCTTTACAAAATTATGCCAACATAAAGTAGACATATGACGAATGTTAAAAACTATTTTATGAGGTATCACTATCTGTCTTAGAGCTCATGCACACGACCATTGGCTGTTTTGCGGTCCGTATTTTATGGAACTGAAAATTTTGCCCCCTATAGAACGGTCCTATACTTGTCCGTAAAACTCACAGGAATAGGAAATGTTTTATTTTTTTGCAGGGCGGCGGAACAGACATACGGATGTCCTGTCTGCCCCTTTTACTGCCCCATTGAAGTAAATGGGTCCTCATCTGACCCGCAAATAATGCGGATTGTATGTAGACCAAAAATACTTTCCTGTGCATGAGCCCTTAGAAGCAGAGAAATTCTAATTTAGAAAATAGCTAATTTTTCAAAAAAATTTCTAAATTTTGGGTTTTAATTTTATTTAAAAAAAAAGGTAAAACATATTTACGCAAATTTACCACAAACATGAAGTATGATGTGTAACGAGAAAATCTCTGAATGGATTGGATAAGTAAAAGAATTCAAAGTAATTACCACATAAAGTAATATCTCATATTTGCAAAAATAGGCTGCCAAGAACATGGCAAAATGACAGGAAGGGGTTAAAGGCAGGGGTGTAGCTATAGGGGTCACAGCAGTCACGACAGCGATACAGTGTGGTGGTTCATGTGGTGGTTCATGTGAGCAATCGATGTCTCATGGATCCTGTAGGCCATCATAGGCCGGCACAGGTGGCACAATGACCTAATCATTATTGTGCCGTCTGAGCCAACACTTTGGGGGCATGTTCTTGTACTGGCACACATTATGGGGGGCACTATGGGGACACTGGCTCTACTAAGGGCACTAAGAGGGGGATTATTTGCACTGGCATGCATTATAAGGGGTATTTTTTGTACTGGCACAAATCATAAGGGGTCATTTTTGTGCTGGAGCACATTATAAGGGGGGATAATATATTCTAGCGTACATTATAAAAGTATTTTTTGTACCAACGCACATTGTAAGGTGGTATGTTTTGTACTAGCGCATATTGTAAGGGGTATTTTTTGTACTGACACACATAAGGGGGTAATATTTGTACTGGCACACATTATAAGGAGAATTTTTACTACTGGAGGACTATGGGAAACATGATTACTAGTATGGGCACAATGGGGGCAATATTACTATTGGGGGCACTAAGTAAACTCTAGCAGAGAATTATTACTATAGGTGGGAATTTGGGGAGCACTATTACTATTATCAGCTTAGCACTATTATTTTTGGGGGGCATTGTGTTTGCACTATTAGTGTTAGGGACGCTATTTACTGGGCACAGTTAGTTTTTAGGGCACTGTGTGCCATAATTATTGAAGGAGTCACTATCTGTGTGGTACTGGTATTTTCAGGGGAACTGTTTCTGCAGTACATTATTAGAGAGCACAGTGGGCACAGTATTGGGGGTAGCAGGATGGGGTGTTGAAAATGTGGGGAGGATAATGGAAAAGTAGACAACTAAGATGTCTGTTTGTGAAACTCTGCAGAGACAAGAGATACCTGAAAGAAAGTATTATGACAATATGGTCCGAATGGACAAGATGAGGAAAGAGAATGTCTACATCAGAGGAGACATCACTGGATGTAAGATTTATGTAGTGCTGTATTACCCTGTATGTTTTGTAGCTCTGTATATAATGTTTTTCAAGCATGTCTTTAACAGTAGGGCTGGAGGGAAGAGGTTAGGTTGAGAATTTGGCATGGGGGGGTGCCATTTAAATTTTTGCCTCAGGCAGAAGAAAGGTTAGGTGCACCCCTGCCCCTTGCCAAAAAGCACTGGGGAAAGAGAGGAACAAGCTGAACTGTAGTGCCTCCAGTATTTATAATGTCCATTCAGTGCTACCAATATTTATAATGCCCCCCTGCAGTGGCAACAATATTTATAATTCCCTTCTGTAGTCTCCCCAGCATTTGCAATGCCCGCAGTAGTGCTCCTAGTATTTATAATGCCCTCGGTAGTGCCCCCAGTATTTATTATAACCCAAGTAGTGCCTTCATTGTTTATAATGCCTCCCTGTAGTGACCCCAGGCAGTTATAGTGCTTCCAGTAGTTATAATACTCCTTTGTATTACCCCCACTATTTATAATGCCCCCACAGTGCCCCCAGTATTTAAAATTCGCCAAATGTAGTGAACCCAGCCTGTTACAATGCTCCAAGGCAAAAAATAAATAAACAGAATACTCACTCCCTCCCCATGCCACTGTCTGCGATGCATGTCACAGGCCTCTACCAGCTTAGGCTACTTTCACACTTGCGGCAGAGAGATCCGGCAAGCAGTTCCGTCGCCGGAACTGCCTGCCGGATCAGGCAAAATGTATGCTAACTGATGGCATTAGTAAGACTGATCAGGATCCTGATCAGTCTTAAAAATGCCTGATCAGTCGAAAAAATGCATTGAAATGCCGGATCCGTCTTTCCGGTGTCATCCGGCAAAAACGGATCCGGCATTTCTTTTTTCACCTTTTTTTCAGTCTGCGCATGTGCATACCGGAAGGGCGGATCCGGCATTCCGGTATTCTGAATGCCGGATCCGGCACTAATACATTCCTATGGGAAAAAATGACGGATCCGGCATTCAGGCAAGTCTTCAGTTTTTTTAGCCGGAGATAAAACCGTAGCATGCTACGGTTTTCTCTTTTGCCTGATCAGTCAAAACGACTGAACTGAAGACATCCTGATGCAAACTGAACGGATTAGGGCTCTTTCACACTTGCGTTGTTGTCTTCCGGCATAGAGTTCCGTCGTCGGGGCTCTATGCCGGAAGAATCCTGATCAGGATTATCCTAATGCATTCTGAATGGAGAGAAATCCGTTCAGGATGCATCAGGATGTCTTCAGTTCCGGAACGGAACGTTTTTTGGCCGGAGAAAATACCGCAGCATGCTGCGCTTTTTGCTCCGGCCAAAAATCCGGAACACTTGCCGCAAGGCCGGATCCGGAATTAATGCCCATTGAAAGGCATTGATCCGGATCCGGCCTTAAGCTAAACGTCGTTTCGGCGCATTGCCGCATCCGACATTTAGCTTTTTCAGAGTGGTTACCATGGCTGCCGGGACGCTAAAGTCCTGGCAGCCATGGTAAAGTGTAGTGGGGAGCGGGGAGCAGTGTACTTACCGTCCGTGCGGCTCCCCGGGCGCTCCAGAGTGACGTCAGGGCGCCCCAAGCGCATGGATCATGTGATCACATTGGACACGTCATCCATGCGCATGGGGCGCTCTGACGTCATTCTGGAGCGCCCCGGGAGCCGCACGGACTGTAAGTATACCGCTCCCCCGCTCCCCGCTCCTACTATGGCAACCAGGACTTTAATAGCGTCCTGGGTGCCATAGTAACACTGAAAGCATTTGGAAGACGGTTCCGTCTTCAAATGCTTTCAGTACACTTGCGTTTTTCCGGATCCGGAGTGTAATTCCGGCAAGTGGAGTACACGCCGGATCCGGACAACGCAAGTGTGAAAGAGGCCTTACTCTCCATTCAGAATGCATGGGGATAAAACTGATCAGTTCTTTTCCGGTATAGAGCCCCTGTGACGGAACTCTATGCCGGAAAAGAACAACGCAAGTGTGAAAGTAGCCTTACAGTCCGAGTCCTGGCGCAGGAGGTCGTAATGAGGCCATGACCACCTGCACCTACTGCCTCATAAGCTTCAGCTCTCTGGCCTATGATTGTGAACAGCAGGGAAAGGGACATCTGCTGCCTCCTCATGGCAGAAGCAGCCCTGCCTAGCTCTCTCGCAGGCCCATGAATGGCAGGACACCCCCTTGCCATTTGGGGCCTGGGCAAACCACCTCTCCACAATCTCCCCCCCCCCTCCACACACACACATACATTATGCCACTGACATACCCAATCCTTTCATTCACCCTTGTGTCAGTATATTACTATTCCTAAACATGCACAATCAGCCAAGAAAAATGTAATGTACACGTTAATAGGAGATTCAAAAGACGGAGTCATCGCCCAACAACTACCGAATGCGTAGAGCTTTAACCAGTCAGGGATTTACACAATTACCAAAAATGAATTTGTTGTCATCACCACCAACCCACCAACCCTACATATATACAGCATATAGCAAATAAGCAGCTAGCAAATACGCTCGCATTTTGATTTTTGGCCGAGTCTTGTAATAGGAGGAGAATTGTTGTGGGTCCCTGTACTGTCCTAGCAAGTGAATGCCCAGAAGATTACGAATAGGAATCCTAGGCTTGTGCGCTCCTGATTTCCCTGCCATAACATGTTAGACATCCCATTTCTTAATTATATTTCCTGAGCCTGTGCGCAGAGAAATGCGAGCTGTTTTATGGGTTTTCCCACTCAACTGTTCTGTGTGTGAACATGTGGCGCTGCCAGTGAGCTTGTGCTGGTCAGCTAGGCTCGCTTTTATTTGGAGCAGATTTGATTTCATTAGACTTGTGTTGCTCTGTATGGTTTTATTGCTAAAGACTAGTTCCCATTTAGCGAAAATATCTGTTTATAACATGAAGGAATGTCCAGCTCTGGAATAAAACTGTGCATAGAAGGCTTGTGGTATATTTTTACCTCAGAGCGGACGGGCCTTTTAAATAAGTGTAAAGTGAATAACTATAATGGGCCTTATACTGGGGACAGGAATTCTTAATGGTGTCCTTGTTAGACATGTAAATCCAGTTCTTGCCTCAGTCCTAAACATTTAATCTCTGCACCGTTTACACCCTTATCCACATGCAAGCCACTAATTCCATTTCATCTCTTGCCACTTCCTCCCACAAGAGTTCCTAAACTCCAGTGGTTTTCACTACATATGAGGTCCTTAGACCCACAGTCCAAGGAACACTATAAATGAAGTATAGAAGAATTTTAGATCACCTGTTTTACCCTCTTTTATTCTCTTTTTTCATGTTCACTTGTTGTAGAGCACCAGGTCTGTGGTCCTGCCATGCCATGTGTGTTGGTGCTTATCCTACAAAAATAATTTATCATCTCTCCATAGGATAAGTGATAAATATTAGACCATGGAGGTCCGACCACTAGGACCCCCAGTAGGACTCCCTGCAATCCTATGAGGGAGTGATCCCAGGGTGTTCTTTTGGCATTCAGCAGCAGTGTGCATGTTGGTCCACAACCCCAATTACTTTTATAGGGCTGATATAGACAGCGCTCCTCCAGTTTCATAGAGGTGAATGGAGCAATGCACCGATATGCTGTGGATAGGGGAGAAACCATTTTTGTGGGATTACCCCTTTAATGAAGATCCACTGTAAAGTCTATGCATTTTTATGTAAGTATTAAAGCTGGCCATACATATGAGATAGCTTCTGACCAAACACCTCTGGCGGCGGCCTATCTTCCACGGGAACTAAGTATCGGGAATGTTCATTACATTGATATTAGATTAGATAGTTGGCTGATCTCATGGAAATCAATGATCAGCATAAGGGTTAAAAGCTACAGGTCATAACCCAACAAAACCTTTGGAGTCCATTGTTAGGAGCAGAGTGAAGATACAGCTTCCAGAGCCCGATAGTAACCCTCTGCCATGCGTTAAAGGGTTTTTCCACTATGCAATGAAAAAAAACATTTTAAATGAAGTATTATTGCAATATACATGCAATAAAAATATTGCTTTTTATGTACATTACATTTTTCTCTTTAGTAGCTCTCCCAGGGGGAGGGATTTCGGGGGGCCCAAGCAAAGTTATGTCTGGGGGCCCTAATCAGGACAGCTAGCCAGGAATCGCTATTCCCAGCAGTGGTTCCCTATCTACCCACAACTGTGTCTGTGTCCTTAGGACACGGATACAGTACAAAGCTGTGACTAGGAACAATTCTACCTTTTCTTCTCCCTTAGGCCTCATGCACACGACCGTTGTGTGCACCCGTGTCCGTTGTTCCATTTTCCGTGATTTTCTGCGGACCCATTGACTTTCAATGGGTTCGTTGAAAACTCGGAAAATGCACCGTTTGTCATCCGCCTCCGTGATCCGTGTATACTGTCCGTCCAAAAAATATGACCTGTCCTATTTTTTGACGGACAACGGTTCACGGACCCATTCAAGTCAATGGGTCCGTGAAAAAACACGGATGCACACAAGATTGGCATCCGTGTCGGCACCTAAGGGGTTAATTGTGCGGATCACAGCCCCCTGTAAGAGATCGGGTGCTGCCAGGCAGCAGGGGGCAGTCATGTACACAGTTCGTAGTATATTCTAACTTGAAGCGTCCCCATCACCATGGGAACGCCTCTGTGTTAGAATATACTGTCGGATATGAGTTCTCACGATGTAACTCAAATCCGATGGTATATTCTAACATAGAGGCGTTCCCATGGTGATGGGGACACTTCAAGTTAAAATATACCATCGGATTGGAGAAAACTCAGATCCTATGGTATATTAACTCCTGACTTTACTTTGAAAGTCAATGGGGGACGGATCCGTTTGCAATTGCACCATATTGTGTCAACGTCAAACGGATCCGTCCCCATTGACTTGCATTGTAAATCAGGACAGATCCGTTTGGCTCCGCATGGCCAGGCGGACACCAAAACGACTTTTTTTTCATGTCCGTGGATCCTCCAAAAATCAAGGAAGACCCACGGACGAAAAAACAGTCACGGATCACGGACCAACGGAACCCCGTTTTGCGGACTGTGAAAAAATACTGTCGTGTGCATGAGGCCTAAGGTAAGCATTGAAATGGTGCCTCTTCTCCTGTGCCAAATTCTCAAACCTCTCTCCTCCCCCCAACCCTACTCCTAAAGGCATATTTGTATTGGGCATTACATATGCACTGCATTCCTCTAGATGCAATGATGTTTCCCCTGATGTAGATGTTCTCTTTCTTCATGGTCTTCATTTGGGGCAGACCACCATGACAAAGTATTTGAGCCTCATCTCTGCAGGGTTTGCCACACAGACATTTTAGTTTCCTCACTGCTCCATAATCCTCACCCTTACGGTGCCCCAACAGTATTATCCTGCTGCCACCCACAATATTATGTTCAATGTTTACTTCAATGCCCCCAAATACTATACAGTCCCCAAAGTGCACCCAAAAGTCCTACCAATAATAATACTTCTCTCCTAGAGTGCCCTCATTAGTAACCGGGCCACTAATAGTGATAATACTCCCCGAGAGTGCCCCGTTAGTAGCAATGCTCTCCATATTGTGCCAAAAAATGCCCCCCTTAGTATCTTCAGTAGTAATAATGAAGTTATAATGCTTGATTCCCGGGATCTAGTGGATCACAGCCCTGGTTGGAGGGCACACCTCGGGAGGGCTCCTCACCCATGTGCTGTGTACAAAAACTGCGGCTCGGATGCGGACCAAAACAACGGTCATGTACATGAGGCCTTAGGCTAGTTTCACATAGCCTGCGGATATTCATTGTATCCGGCATAGCCAGATACTGCCTTTCATCGCTGGGGCCTTTCCAGCCTGTTTCTGGCACAAGTGTCAGGATTCGGCGGGACAAAAACCAATGCAAGCACCGGTTTTTGTCCTGCCAAATCTCAGCATGAAGATTTTCAACTGTGTGTTGTATGCCCTTTATTATTCATACTAGAAGTTTGTGAATAAAGTGCCAACAGAGTACAACAAAGGGATACCTAGGTGTTACTAGGGTCTAAGGCCCACGCACGCAATCCGGACCCATTCATTTCAATGGGGCTGTGCACATGAGCGTTGGTTTTTTATGCATCACTTGTGTGTTGCAATGTGAAAAATCGCAACATGTTCTATATTCTGCGTTTTTCACGCAGCCCTGGTCCCATAGAAGTGAATAGGGCTGCGTGAAAAATCGCATCGCATCCGCAAGCAAGTGCGGATGCGATGCATTTTTCACGGATGGTTGCTAAGAGATGTTGTTTGTATACCTTTTTTTGTATACCAGTTTACCAGTTTTTTATCACGCGCGTGCAAAATGCATTAAATCGCATTGCACCCGCGTGATAAAAACTGAACAACTGAACGCGATCGCATACAAAACTGAATGCCCTTGTTCGCGAAATTGTGCGTTTTTCACTGAATGCATTCGCAACGCATCTAGACCTAATCCGCTCACGCTCATCTGCAAGGGGTCTAAGGGCTTTTCTGGTGCCGATTTTGGCACAAATTCAGTGCCAAAAACGCATGCACATCTTCCATATTGATTTCAATTGGAAATCTACAGGTGAATTCATACTGCTCTCTTTTTTTTTTTAACTAGCGGTTTTAAAAACCAAACAGTGTAAAAAGAGAAGTGACTTGTCCATTCCTGACACGGAATCCACATCCAGAATTCCCATAATGGTCAGGATGAAAAACTGCATCCAAAAAGGTGCATTCAAAGAAAACGCATAGAATCCTGAAGCAGATCCCATATCGGATTATTTTAGCCTACAAAAAACTTAGCGTGAACATTCCTTCACAAGCCTCATTTTTGTTTTAGCTAATTTCTGCAACTGAAAAGGAGTTCCATTACCCCAAAATGGGACTTTCAGAAATCCATATGCTTGCCGTAAAAAAAAAAACATTCAGATTAAACTAATGTTCAAAATCTGCTATGTGTAAAGACACCCTGATACACGCAGCAGTGATTGGATAGTGTCAGACTGTGCAGGCAGACACCCTCAATTGGTGACACCCAGTTGGACCTTTATTGCAGACTGCAAGCAATTCATTCATAACTTCTAGTAGGAATAATAAGAGGAATTTCACAACATAAGCCATAAGAATAGATGCTGCAGAATTGTTATTACAAGGGGAATGCAAGTAGTTACTAAAACAGACATTTCAGGAGAGGTGGCAGGTCCTCCTTAAATATTGATGGTCCTATCCTTAGGATATCTCATCAATAACATATCAGTATCAACTCCCAACATCCCACCAATCAGCTGTTTGAAATGGCTGCAGCATCTGGAAAGATGTTCATACGCCAATCTTAATTTAAAAAAATGTGCTGGTATAAGATGCACAATAAGTAATAATTTTGGTGAATTTCAGGATGTCTGGGCACCAGAAACTGAAATCTGTGTCCGCTAGGAGCTAGAGTAGATTTCAGTTGCAATTTACATTAGTTTTATGGCGTAAATAACGGTACATTTGTCAAGCAGCATAGGCCACACCGCTCTGGACCATGTCCTTCCCACAACCCACCAACTTTGGTGAACGCATCATAAAGCCTTATTCACACCTCCATGTCCGCGTTGAAACCCGTGACAAGATGGGCCATGTTTCATCCATGAACATGTCTGTGTTTGGTCCGTGTGTCCGTTTTTTTTGCTCTCATTCGTATTCCACTGATACTGCTCAGCTGAAAATTAATGGTATGTGAAACATGGACCAAACACAGATGCCATCCGTGCCGAGTCAGTAGTTTTCACAGACCCATAGACTTTAATGGGCGTATTTGGTCCACATCACGGACCAAAGTAGTGCATGTCTCCGTGGAAAATCAAGGATGTGTGAATAATTATATTAAAGGGGTTGTCTCATTTCAGCAAATAGCATTTATTATGTAGAGGAAGTAAATACAAGACACTTACTAATGTATTGTGATTGTCTATATTGCTTCCTTTGCTGGCTGGATTCATTTTTCCATCAAATTATACACCACTCGTTTCCATGGTTACGACCACCCTGTAATCCAGCAGTGGTGGTCATGCTTGGAAACTATAAGAGAAAGCACCAACCTATGCGAGCTCCCATAGTCCCGGCGGAGAGGCCGGCACTTTTTCCAGGGAGGGACTTTTGGCACAATTTTTCTGGCACAGGGGGCATGATAAGTTACCTCCATGGAGATGAAAAATGGACCATCCAGGAACTGCCAATGTGAGAAAAGTGCTTTAAGGGCTCTTAGGCCGAATTCACACGGGTGTTGCGGGAAAAGGTGCGGGTGCGTTGCGGGAACATGCGTGATTTTCCCGCGCGAGTGCAAAACATTGTAATGCATTTTGCACTCGCGTGAGAAAAATCACGCATGTTTGGTACCCAAACCCGAACTTCACAGAAGTTCGGGCTTAGGATCGGTGTTCTGTAGATTGTATTATTTTCCCTTATGACATGGTTATAAGGGAAAAATAATAGCATTCTGAATACAGAATGCATAGTAAAATAGGGCTAGAGGGGTTAAAAATTTTTTTTAAAAATTTAACTCACCTTAGACCACTTGATCGCGGAGCCGACATCTCTTCTGTCTCCTTCTTTGCTGATTGCAGGAAAAGGACCTGTGGTGACGTCACACCGGTCATCACATGGTCCATCACATGATCCATCACCATGGTAAAAGATCATGTGATGGATCATGTGATGACCGGAGTGATGTCACCACAGGTCCTTTAACTGCAATCAGCAGAGAAGGAGACAGAAGAGATGCCGGCTCCGCGATCAAGTGGACTAAGGTGAGTTTAATTATTTTTTATTTTTTTTAACCCCTCCAGCACTGTTCTACTATGCATTCTGTATTCAGAATGCTATTATTTTCCCTTATAACCATGTTATAAGGGAAAATAATAATGATGTCTCTATCCCGATCGTCTCCTAGCAACCGTGCGTGAAAATCGCACCGCATCCGCACTTGCTTGCGGATGCTTGCGATTTTCACGCAGCCCTATTCACTTCTATGGGGCCTGCGTTGCGTGGAAAACGCACAATATAGAGCATGCTGCGATTTTCACGCAACGCATAAGTGATGCGTGAAAATCACAGCTCATGTGCACAGCCCCATAGAAATGAATGGGTCCGGATTCACTGCGGGTGCAATGTGTTCACCTCACGTGGAATACTCGCCCGTGTGAACTCAGCCTTACACACACAAGTTTGAACTGGTAGGTTTTGTTCATTGAAAAAACATCATAGAAATCTATTGCATATCTATTCCATGCTGCAAGTGTTTTTTATGGCTTCTTTTTCAAAACTAATGTATGTGGAGTGGTGTTTTATTTTTTTTGGGGGGGGGGGGTTTTATAGAAAAAGAAAAAAATTCCTGAATTGCTTCAATATTCTGCCTTCTATAAAAAAAAAAAAAAAGATACAAAAATTGCAGGGGAAAAAAACTGCAAAATGCCACAATAGTCCTACGTGTGAATCCATACACCTGCGATTTTTGCTGAAAAACGCCAGCTCCAGATGTTATCTTGTAGTCTAAAGGAATCATAAAATGCAGGACACACATTTTTATTTTATTTTTTGCTCTCTTTACATTTCTTCTTTTTTTTATTTGATCGCAGTTTCTCGAGTCTGTGATGTTTAAAAAAAACACACAGCATGTTTAAGCATTTTCTTTCAGGGTTTTTTTTACCACCCCCTTCTTTACAGATAAAAAGGGGGCAAAAACATGTTAATGCAAAAATGGGACAAAAAGAAAATTTATACAAAATGCATGAGGTATGCAAAAAAAAGGCTAGCGGTTTATATGGCTTGTTTTAATCAGATCTGTGTGTGAAGTAAACCTTATGACCACCCAAGAGAGAACACAGAGCAGTAGTGTTATAGGATTTTGCACAGACAAGTGTTCCCTGCATTATATTCAAATATTACAATGAAATGAATTCCACTGCAACAGCAAATCATTTCCTTCACTTAGGGCTCATGCACTCAAAGGTATTTTTGGTCTGCATGCGATCCGCATTTTTTGCAGCTCGGATGCGGACCCATTCGCTTAAATATGTCCTATCTGCACAAGGGCAAAACACGGATGCCACCCATGTGCCTTCCGCAATTTGCGTAACGGAACGGGCGGCCCATTATAGAAATGCCTATCCTTGTCCGCAAAATGGACAGGATCTATAATTTTTGCGGGTCCACGGAACGGAGCAATGGATGCGGACAGCACACGGAGTGCTGCCTGCATCTTTTGCGGCCCCATTGAAGTAAATGGGTTCACATCCGAGCTGCAAAAAAATGCGTCTCGGATGCGGAACCAAACCACGTTCGTGTGAATGCGCCCTCACAGACAAGGATAGGACTGTTCTATTATGGCCCGGATGTTCCGTTCCGCAAAAGGGCAGAAGGCACACGGACAGTAAAACAGCCAATGGTCGTGTGGATGAGCCCTTCTGGTGATAAGAAATGAGAATGAAAGAACTGGAAAAACACTTGGCCTTCAGGCTACATTCACACAATGAAAAAAACATCCGTTAAAAACGGCAAAACAGTTTTTAACAGCCATTTTTTTCACCGATTCCCTACTGAGAAACGTCTGATAAAGATGGTTCCATTCAATTGTACGGGGGCTGTCGGTCAGGAGAAACGGACAAAATAGATCATCTCCTATTTTCTGATGGCCGTTATTCACAGGCTGGCAAAAAACTGGCCGTGTGAATGTAGCCTAAAATGACAAGCACATCAAATATCCCAACAAAATCTGCAGCAGCACATCTGCTACAAGTTTCATGGTCTTTGGCGCAGATTTTTTGCGGGATTGTCGATGCAAATTCTCCTGCAAATACATTTTTGAAATAATACTTTTGAAATCCACCCTTTTGGATTTTGCAGCAGACCCACCAGCAATCGGGAGCAACATCTACAGTAATTGGGATTTGTTGCAGGTTATACACATCCCCTTTGAACTCAATGGAGAAAATATGCAACAGAAATGAGCATTTCTTAAAATCCCATCCACGTGGCTGGAACTTTGTGCACCTACTCTAAGGCCCCTTTCACACGAGCGAGTTTTCTGCGCGGGCACAATGCGTGATGCGAACGCATTGCGCTCGCACTGAATCCGGACCCATTCATTTCAATTGGTCTGTGTACATGGGTGTTGTTTTTCACGCATCACTTGTGTGTTGTGTGAAAATCGCAGCATGTTCTGTATTCTGCGTTTTTCACGCAGCCCTGGCCCCATAGAAGTGAATGGGACTGCGTGAAAAACTTGTTTGCGGATGCCATGTGTTTTTCACTGATGGTTGCTAAGAGATGTTGTTTGTAAACCTTCAGTTTTTTATCACACGTGGGAAAAAAGCATGAATGCGCATTTCACTCGCTTGAAAAAAACTGAACGCAATCGCAGACAAAACTGACTGAACTTGCTTGTGAAATGGTGGGAGTTTTCCTGAACGCATCCTAACCTAATCAGTCACGCTCGTGTGAAAGAGGCCTAAGGCTGGTTTCACACGGGCGTTGCGGGAAAAGGTGCGGGTGCGTTGCGGGAACATGCGCAATTTTTCCGCGCGAGTGCAAAACATTGTAATGCGTTTTTGCACTCTCGTGAGAAAAATCGTGCATGTTAAGTACCCAAACCCGAACTTCTTCACAGAAGTTCGGGCTTGGGATCGGTGTTCTGTAGATTGTATTATTTTCCCTTATAACATGGTTATAAGGGAAAATAATAGCATTCTGAATACAGAATGCATAGTAAGATAGCGCTGGAGGGGTTAAAAATAAATAAAAAATTATTAAACTCACCTTAATCCACTTGCTCGTGCAGCCCGGCATCTCTTCTGTCTTCATCTTAGCTGTGTGCAGGAAAAGGACCTGTGGTGACGTCACTCCGGTCATCATATGGTCCGTCACATGATCTTTTACCATGGTGATGGATCATGTGATGACCGGAGTGACGTCACCACAGGTCCTTTTCCTGCACACAGCTAAGATGAAGACAGAAGAGATGCCGGGCTGCGCGAGCAAGTGGATTAAGGCGAGTTAAATTATTTTTTATTTATTTTTAACCCCTCCAGCGCTATTGTACTATGCATTCTGTATTCAGAATGCTATTATTTTCCCTTATAACCATGTTATAAGGGAAAATAATAATGATCGGGTCTCCATCCCGATCGTCTCCTAGCAACCGTGCGTGAAAATCGCACCGCATCCGCACTTGCTTGCGGATGCTTGCGATTTTCACGCAGTCCCATTAACTTCTATGGGGCCTGCGTTGCGTGAAACACGCAGAATATAGAACATGCTGCGATTTTCACGCAACGCACAAGTGATGCGTGAAAATCACCGCTCATGTGCACAGCCCCATAGAAATTAATGGGTCAGGATTCAGTGCGGGTGCAATACGTTCAACTCACGCATCGCTTATGAGCGGAATACTCGCCCGTGTGAAAGGGGCCTAACAATTCTTAGGAAAAACAGCTACAAAATATTGTTACTATATATGTAAGACTACGACCACACAGGAGGTAAACTGAGCAGAACAAATTTACAGCTGAACTTGCAGTAAAATGCGCAGGTTTTTACCAGGGCTGCCTTCACTCGCTGCAGATATTGTTGCAGAACTTTCCACAAATGAACATCAGTTCTATTCATTAGAATGGGGTGGAAAGCACATGGATTTCTGCAAGTAATATTCAGGTGAATGGAATAGATTTTTAGTTGAGGAAATTTCTGCAACAAAATCCGCAAGGCGTGGAGGCACCCCACACGTTGCAGAACTTTCCGCAACAAGATCCGCACCATAAAGATATCCCTCATGTTAGCCTATCGGGATAAAGAGTGTCAATACCTGTGTTCTTTTTCGCTGTGGAATTAATATTCTGCAGCAGAACCAAACGCAAATAAAGTTTTCTTCTGGATTTCCTGTAGCTGAATGTCTCCATTAATTTCAACGGAGATGTAATCTGCACAGAAATCCGCAAAATTATTTACACACAAAATCTGCAGCATAATGCCTCATGCACACGACCGTTGTGCCGTTTTCCGTTTTTTTTTCGCAGACCCATTGACTTTCAATGGGTCCGTGGAAAAATCGGAAAATGCACCGTTTTGCAGCCGCATCCGTGATCCGTGTTTCCTGTCCGTCAAAAAAATATGACCTGTCCTATAAGAGATCACGGGCTGCCAGTCAGCAAGGGGCAGACCCCCCTTCCTGCCCAGTTTGAATATCATTGGTGGCCAGTGTGCGGCCCCCCCCCCGCCCCCCCCCCATTGTAATATCATTGGTGGCCAGTGTGAGGCCTCCCCTCCCTTCCCCCCCCGATCATTGGTGGCAGCGGAGATTCCGATTGGAGTCCCAGTTTAATCGCTCTGGGGCTCCGCTAGGTAACCATGGCAACCAGGACGCTACTGCAGGCCTGGTTGCCATGGTTACTTAGCAATATTACAATATTAGAAGCATCATACTTACCTGCTGGCTGCTGCGCTGTCTGTGTCCGGCCGGGAGCTCCTCCTACTGGTAAGTGACAGGTCATTGCAAAAAAAAGTCATTGCAAAAAAAAGTTGTTTTGGTGTCCGCCTGGCCGTGCGGAGCCAAACGGATCCGTCCAGACTTACAATGCAAGTCAATGGGGACGGATCCGTTTGACGTTGACACAATATGGTGCAATTGCAAACGGATCCGTCCCCCATTGACTTTCAATGTAAAGTCAGGAGTCCCTATTATACCATCGGATCAGAGTTTTCTCCAATCCGATGGTATATTTTAACTTGAAGCGTCCCCATCACCATGGGAACGCCTCTATGTTAGAATATACCATCGGATTTGAGTTAGATCGTGAAACTCATATCCGACAGTATATTCTAACACAGAGGCATTCCCATAGTGATTGGGACGCTTCAAGTTAGAATATCCTACGAACTGTGTACATGTCTGCCCCCTGCTGCCTGGCAGCACCCGATCTCTTACAGGGGGCTGTGATCCGCACAATTAACCCCTCAGGTGCAGCACCTGAGGTGTTAATTGTGCGCATTATAGCCCCCTGTAAGAGATCAGGTGCTGCCAGGCAGGATGGGGCAGACCTCCCTCCCTCCCCTGTATTACATTCATTGGTGGCCAGTGCGGCCTCCCCTCTTCTCCCCCCTAATTAAAATCACGTTCCCCCATCATTGGTGGCCAGTGCGGCCTCACCTCTCCCCCCCCTAGTTAAAATCACGTTCCCCCATCATTGGTGGCCAGTGCGGCCTCACATCTCCCCCCCCCCCTAGTTAAAATCACGTTCCCCCATCATTGGTGGCCAGTGCGGGCTCACCTCTCCTCCCCCTAGTTAAAATCACGTTCCCCCATCATTGGTGGCCAGTGCGGCCTCACCTCTCCCCCCCCACTAGTTAAAATCACATTCCCCCATCATTGGTGGCCAGTGCGGCCTCACCTCTCCCCCCCCCCCCAGTTTAAATCACGTTCCCCCCATCATTGGTGGCAGCAGAGAGTTCCGATCGGAGTCCAAGTTTAATCGCTGGGGCTCCGATCTGTAACCATCGCAACCAGGATGCTACTGCAGTCCTGGTTGCCATGGTTACTTAGCAATTTCTAGAAGCATTATACTTACCCTCGCTGTCTGTGACCGGCCGCGCGCTCCTCCTACTGGTAAGTGAAAGGTCTGTGCGGCGCATTGCCTATAGCACAGACCTGTCACTTACCAGTAGGAGGAGCGCCCGGCCGGTCACAGACATCGCAGGTAAGTATAATGCTTCTGAAAATTGCTAAGTAACCATGGAAACCAGGACTGCAGTAGCGTCCTGGTTGCCATGGTTACCGATCGGAGCCCCAGCGATTAAGCTGGGACTCCGATCGGAACTCTCCGCTGCCACCAATGATGGGGGAACGTGATTTTAACTAGGGGGGGGGAGATGTGAGGCCGCACTGGCCACCAATGATGGGGGATTCGGAACGTGATTTTAACTAGGGGGGGAAGAGGTGAGGCCGCACTGGCCACCAATGATGGGGGATTCGGAACGTGATTTTAACTGGGGGGGGGAGGTGAGGCCGCACTGGGCACCAATGATGGGGGGGTGATTTTAATTAGGGAGGGGGGAGAGGGGAGGCCGCACTGGCCACCAATGAATATAATATTGGTGAGGGAGGGAGGGAGGGGGGCCGCACTGGCCACCAATGAGTTAAATACAGGGGAGGGGGTCTGCCCCCTCCTGCCTGGCAGCACCTGATCTTTTACAGGGGGCTATGATACACACAATTAACCCTTTAGGTGCGGCACCTGAGGGGTTAATTGTGCGGATCACAGCCCCCTGTAAAAGATCGGGTGCTGCCAGGCAGCAGGGGGCAGTCATGTATGCAGTTCTCAGTATATTCTAACTTGAAGCGTCCCCATCACTATGGGAACGCCTCTGTGTTAGAATATACTGTCGAATATGAGTTTTCACGAAGTGAAAACTCATATCTGAAAAAGCTTTTATGCAGACGGATCTGCGATCCGTCTGTGTGAAAGTTGCCAACGGCCACGGATCACGGACGTGGATGCCAATCTTGTGTGCATCCGTGTTTTTTCACGGACCCATTGACTTGAATGGGTCCGTGAACCGTTGTCCCTCAAAAAAATAGGACAGGTCATATTTTTTGGACGGACAGGAAACACGGATCACGGCCTAAGGGCACATGCATGCACAAGACCGTTGGGTGTTTTGCGGTCTGTAAATTGCCTCATGCATTATGCATTTTGCGGAACGGAATGGCCAACCTCTAATAGAACAGTCCTATCTTTGTCCATAATGAAGACAATAACAGGACATGTTCTATTTCCTTGCGGAATGGCCACGAGGACATACAGACACAGAATGCACACAGAGTCTTTTCCTTTTTTTGAAGTGAATGGTTCCGCATACGGGCCGCAAAAAAAAAAAAAAATGGAATGGACACAGAAAAAAATACGTTCATAACAAAAAGCACAACTTGGAAAACTCCGCCATCAAAACTTGTTCAATGGGGCTGAAAATGATCCATCCCTGTATTGTGTTCCGCTGGGAAATTTACATTCTGCGGCATAAATAATATTGTGTTGCAGATTTCCTGTATGAGAATCTCTCCATTCAATTCAACGGCAAACTAATTCTGCAGTGGAAAATTCTGCGGAAGATTCAGCATGGAGAAATCTGCAACAAAAACCGCAGCGTTTTCCAGTTTGCCATTGAATCTGCACTCTGCAGCTGTGTATTTTCTGGTGGAATGTTCTACCACGTGTGAGGGCACCCTAAAGACTTCCAGCTACCCTATACCGGAAATGCTGCATGCAACTTTCTACCTGTGAACAAAAATCCAGCAGGTTTGGATTTTCAATAGCAACAAATTTAATAAATGGAACGAAACCTAAAATAAAATAAAATGAGGCACATAAATTATGAATTAGGCCTCTTGCACACAACCGTGTGTGTGTCCCGTGGCCGTATTACGGCGGGTCCACAATACAAGGGACACGGCCGTGTGCATTCTGCATCACGGATGCAGAGCCATTCACTTGAATATGTTCAAAAATCCGGAGATGCGGAACAGAACCACGGAACGGAAGCACTACAGAGTGCTTTCATGGGGTTCCGTTCCGCAAAAAGATAGAACTTGTCCTATCTTTTTGCAGAATGGACGGATCGCGGACCCCATTCAAGTGAATGAGGTCGCTATCCTCATGCAGCTGGCCCACGGTCGGTGCCCGTGCATTGCGGACCGCAATTTGCAGCCCGCAGCATGGGCACGGGCAGCACATGTTCGTGTGCAAGAGGCCTTAGGATTGGGCTACATGGCAATTTTGGGCGCGACACTAGTCACAAGACCAATGACTGCTTTGCAGTTATCGCTGGGCTACCACAATTCTGGGGACATGATAATTTGTCAGTCATGCTGTGACCCCATTTAGGGCTCCTGCAACCGGATTAAATTGAACAATCACAAATTTAAACATTTCCATATTTTTATTTTTATTTTATTTTTTTACATCTGTTCATATCAACCACTTTGCA
Source organism: Bufo bufo (assembly GCF_905171765.1). Taxonomy (NCBI): domain Eukaryota; kingdom Metazoa; phylum Chordata; class Amphibia; order Anura; family Bufonidae; genus Bufo; species Bufo bufo. The sequence continues at coordinate 433,274,496 of NC_053393.1, forward strand.
CCACGGATGTAAAGACATACTAGGTCAAAAAATAGTTATGATTATAACCATCTTTAGGTCTCGTTTACATTTCCGTTTTTCACAGACTTGCGTTACCTGCATTGTCCATGGACAGCACATGTACACATTGATTTTAATGTGTTTCTTCACACATCAGTAGTTTTCCACAGACCATGGATCAGTAGAAAAATCATGGAGAAATAAACGACTTTGGTCCATGATGCAGACCAAACACACCCACTGAAGTCTATGGGCCAGATTTATCATTACTCTGACCGCTCACTCCACTTTCACATATGGCTAAAGTCAGTTTTAGCCAAGTCAGATTTATGATCGGCCCTTTAAGACTGTGATAAATGTGGTTTGACGGTAGCAGTTTATCCGTCAGTAAGCAGCTTTACAAAAGTCGCACATCTTTATGAAAAAGTCGCATGTTATATTAAAAAGTCTCAAAGGTAAGCATGGTCCTCACTGGAGTGAAATTGCGCATTTATTTGCGACTTTTTTGTGACTTTTTAAATTGTCGCAATAGTAAATCTGTCTAGAGATTCATTTACATAAGAAAATACGCCCACTTTCAGAAAACTGGCGAGCATAGTGCAGAGCAGAAAAAAAGTCGCAAATTTCTGCGCAGTTTAAGCAATTGCGCAAAAATTCACAACTTTTTCACTCCATTATTCTGACTTGAGCTAATGATAAATCTGGCCCTATGAGTCTGTGGAAAACCTTTCACATCCATGCTCTGTCACTGGTTTTTCATGGACCACTGGTAGGAGATGCTAGAAATTAATCTTTAGCTGAGCAGTGTCAATGGAATACGTATGACAAGGGCAAAAAACGGACACACAGACCAAGCATGGACTCTTCACAGATGAAACATGGACGGATTCTCTGGGACATCAAACAGACAGAGAAATGTGAACGAGGCCTTAAGGCTAGGGCTACACGACGACATTTGTCGCGCGACAATTTTTATAATGATAGTCTATGGTGTCGCACTGCGACATGCTGCGACTGCGAGATGGATTTTTCTGCGACTCTCGCAGTCGCAGCATGTCGCATGTTGCATTGCGACACCATAGACTATCATTATAAAAATTGCTGCGCGACATTGGTGTGACAAAATGTCGCGCAACAAATGTTGCAGTGTAGTTGTGCCCAATCTGTCGCGCGACACATGTCGTCGTGTGGACCTAGCCTAAGGCCCTTTTACATGGGCCAATTTTGCAGGCGATTGTCGGGAGGGAAGCGTTCCTTCCCGACAATCGCCTGCTCATCAGCGGAGGAGACAGCTGCATTTACATGTAGTGATCCCCTCCACAGTATGGGAAGGAGTGATCGCTTATGCCATCGCTCATCCCCATATAGGTCAATTTCTGCACGGAAAAAAAAACTGCAAAGTGTGCATGAGATTTGTGTACTGTATAACACTGCAGTTTTTCCGCACATAAATCTGCATGGAAAAACGGAACTGGTACTATTTCCTGAGATCCTAGTCCCAAGTGTCCATTCAAAGGCAATTGACTAAAAGCTTGCAGTTTCGTGATGTCTGGGGAGGTTTCTAGGGAGCGAAGTAAACGCCTACAAGAACACGGCAACCAAGGGCTAATTAAACTGTAATTAACACTCATGAATATTCAGAAATGTCCACTAAATGGCGACTGTCACGCAGGCAAGAGAATGTGTCAGAGATAGTAGGGGACAAGCAGACATTAATATCACACGTAAGACATCACATCCCTCCGTCAAGCCAAGATCCTACATCACATGACAAGAGGTCTTCAACTTTTTATTCTTGATGGATTGATCTAATCCGCTAACAATATCTACCAGAAACGTCAATGGACAGTCCTATGGGTATAGAGCAGGGAGCGCACAAAAGTGCCACAGGGCCTCGAACCACTAGACAAAGGCTTGGATCAATCTGAATGCACATACATTATTTAAAGCCTTGCAGGTCCCATCTTGTAATTCTTTATAGCTGGAGATGAGCGAATTTCATATTCGGAAATTCATTCACGCTTCGTTTGGTGGTAAAAGCAGAATTGCGCTATGGATTCCGCTACCATTCTATGATGAAAGGCGTAACGGAATGCCTCTATTCATTCCGTCATAATCGAAGTTTCTCCTGCGTAACGGAAACGGGACGGATCCGCTTTGCAGCCCATAGACTTCCATTATGACGGAATGAATAACGGGATGCCTCTAAAGGCATTCCGTCATAGAAGTGCGTTATGGTCCGTGGGAACTAAATTTTGCTTTTACCAACAAACGAAGCGTGAACGAATTTCATAACCTGAAATTCGCTCATCTCTATTTATAACCCTTCAGCTTCTGGTCTGCATTAGGCCTATTGCACACGGACGTTTTTTTTCCCCGTTTACTGGCCGTTTTTTGCGTTCCGTATACGGTCCGTATACGGAACCATTCATTTCAATGGGTCCGCAAAAAAAACAAAATGTACTCCGTATGCATTCCGTTTCCGTATTTCCGTTTCGTTTTAACATAGAACATGTCCTATTATTGCCCGCAAATCACAGTCCGTGGCTCCATTCAAGTCAATGGGTCCGCCAAAAAACGGAACACATACGGAAATGCATCCGTATGTCTTCCGTTTCGTTTTTTGCTGAACCATCTATTGAAAATGTTATGCCCAGCCCAATTTTATCTATGTAATTACTGTATACTGTATATGCCATACGGAAAAACGGAATGGAAAAACGGAACAGAAACGGAAACACAACGGAAACAAAAAACGGAACAACGGATCCGTGAAAAACGGATCGCAAAACACTGAAAAAGCCATACGGTCGTGTGCAATAGGCCTTATGCTGTATAGCCATCTAATGTGTTCATCAATACCATCAGAAATCATTTCATTCACCCCTTCCATTGACCCTCTCCAGACCAGAACCATTGAAGATCCTGGCACTAATCCGAAATTATCGTGACATGTAGGTGAAGCAAGTAGAAATTATCGTGACATGTAGGTGAAGCAAGTAGAACCCCGTCCTTTAATAAATGGAAATCAGTGCATATTACCTTACAGTGCGAGGCTTGAACTGAATGAAATTGCCATTCTTCAGACCCACTTACATGGGAGAGATCTATTCCCTGGATAGGTAAGTGACCGCTAATATAAGTACCATTCTTAGACTACTTGCACAGGTTTCGAAATAAGTGCGGTTTTTCCACGTGAATTCCCATGCAGAAAAACTGCAACGTAGTCAAGTACCAATTCTTACTCCCGCACTTTGCAGATGTTTTCAATGTGGAAATTGCTCTGCTGGGCGTATTTAGAAGTGCGCAGCATTTTATGTTTTATGTTTGCGGTCTTAACTGCAGATTTCACCCTTTTCTAATGAAAGGTGAGATCTGCGGCAAAACCGCGTCAAATCTGCATCAAAAACTCGTTAGAAATTGCGATTTAGGGCTTGTGTGAAGCCCGTGCCCGTGCTGTGGACCGTAAATTGCAGTCCGCTAAGCACGGGCACCGCATAGGGATCGTGGCCCCATTCACTTGAATGGGTCCGCGATCTCTCCGTTCCGCAAAAAGATAGAGCAAGCTCTATCTTTTTGCGGTGCGGAAGCACGGAACGGAACCTCAGAAAGCACTCCGTAGTGCTTGTGCAGTGTTCCGTTCCGTGGTTCCGCTCCGCACCTCCGGATTTGCGGGCCCACTGAAATGAATGGGTCAGCATCCGTGATGCGGAATGCCCACGGAACGGGACCCGTGTATCGCGGATTCGCAAATGCGGTCCGCAGCACGGGCTTCACGCGGTCGTGTGAACGAACCCTTTAGGTGACGAAATGGCAGGAATCCACATGGAAATTTGTATGGATCGTCTACACATTGACCAGCACCAGTGTGTACCCTAAGGCCACCTGCACGCCTTGCGGAATACCGGAATAGTTTTTTTGCGCAGATTCCCGTGTGCTGTAGTACCATTACACAAATCTCATGTACACTTTGCAGATTTTTTCCATGCTGAATTTTGAAATCTGCAGCAGGTCAATTGTGTTTGCGGTTTTAGCTGCAGATTTCACCCTTTTCAATGGAAGGGCGAGATCTGCGGGGAAAAAACGCATTTAATCCGCACCAAATACAACAATTAGAAGTTGCGGATTTTGGGGCAGATATGCTGAAGAAATGCAGATAAATCCGCACAGAAATAATATGTGCATTCACCTGTGTGCAGGTGGCCTAACATATGTATGTTCATTCGTTGGACCACATGAAACTTGGACAACCTGATGTGACAATATAGGCTCCCTGCGCACGGGTGCAGATTTACAAACAGAATATGCGCATGGATTTTTCTGTAGATTTCTCTGCATTCTGCACCAAATCCGCACCAAAAGCCGCACCTGTTACTTTGTTGCTCGTTCAATCTCATCCTTTGCAGCACAAAAAGATCTGCAGAAACAATTGACATGCTGAGGATTTCAAAATCTGCATCACAGGTCAATTCTCACGTTATCCACGACATGTGCAGGGACCCATAAGCGGTGCCAGCTAATAGGATCCTATGGTCATGTATACCAAGATTGCTAAAAACTGATAATTTTTGTGAATTGTGTGATAAATGGGATAATATTAACTGCAGGAAGGAGAAGGCCATCTGGAAACATGCATATTATATACTAAGGGTTGGGATCCCAAATACCGTATCACATCATCTGCATTGCTTTCAGCAAACTATATGGCAACTGTTTATTCTCCTGTGCAAATTTAAATTATAGGCTTACGTTAGGAGCAAAAACCATCAAATCTTACCCGTGATGTGTATATATATATATATATTATATTCTCTTCTAATAAAAATAATCTTTATTTATACAGTGCCAATATATTCTGCAGCGCTTTTTCAGGGGTTCATGTACTAACAGTCATAACTAGCATGGCAGACAGACAATAAGGGCCCTGTTCGCAAGAGCTTACAATCTATGACATACTGACAGTGTTGACTACATGGCGTATTATTATTATGCAAGACTAATTCCAATACTCTGTGGATTAGTCCTTTAAATTGTGTATAGGTGCAGGGCAGTGGGAGAATACACACACTGTTCTGCAGCAGGCAGTGATCACAGGCACTCAGCTGGCATATCCATGGCAAAGCTGGCACATCATGTAACACTGATATCACCACTAAAAGCTGCCTTTTACTTGCTGTGCACAAGCATCCCTAGGTCTTAGCACAGTATCCCACCGCGGATGGTTTCTTGGGGGTTATTTGAATCCTATAAAAGGGGGTGAAGGACACTGTAAGGGTGGCAGTCTACATGCCAGGGCACCAGACACATCCCCCTACATCATGGACCTATGAGAAGCACAAGAGCTATGTGATCATGCTCATGTAACCAGTCCCTTTACAGTCTCCCAGTTACAGAAGTGGCAGGTGAAATGCATACTCTGCAGTATTAACCCCCTGTCTGCCACACACACACACAGGGCCTGGCTGTCCAGGGACCCCTTTCCATAGCTGCTAGCGGCAAAGGGTTAACCCCTGCTGAAATCTGTAATCAGCCATCAAATAAAAATCCACATACCGTTTTGCATGAATGGGGAAACCTTTCCAGTTCTGATTGCTCCAAAGTGGATTGTGCTGGTCCCTCAGTCCCTCACACCTTCCTCATCCTCCCAGAGTACACATGCTTGTAATTACTGGTGATTGTGCTAATGCTCCCCTCAGCAGAATCCTGCTGGCACACTGGAGGGTGAGGCAGGAAATCCACTCCATTTAACCCAAATACACTTGTCTTAAAGTCCCACTTGGCACAAACACAGCTGAGTGGTAATAGGACTAGGTGTTCCCATTATGGAAAATCTCCCACCACACACTCCCAGTACAAACCAGTACAAAGACAGAGCATGTGGTGAATGGAATCCTGGTACTATTGATCAAAAACCTATATTTCCTTTATTGCTTTACTGCTCATTGATGATTGCACTACATATAATTATATTTATATATATATAGATATATAGATATATATATATACACATATATATATATTAGATGGATGTGCTCCCACAAAGTGTCTCTCCTCCCAAATGTCCCTATTCTGGAGAAATGACAGCCCCCCCTTCCCCTTTCTTTTCATCAAGAGGAAATAAAGATTAGTTGGCCAGATTAGAGGATTCATCCTGTGTGCTGGGCTGATCTTTATTCCACAGCCTTTGTGATGATATTGATGATGATGATGGCCAAGTGGACAGTTTGATTTTTGTGTTTGGAGCTAGTTATAAAGAATCAATATTATATCAAGGGGTAAGTTTGGTGATAAAAGACTTTAACCAGTGCAGCTATTCATCATAAGTCTGTAGCAAGCAGATAGGTCAAAAGAAATTATATTGCACTAAAGAGTGTGTCTTCTTATCTCTGCTATAGCAGGGGAATAAGGGACAAGGCGATCGATACAGTGGCTGCTGTATACTTCTGGCAATTATCAATAGCTGATTCCCTCTCTGCAGAGCTGCATCAATTAATACAAGCTAATAATAATCTGCCTAACACAAGGGCCACTTGTCTGCAGCAGCCTGGACAGCTAGGCGGGGGCAAGGGCTTCTAGCCCCCTCTGCCCATCTGTATGCCAAGTGGAGCGGGGGCAGCCGAGAACGATCCGGGGAGCCAGGGGTTAACCCAGGCATCACTGCGGCGAATACTGGCATAGGTACCAAGTGTATAGTAGTAACTGCTGAAATATAGCATCCTGCAACAGGAAGGCTTCAATAGTGTTATTAATGGATGTAGTAGGAGAGTAATAAATAAATAAAATACATAAACAAATAAAAATATATATATTGTGTGTGTTTATATGTATGTGTGTGTGTGCGTATATATATATAATATGTGTATATATGTGTGTGTATCTATATATATATCCATACAGTATACATTAAGGAGATGTGGGTGCTGTGAGAAGCCTGCTTCTTGAGGAGCCCCCCCCCCCCCCCCCACCACCACCTATTGTAGGGAATAGTTAATCCCTCTCAGTTGACATCACACCTCGGAGTGCTATCTAAACAATCACTCTAACCTCTGACTTCATTAGCCGGATCCCTACCTTCTTCCCTCAACTTCCAGGACACTTTAGGACAATATATCAGCAGTCTTTATCCAGTGATTAAGTAACATTATCCCCCGAACCTTCAGAAGGAGGAGCGGTCACCGAAGGCTGGAGAGAAGAGGAGTCAAGTGGCAGAGACCTCTAATCTCCAAAACCCCGATATATTTATCTACAACTAGATGTTTTATAGATATAGATGCATTAGATATTAAATAAATAAATAAATAAATATATATATATATATATATATACAGTGTGTGTGTACACGTATGTCTACACAAATATATATATATACACACACACACATTAAATATAGTATTTTTATATCGCAGATCAGTTTACTTCCACCAATTCATTTTTGAAGTGTCTCCAAATACAGCACATGGTCAGCACTGAACACGATGCAATGTATAATTATACTGTAAAAATAAATTGAAATAGAAAGTATAATATTAATAAATATCATATATATATATATATATATATATATATATATATATTATAGATATATATATAGATATATATTTTATATATAATATATATACATAAATATATATATATATATATATATATATATACATATATATATATATATATATATATATATATATATATATATTATATATACATGTACTTTGTATATTTCTATGACTTGCTGGGTGTAGATGGCAGTACAATGTTGGCAGTTTCTGGGCACAGCAGGGGCTCGGTTTGTAGACAATAAAGGGACATCTCCATAATTGACATGGGACCTGCCATGGCTGGTCGGCAGGGCTCTGGTGGACTGGACATTTGCCCTGACAGCTGCTCTGGTAATACCGGGCAGTGTAACAAGTTGGCAGCTGCCGCAGAGCGGTGTTTGCAGCGGGCGCAGCAGTGTTCACACCAGCAGGTATTGTACAGGATCTGCGCGATGCAGCAGATCCCCGATTACATGATCATCTCCTGGAAGAAATCCTGCAGTGATCTGCCCAGAATATAATCCAGCGGCAGCCGAAATAATAGCGGGTCCTCCACAGCAACAGGACGGGGGCAATGGACGAATTAAGGGTAATTACAGGGGTGGGGGGGACTTCTGCCCCCCTCTACTGGGGTCACTAGGTAGTCACAACTCTGATCTCAGAGATAGATAGATAGATAGATAGATAGATAGATAGATAGATAGATAGATAGATAGATAGATAGATAGATAGATAGATATGAGATAGATAGAATAGATAGAATAGATAGATAGATAGATGGATAGATAGATAGATAGATAGATAGATGAGAGATAGATAGATAGATAGATAGATAGATAGAATGTAGATAGATATAGAGATAGATAGATAGATAATAAGATAGAAGGAAGATAGATAGATAGATAGAATAGATTAGATAGATAGATAGATAGATAGATATAGAGATAGATAGATAGATAGATAGATAGATAGATAGATAGATAGATAGAAATGTTATTATGAATATTCTTTTTATTATTAGATTATTCTGACCCTCCCCACCCTGTGCTGTACATGCAGCTTTCTGGGGCTGATGTCACATATAGGGTGATGAGGGCAACTGTAACTGTGCTGAGTTTACATTAAATCCTGGAATTCTTTAATTGATTTCTGGCATGTAAGTCAATAAAAAAATGACCACCCCTATGATTTGTCCATCACACCTTTAACCCCTTCTTGCTGTGACATAGCTTTATATTACACAAACTGGGGAAAAGAGGGTTTTCTTCTGCTTTTCACAAGATATATATAAATACACTAAATATGTAGAGAATGGACAGGTATGTCCTGTATGCTATGAAAAATAAAATATAGATAAAATCTATCTATTGACCTATCATCTATACTAGAGATGAATAAATCGATTTGTGTGGTCTGCAGGGCCTCTTCACCTGTGAGGGTTGTGCCTGCAGCTGAAGGAGTGCCTACCTGCCACTAGATTGACAGAGCTGGGCATTTAGCCTGGCCCTGGCAATTTCTGGCCTGCGTCACAGCTCCGATTAGCAGAGCGAGGGCAGAGGCTCAGCTTCGGAGCCCCTCCAGTCTACCAGCGACACCTGCACAATGGCAGAAAATAGCCAAGGTCGGGCTAAGGCTAGGTCTACACAACGACATTTTGTCCCATCAATGTCGTGCGACAATTTCTATAATGATAGTCTATGGTGTCGCACTGCAACATGCGACATGTTGCGACTGCGACGCGACAGTCGCAAAAAATCCATTTGAGACTGTCACGTCGCAGTCGCAGCATGTCGCATGTTGCAGTGCGACACCATAGACTATCATTATAGAAATTGTCGCGCGACATTGATGGGACAAAATATCGCGCGACAAATTTGCAGTGTAGTTGTGCCCTATCTGTCGCGCGACAATGTCGCCGTGTAGACCTAGCCTAAATGTCCGGCTCTGTCAATCTAGCGGCAGGTGGGCGTTACTTCACCTGCAGGGACAACTCCTCTTAGGTGAAGAAGTCCTGCTGATGAGACAGTTTATTGTTAGAATCAATTTGCTCTTCTTTGATATAGTGCATTAAAAGAGGTTTTCAAAAGGTAAACTGAAAATCCAACATAGGCAATAAGGTCTTGAGGTCAGGATAACTGGTTGGTCTTCTTAAGGCAAAAAAAAAAATCCGCCATGTATTTAATGTGCACATGACGGCGTTTTTTTCGCCTGCTAACTTGAGATCCGCTTCTGACGTGGCATGTTACTTCTTAGAAGTGGACTTTGTATTGAAGTTAATGGGGAGGGGTAAAAAAATACTAGCAGTTTTAGAAGCTGTTTTTAGGACCGTTTCCACCACCCAAAAAATTTCTGAATTGTATCCCACCCAAGGTCTGGATAAGAAAAACACTGTCGAAAACCTCTTCTAAATCCTCTGCTAAATCCTCTTCTAAAACCTCTTCCAAATCCTCAACCAAACACGCTTCTAAAATGCTTGTAATGCTCCTCTAAATCCACCATCAGACTACAAATCTGCCACCAATTTCAGTAATCTGCTAGTAATCTGCTACTGATTTTTCTGCTGCAGATTTTGCTGTGTGAACGGAGCCTAAAGAGGAGGCCTTTTGGGAGCGGTGTCACGATATACGCTCCTCAACACTGAAATGGCAGCACCAAGAAGGAAAAGTCATGGAATTATGGAAATCACAGGATCCTTAGACGTGTTAATGATACGCAAATGATATATAAAAAAAAAATGGAAACAATAAACAAAACATCTTGATTCATTCAGTATCTAGTATAAATGCCACATGCAGAAATACACGCACTTACGTCCCTTGACCAGCTATCATTGAGGTGATTTTCGATTGTCTGAGGAATATTCTGCAATGCTGAATGCACTTGGGGAAACAAATCATCAAGTTCTGGCAGACAGCTCAGAGTCGCATCAGCAACATGTGGCCTGATGTTGTCCTGTTGAAAAATGGTTCCTGAGACACTTTGGAGAAATGGCCGTGCCACTGCTTCCGCAACCAAATCAATATAATGCCAAGGTGTTAGTGTATCTAAAATGAAGACAAGAGGGATCCAACTACCGTACATCATGCCACCTGACACCATAATTCTGGGAGTAGGGCCAGTGTGACGTTCCCATGTGAAGGCCTCTTCATGACATTGCCCACGTGATGTATAGACCAATCTGTACACCAAAACAAAAAGTGGACTAATTACTGAAGAGAACAGGCCTCCATTCCAGCCTCCATTGCCATCTTGCTGTGCACCATGATAGCATTTGAGAGCTGTGATGTGAGATCAACGGAACACCTGAAGTTGGACATCTGGCTCATAGCCCAGTGTCATGCAAACACCTTCTTCTGGTTTCTATTGACACTGCTGCCCCAGGATTGGAGCTTGACATCCATTTTCACTGGCAGGACAAAGTGTATCACTACGTGCCATTCTTCTAATCAGACAATCCGCCCATGCAGAGATTCGCCTCTCTGCATGTCGTGCTGTTATTCCAGTTCATAGTTGTTGTCCCAACCACTGGGACATGCAACACTGAACAGTGCTGACATCTTGACCTAGGCGCGTAGAGATCTGCCTCTCAGTTTGTGAGAAGTGGCGATAACTTGCACATTAAGGAACAGGAGGCATTGCACAATCATCCCACACAACTTGATCTGATTTTTGAGGTTTCATGTGGCTAAAAAAACTTTGCTTTGAATCAGGTTTTTATGCCCCTCCCTCATTACACAGATTGGAGCTAGGTGCTTTAAAATGTGATTATCTGCGGACTGACTTAGCGACTCCTGACACTTCCTCAACTTACTTTACCTCACGGCTTATCCTTCTTGGTGTTGCAATTTCAATGTTGAGGGGTGTGTATATATTAAGTAATCTGAGAAAGGACAACAGGTGAATTACTGAGAGGACCATGGGTGCCCAAGGCTCATTGATGCGCATGGGGGAGTAAAGGCTAGAAGAGCTACTGTAGCACAAGCTGCTGAAAAGGTTAATGCTGGCTATGATAACAAGATAGTAGAACACACAGAGAATCACCTCTTATTGTATATGGACTGCATATGGCCATGCTGACCCATTAAAAGCATGTAAACATCAAACGTGGACCATGGAGCAATGGAAGAACGTAGCCTGGTCTGACGAATCCCATTTTCTTTTACTTCATGGGGACGGATGCATATGTGCGATTGGAGAAGAGATGGCACTTGAAATGTAGTTAGGCCCTTAAGTGGGTAGTTAGGGTCAACGCTCGGCTATCCTAGCGATATGCCACTAATGTCTGAAGTAGAAATAACCCTTTAAGCTGGCCATAAAAGTTACATGTATGCAACCTATTTCGTGGGACTAGCCCACCGTCGAATGTGTATCGGGGCCTCTCCACTCTTCCCCGGTAGCTACAAATAAGCTTTGAAATAAGATAGAGAAATAAATTTAGAAATATTCTATTTGGCAACTTCGCCAAGAATAGCCAAGAAAATCAATTCAATACGAATTAATTTGTCATGAATTGCTATAAATCAGGTATACCCAGGCCACTGTGCCTTAGGGTATGGCCACACAGAGCGGTCGTGCTGCCGGTGGGTTGTGGCCATGCTGCGGTGTAGAACCGAGCAGCCAATTAGCTGCAGCTGCCTTTCATTTAATAATGAAGACCGCACTGTATAGTCCGTCTTCATTGTTAATGGCCGCGCGGAACCTTTAAACAGGGGCTGTTGCTGGTATGGGATTTGGCTGGTTAGGTGGGGGGCAATATGCAAATTATTGCGGTTCTGGCCTGCAATCTCCCGCAGGTTATTTAACAGGAAACACTAAATATTAATCAGCTCTGGCATACCCACTTCTCCAACCCCAGCGCTCTCCTGCCCTACAGGTGAGAGCCCTTCTTCTGCCATCTGCTTTTCCTCCTTTTCCACATCATCTAATATCAATGACAATATGTCATCAGGAACACCCAGCTCCTCCTCTCTCTGCATCTTGCTGACTTTTCTAGGACATGGAGACTTTGAAGGATGATTCGGAAGAAGTAAAGCCAGCATAAGTTGAGGATGGTCATCATTAAGACCTGGCCGCCCTAAAGGGTGCAGACTGGATGGTATTGGTTGGCACGCTGGCACCAAAATAATAAAGTCTTCCATTTTATTGGTATTGAATTACATTTACGGCTCATGTAAGAAGAAGTAAATGATTTGTTACCACGAACTGCAAGGAAATTCAGATTTGTTGCAAATAAAAGTTTTCCTGAACTTTGGACCCAATTCCGGTTCGAATGCTTTGCTTCGCTCCACACTACCAGCAGCTGATGACGGGAGAGAGAAGGGTACGGCCACACGGTCAGGTTTCCTGATGCAGTTTTGAAAGCCAAACCCAGGAGCGAATAAAAAAAAAAGAGTAGAAGTCGTATCTGTCCTGTATGATGGTTTATCTTTTTTATAATCCACAATCCTGATTTTGGGTTCCAAAACTGCTTCCGGAGACCTGAGCGTGTGGCCGTACCTTAAAGGGAACCTGTCACCAGGATTTTGTGTATAGAGCTGAGGACATGTGTTGCTAGATGGCCGCTAGCACATCCACAATACCCAGTCCCCATAGCTCTGTGTACTTTTATTGTGTAAAAAAAATGATTTGATACATATGCAAATTAGCCTGAGATGAGTCAGAGCTTGAAAATATGACTCTTCTCTGGTCACACAAGTAAGATATGACTCTTTTATGTTAATTTACATATGTATCAAATCAGTTTTTTTACACAATAAAAGCACACAGAGCTATGGGGACTGGGTATTGCGGATGTGCTAGTGGCCATCTAGCAACCCATTTCCTCAGCTCTATACACAAAATCCCGGTGACAGGTTCCCTTTAAGGATCAGACAAGTTGGATTTCAACTACCTGATCCTTTTGTTCTCAGGGAGATAAGCTGCGTCCTGCAGAGAACACACACGCTTGCTTGGCTGAGCAGGACAGGCATGTGTGTGACGGGATGAAGAGTGATGGCTGTCAGCTACACCAGCGTTCGGCCGACACCTATCTCATGTGTACGGCCAGCCTTAGTCGCTTGGTTTGTTCACTCCCCAACAGCGTTCAGCTTTCAAGATGGATGTGTCACTTCCCAATTCCTGATCACTGGGTCGAGTGTTCCTCTCCTCCTCATGCTAATTCTCCATTTTAGGCTGAAATGACACATCCAACAAACTGGCTTCCCAGAGGGTGACACCGTTTATTTAAATCGTTAACCACACTGCACTTCATGCACTTACAGGGACATACGTATCACACGGGCATCTGTTGGTCACCTGCAGCCGGCGCGTTTCACAGGGGTATAAGCTACATAACCCTATAGCACTGCATCAAAACACCTAAAAAACATTTAGATTGCGCTAATAAATGCGCTTATGCAAAAGGACATGACACTGCATAGGACAACTGCTCAACTAGCACTTCCTCCTATCTGATTAGCATACGAATAAACATATATCCTAAGCTCAATGGAAAGTTACACGAGGGAAATCCACAACTAACAATCCCTTATATATGGACATAGCAAATAAACCTTCTAAAAAGAATACATAAAAAAAATGGATGTGCTATATAATATGAAGTGGCGTGAAAAAACTGCTTAATAAATAACTAAATATATGAGAAAATCCCTTGACTAACAATCCCCTATGCACATACCTGGCACCCGCACACAAACCCTACAAATAAAATATATAGAAAATCTGATGTATTATTTATCATAAAGCGGGGTTAAAAGCTGCTCAGCAGGTAACTAATACACAGGGCAATTCCTTGACTAGTAATTCCTCATGTACTCACAGAGCACCCAAAACCTGCCAAATGAAATAGATGTGTTATTTACCTATGGAGAGGAGAGAATATTGTTAGAGAGCTAGCCGGATGTGAAACATGGCAGATACATGCATTAAGTGCCTTTGAGCTCAAAGGGTTAAATGCGGAAATTGACTAACACTGCTTTATTCGTGATCTGTGATTAAATTTCATCACTTCTGTTTTTTTAAGCTATATATAGTCTGTATAACAGCACGTTAACCTCTATATCCAATAAGCAGTGGTTTGGTCACTGTGCTGAAATATAAGGAACTGCTAGTTAAGGAGTTGCCTTATTAACCCCGCTCGCTGATGAATAATGCATTCATATATTAGTTTAATTTGGAATGTATCCATATGTTTATTTAGAAGGGTTTGGCTTACTATCCATACATAAGAAATTGGTATTTAGGGAGTTGCCCAGTGTATTAGTTAGCTACCTCTTTATGATTAATAATATATCAATGTATCTATATATTCAACGCGGAAGGTTTGTTTGCTATGGGTGTATCTGTCTGCCATGCACGCATAGAAGTAATTGCTAGTTAAGGAATTGTCTTGCGTATTTATATTCTGAGTAGTTGCTAACTCCACATCATGAAGTATAATATATCCATCTATGTACATATTCAACTTGTTGGTGGCTATGTGCATACATAAGGAATTGCCAGATGAGGAGTTGTCCTATGTATTTGTTACCTGCTGATAGTTGCTAACCTTACGTTATAAATGGTTTTATTAAAGGGCCAGTGATAGAGGTTTAGCAGTATGTTAACCAGACATAGGGAGGCGCCTGCTGAGAGATTTTATAAAAAAAAAATAGATGGTGTTTTTAGGACATGATTGTAATTTTAATGTGGTGCTTATATAACCAATGGGGAATAAGGGGCAGGATATGTAGCGATACCCCTGCGGAATACATGGGGTACAGGTGAGAGGTCCGCAGACCACTATGTGATATGTTTGTCCTGGTACTACACCTGTAATATTGCAATTAGGGATAAGCGAATCGACTTCAGATGAAACATCCGAAGTCGATTCGCATAATACTTCTTTTGAATACTGTACGGAGCGAGCGTTCCATATAGTATTAGAATGTATTGGCTCCTATGAGCCAAAGTTATTACTTGGCAAAGTCTCGAGAGACTTCGCATAATTACTTCATAAATCAATTTCTACTGTAAAAAAAATAACAATTTTCCGAAATCGGGTTCGGTTCCAAGGTACCACTTTGAACCGAACCCGGGTTCGGGAAATAGTTTTTCACAGTAGAAATTGATTTATGAAGTAATTATGCGAAGTCTCGCGAGACTTTGCGAAGTAATAACTTTGGCTCATAGGAGCCAATACATTCTAATACTGTACGGAGCTCTCGCTCCGTACAGTATTCAAAAGAAGTATTATGCGAATCGACTTCAGATGTTTCATCCAAAGTCGATTCGCTCATCCCTAATTGCAATGCATGATGTTACCCTATGCGAAGCGTGTTTGTTGGAGAAAAAGCAGGAGGAAGGAGCTAAACTCTACCAAGTGAGGCAAGATCCTGAATTAGGGACTGACACATCCATCACGAAAGCTGAAGGTGGAGACCACATGACTGCCTGAGGCCTGACAGGCTCAGGATTCACCTTTCTGGGTAGTGAATTTTGTACTGGTGATTTTTTTTGACCAGTAAAAAAAAAAATTGGAATATAGTCAGGCTTTTTTTTTTTTTTTTCTTAAATGAATGTGTGTGTTTTTTCTATCTCTTTTTCCCTATGGTGAAATAGATGTAAAAACCCCAGAGCTACGGCATGCAGCGTCTTTGAAAAGAAAACAGAAAGAGAAAAAATGCCACCGAATGAGCAAAAAAAAAGGCTTGTGTGTCCTGTGTTTCGTATGTCGCATAAACCTTCGGCTAACATCTGGAGTCAGCATTTTACTGCAAAAAAAAGCTACAAAAATGCAGATATAAAAAACATCACTAAAAATAAGAACGGGTGGAAAAACGCCTGTAAAAACCTAGATGTGAAAGCACCCTTAATCCACGTGACTTTTATTGCCTATCCTTGGCCGGCCCTCGGCCTTTGTGAAGCTTTATGGTGGCAGTTCTTTGTTGTTAGAGGTTTTTTTCTTTTACTTTTTTGTTTTATCTGTTGCTTTCCAGTAAGTGGTGGCTGTAGAGGACAGTTCTAGTTGTTGGTACTGAGTAGGGACTGAAGAGGAGCAGCAGTGCTGTGGTTGGCGTTGAGGGGCATGTAGTGGTGCCCAGCAGGGACTAGGCAGGGGAGCAGCTGTGGTGCTGAGCAGAGCCGTGCACGTGCTCCATCCTAGTGGCAGCTTTTGGTCCTGGGTGTTCTTCCCTGTGCCACACTGATAGAGTTACAAGGCAGCTGGCAGCAGTAAAGTACAGTGCAGAGGAGATAAGGAGCACTGTACATCCCAGGCTGGGGATCAGAGCGCGTGAGATGCTGCTACCTGATGTCTAATGTCTGGCTGCACATGCTCCATATTAGCAGCTGGGAAATCCTGTAACACCCACTCTCAATAGGACGTGTGAGGGAGAGGGAGTGTGACACATGTACAAGTGCTGCACTTTCCTCTAACCTGGCTTCCCTCCCATCTCCTCCACCACCCACAGCAGAGCCCATCAGGGCCCACCCCTTCCCTGGCAGCTGTGCGAGAGCCGAGTGTGCTCCTCACAGGGTCCAGAGAGAAGGCTGTGCAGCCAGGGACGGGACGCTACCTCAGCCATACGCAGGAAGCCTGCCTGAGGAAAGTCAGCACACAACTCTGGAGAGCTCCAGGCTGTCATCTCCATCACTCCGGCTTTCACATTGATTGTTCCAAGTCCCTGCGCCGCCCCCCCTCTCCATCCCGTGTCCCTGGGAAGCTATCAATTACTCATCCACCTAAATCCATACATAAATACAACACGGTCGTCCCGATGTGATCGGCGGATGTGATCCTGCCAGTCTCCTGCTAGTCAGCTCCGAGGAAGGGGGACAGAGTTAAAGGAGAGAGAAGTGCAGGGGATGAGAGCACAAGGTCGTGTACATGGACTAGGGACACCAGAGTGAGGAGAAGGGGCAGGGGGGCAGCGCAGGAGCACACCGCCACAAAGTTTCCTTGGAAGACACAACAGACACCACAAAGGAAACCAGGGGTCACACAAACACGGCGTGTGCCCCGGACCCGGCGAGGATGTGACCTTCCTGCCTGTGTGTGTGTGCACCCGGGAGGAGAGACAGCAGCTAATTGCCGGAGCCCATCCCTCATCACTCCACCCCCCCTGAAGATAATCGCTGTGTATTATTCACCATTATACAGGCACATGCGCAGTGTGCTCCGCACCGGCACCGGCTCATTCCCCTTATTTTCCAACTCGGCTATTTGTGAACTATTTTTTTTTTTATTTGCCACTGATGTATCTGCAAAATAGCAGCGACGAGTCCCAGCTCCCAGCAGCAGTAGCAGCATGTCTCGTCGTAAGCAAGCCAAGCCCCAGCACCTGAAATCGGACGAGGACATCGGCACCACTGAGGTGCTCATTGACAGCAACGGTGAGTGACAGGATGGGGGTCCTTACCTATTATTTCCGAAAATCCACTTTTCTTCTCACAGCTCCCACTTATATAGCCATATACGACATGAGTCATATGGGAAAAGTACAGGAGCACAAGTCGTCATTCTATATACTAGTATTAGTAGATGTAATTTTATATAAATATTAGCATCAATAATAAAAATATTAGTATTAATGTAACATTGATAATTCTTTAATAGGCGTATGCATCCTCCATTATACACTATATATATATATATATATATATATATATATATATATTTACAAACTTTTACATTTGGCAAAACTCTTTTTTTATATTATCAGGATGGATAAACCTGTCAAATTATCTTAACTCTTATCTTAAGTTATCAGGACGCACAAAAGAAATAGCTCATTGACCAATTCAACTCTGCTACATCTGTACATAAATTCATCTCTGGTGTGTTTATTGCCTTTTGACATTCCGACATTGAAAGAAAAGTATTTTTATGAGTTGGAGGTGTAATATTGACAATCTTCCTAAAGCCTGATGCTTGACCAGGAGGTTGCACCTGCAGAGCAGACAATAGGTCAAGGCACCCTGGCTGCAGGGAGGACAGTGGCTGGTGGTGCTGGGATGGACAGGGCTTGTGTTTTGGTGGCAGGGGGTAGTGCCCTCTACAATAGGTGTAAGTGACCTCTCCTGGTTGCAGTACATGGGATACAAGAGTGGGGGAAAGTTCCAGTGATCAGCAGGAGCTTGTACCATCCCAGTCTGTGTCCTTCCCTGCAACTACTGGGGGAATAGAGAAGGGAGGAGGAGGAGGGGGCTCTGCTGATCTTGTTTTGGGGATGGAGAAAGATCGAGGCTTGTGAAAGCCTTTCCGGAAACATTGTGCATTCTCTTGATGTCTCAGACACACACACAAGAAGAGGCGCACTCCATGCCTGCCCCTGCCCTCTCTGCTAGGGAGCTGCTCCCAGGTTCAGCCAAAGGTGAGGGGACCCCTTGGGCAGGGGGTTGTTTTGGAAGCCGCACTGCTGCATGTAGTTAAAAGGTTACAAAGGACAGGGGTAGGTGGGGACTGGGAAACTGTAGTTTATCCCAGAGAGCACGCAGGAAGCTCCTCCATGGACTGATGACCCTGGACCTACTGTCCATACAGTCTTAGTTCATCTACCTAGGCATCAACACTCACCCAAAGCCATGGAACTCTCTTTACATTTATTCTGCACCCATGTCTTTTTATTTTTTATTATTACTTATATCAATAACCAGTTTTATATTAATTTCTACTTCTACTCGTAATTTTACTTTTGGATTTACTGATCTTTATATTAGTAGCCATGGAGGAGCAGAATAGTGTAGAACTTCCTAGTCACATTTCATAAAGTTTCCTGAGATGATGAGACCTTTGTGGCTGGTAAAGGCATCGTCTCCTAAAATGAGAAGAGATAATGTGGTGGGCTTCCTGCCTCCAAGTAGCCGTATCATGCTCACTAATGATAGAGGAGAGGTGTTGAGGAGGACAGGCCTTTCTCGCTGCGTGTCCTTTGAGGCTGCGAATCCCAGATGCTCCCCTTTTATTCTGTTAAACAGAACAAGCCATTGTGAGCAGCCCTCAGAAGAGTTTCCTGGATTTGGGAAGAAAGTATCTTTCTTGGAAGCTGTTTTTTTTTTATGGCTAACCGTGAGTCTTATCTGTGTAGCTGTGTCACTAGAGATTAGAGCAGCAGATATGCTAAAAGAACTGCTTGCATATGGTCTGTAGATTAAGGGCAAAAGGAGGTTTTTGTCATGGAAATGTTTTTTTGTTTACTTCATCACTTAGCATTTCTTACACTTGGTTTGTTTTGTATTGCACTCAATGACTACACGATCAAATGAATGGATTTATTTTTACGGAATGAGAAAGACAGCCTTTCCATCAAAGGGGGCTAACATTGCAGCCCAGCGAGAATTTTTTTTTAAGCTTCCTTATTGAGGGCTTTGAATAGCTTCAAAATCTCCTTTCAGTCTAACCACAAAAATTAAACTCTATAACTCTGCGACCGTTAACTGCATTGTGAAAGAGCAAAACTGGGTTGACAGCATTTCAATCCGTTAAAATGTCCCTTTTTAAATCGAAATGTATTTTCATAAAAATAATAATTAATAGCCTGAATAAACTTTTTGGGATGGTTGTGAAATCCTCATACCTAAAGATATCATTATAGATTCTTAATGAATAAATATTTTATCCTATACTTAATACAATGACATGAGGATTTTTATAAAAATGTATTCATATTGTAGAAAATTAATTTTGTCAAAAATTACAGTGAAAATAATTTATACAATTGCTAATATTCCTATTCCATTTAGCTGCACATTAGAAGTATAAATTCATAACTATGTCCAGCTTTCCATAGGTTCCCCAGTAGATATAGGGGGCTTATAGATGATACAGTCATATAATTTTATTACAGAATAATTTTATTTTATTTTCATGTTAGTTTTTTTCCTTGTACTATTATATAGCTTTCACTGAAACCTAATATTTCAAGCTCAGTAGAAACTAAACAGTTATTTAATGGAAGATAAAAAAAAAAAAGAATTATATGCATTATTTGTAATGCTAAAACAAATTGGATTTGATTCCAATTTAATAGCTTTTAATATATGTAATCAATTAACTGCTTATATCTGAACACCATCGATGTTGCTAAGTACTATCCGAGATGAGAAAATGTGGTATTTTATTAGGGGTTTGCTTTAGATCGATGACATTCACGTTTACACTTAAAAATTTAAAATGATATCTAATTATTATATTTATATATAATCCTTTAACTGACGTGTCAAAATCACATTAGTATTAGAGTGAAATGCAGTAGATCACAGCAGTGTGAGTAGTTTTTTATGCAGCTTCCAGTATATATTTAGTTCTTGCAAGTTAGAAGATAAAGCCAGGATCAGACATTGAAAGAGTTTTAGCTCGCTTTATGTTACAGCTTGAGTCAACCATCATTCTTAGAGGCTGTGATGAGCACTGAATAACAATGAGATGCTATACTCTTTACCCTAAAAAAAAACTTTCACATGAGTGATTGTTTTTAGATGAGTGGTGCGGTTTCACTTGCTAGTACAGGGGTGAAAAGTCCACCATTAACCATTCCAAATTTGTTAAACAAGTGGTTATTTTTATATTCAGTATAAGGGGAAATCTGGCAAATCTGGGTCAGGTTTCTTCATCATATACAGCTAATCCTAATGTTTTCTTCCTATTGGTCTTAAGTGACCAGAAGGATACTTCATTTTACAATTGAAGATTAGCTTTGAGGCAAAAAAGCAAAACAAAAACAAAAAACAAAGGAAATAAAATGATATAAGATTGGTTTTCACAGGTGGTGGATATAAAAATATACTAGAAAATTATTTATCTCTTTTTACTTTTGTATATATTTAGCAGCTTAAAATTTAAAAAATAACTAATATTTCCAACATTTTTTAACTCTGTAAAGTAAAAAAGGCCCATCATAAGAATGATAGGTTGCGGTTATGTTTTTTTTATAATATTGTATTACTTTTTTTGTATTTTGGGTTGCAATAAATACTCTTTTACACTTCTATGGTAAAATATGGAAATATATATTTTTGTGGGTTGTGTTTGCTTTTTCGCATCACCCTGTTTAAATTCTTTCAAGACAGCTATTAGTGTCTTATTTCTAAGCATTAATGCCCAGCATACACTAGAGATTCATTTTGTTTGGTGACATTGAAAAGGTGGGACTGCATGAAGTGCCAACAGGTTTCCAATGGCTTGTCCCTGAGGGTGGGTGTTTAGAAGTGCTTTGACAAGGCTGGCTGATTTAACCTTTGCCTGTTTTGCCCTGCCAGGGGTGGCCGCTAGATGTCAAGCTCATAATACAATTAGTACATCTGTGCAGTTGACCTTGGCAGCATGGTTGCTTCATTCGTGATAAGTGTTAACACTAGATTTGAGTGTTACCTAGAGATCCTGCTACATGCTACACAGTATGTGCCAACTGTCTGTAATAGGACTATTTAAATAGAAAGTCACTGCTGAAAATACCTATATACATCTATACATAGACAAGGATATATTACTGGCTATATACACTAATACATATTAATTTATCAAAGGACAAATAGTAAATATTAGTTTATTATTGCAAGCTTAAAAATGTATAATTCTAATCATATTTACTAGCGTTAGATAAAGCTAGATAGATATTGATCAATTACTTACAATATTTATTATATTATATATTTTACTATTAAACAACCCCTCTCAAGAACGTTTCAGTCTAAAAATGTAAAACTAATCATCCTAATACAATACAAATACATCTTAATATACAAATCTGCTTAATTCATGTTATCCACAGAGATATGAGCTTAGTAACTGCTCTGTAATGTTATAAACAATTAGACTTATAAAATGAATTGGGCCGGTTAACTAATTTTTTTGTTCGTTTTTGAAAACCATGACCCATGTACGTAGTGCACCTCCCTTCTGAGTAAATTACGTGACATACTATACTTAATTAAAATTATTCAGAGTCTAATTTAATAGGGAGCCTGAAGCTCCATCTAATATATTGTCTTCCCCGAAGGTATTGTCCTAAGTAATAAGCTTTAAATTAAAATATTTATTTTATAAATCATATGACAAAGGCTAAAAGAGAAGGAAAAACAGCACAATAGTATATAATATATACATAACAGATTTTGCCTTAAGCTTTAATTCAATTGCAATTACGGATTAGCTTCTTACAAAAATAGAAAAATTAAATTTTACTATCAAAAACAGCACAGTTTATTTAGACATTAGCAGATTGTTGCGCTCGAATGATCATATTTGTATATGTCAGGGATTTATATTTTAAAAAGCCATGATTTTTATCACGTTACCCTTCAATTGAACAAATAATAGCACCCAAATGAAATAATAATGCATTCTCCTTACGTAGTTAAGCACGATTCATAGCAATCTGCATATTTGGTAATGATATTGGAGATGCTAAGCTTGCCTCCTTGTGCAGTGTTTAAGTAGCTAATGGATTGCTTTCATGATGACAAAACTAAAAAGCAGGAAAATAAAAAAGGCAAGAAGACATTTGGTGACTATGCCACAGGTGGTTGTTACTTAACAAATTCTGAGATTTAGGCCACTGAATAGATTAATCTAAATATGCTAGGCCTATAACATTGTGCATAGCAATAGTGCCCTCCACTGTTCACTGTCATGTTGACAGCCATTGTGGCGTTTGAAAGAGGGCAAAAATTTCTATTGAGCCTGGAATTTCAACTACATTGTTGAACACAGTAGGGGTCTCTATTTGTCTCCTCCTGTTTCACAGCTTGGGCTCTGTATGCGATAATTCATCTTCTTTTATGGGAATCACAGCCATCATAAAGAGTTAAAAAGAATTAATTTGCAAGAAAACAAAATGTTCTCAGTTTCCTACAATTCAGTAAAAATCTGTCCTGAAATAGGAATGCCACTTTGCAACATAAGAAATTTATTTTCATGGATACACTTATACATACGTCTATACGCTACAGGGACCGATGATGCGCGTATATGCTGTTTTATGTCAAGACAGAGGTAATTGGCTGTAAGATTATCCTGAGTACATACAGCAATCCAGGCTGTGTTCATGAGCGTCTCAGTTACACAGAAAGGTAAAGGTATATAGCAATGCAGCATCTATATTTGTATAGTGACTGACCAGCTCATATAGACATCCATATAACAAGCTCCTTTAGACCCACCATTTAGACCCAATATTTTAACTTAATTGAAAGCCATGATATGCTAGGTCTCTGTGGTTTACTCTGGGCTAACTTACACCCATGGCCTATCATGCAGTGCTTTGAATTTAAATACACTGTATTATCATCTTAAATTGTAATAATCCAACATAGAATGATTTCGTCTTTTTCATAGAATAAAAGCCACTCGACATATTATTAACTGAGAGCTTTTTGTTTTTTTTGGTATAATTCCTAGTATATCTCAGAAGTGCGAGTTGTAAATAGGTCAGCCCCAGTGATCTACATCCTGCAGATCTATCTGATGAAATTGTAATAGTGTCCCTTCATTGATTAGAATGCTGACAGTTGTTCATGGATATAATGGAAAGTATTTTTTTAAATTAAAATGAGTCCAGCTTTGTACGCTCATGACCATGCAGTGAAGTATATGCCACCTTACATGTAGTGCTAGCATTCCTGTATGGTGTATTTTACTCTTTACTACAGGACATCCCCGTGTGGTCCTGTTCAGTACAAGATTTGCAACATATCAGAGTTTCCTAATCACCTGCCTTAAAAAATAAATTGGGAAAAACACATCATTGAAGTGAACTTCATGCAACTTTGGAGAGATATTTCTATTTCAGGCATAATTTTGCAAGTCCATTAAGGACCTCAGAGGCAATTAAATATTAAACAGGCCTGCTCAGCATAGTGCTCTTCGGTGTGTGTGACACCTCTCACTTACTCAAATTTTACTTAACTTAATTGGGAATACAGGAGAGTAGGAGACCTTAATATCTATATTAGTCGAATCCTTTACCATATCAAACAAAATTGCAATTCAAGTGCACTGCAAGATGTCGTTCAAAAGGCTGCCCTAAATCGGAGCAATGCTGCTTGCACTGGATAGTAATGGACGTATTTAACAGATAGATGGGCTGCTAATTGTGTCATTCCTGGACAGACCTTTATAGAGTATATGTTTCTGTATAGAGCCTTAGATCGAAACATATAGGTAGTATTATAGTTTGTCTTCTGTTTTTATTAATTTTGTTTGGAAATTTGGATTCTTTTTTTCTTTAGTCAGTGTCTGATTGGTGTGTTTCTGGGTGTAATCTGGGTGTAATCTATATCTCATATCTATCTATCTATCTATCTATCTATCTATCTATTTATCTATCTATCTATGTATATCTATCTCATATCTATTAATCTATCTCATATATTTATTAATCTATTTTATATCTTTATCTATCTGTCTATCTATAGTGTATCTATCTATCTATCTATCTATATGTATATCTATCTCATATCTATTTATTCATCTATTTTATATCTCTATCTATCTGTCTATCTCTATGTATATCTAACTGATATATATTTATTAATCTATCCCATATCTATCTTTGTCTACCTTTATCTATCTATCTGTCTATCTTCCTCATATCTATCAATCTTTATCTCTATCTATATCTCATCTACGTATCTATCACAGTGAGTTATTGTTTCATACAAAATACAAGAATTTACTATCCACCTGTTTCACAGTTAGTGAAATTGATATTTGGAGGCACATAATATTAGAGCTGATAATCTTCATGTACATGGTCATGGAGGTAATTCAGCGCACTACTGTTTCACCAGAATACATTAAAAATCAAAACAATCCAGGCAGTGTTAATTCATCCAATTCTACAGGAAACCACTTGAAGAGAAACATGCCTCTTGTATTTTTAAACTGCTATAAAAAAGCCAATTCTCAGTGACCAATTCTGAACATGATAGTGTGTTTGATTAAAAAAAAA
Source organism: Bufo bufo (assembly GCF_905171765.1). NCBI lineage: Eukaryota > Metazoa > Chordata > Amphibia > Anura > Bufonidae > Bufo > Bufo bufo. The sequence goes on from NC_053393.1 coordinate 433,299,958, forward strand.
AGTGCTCCACAGCTGCTCTCATTACTACACACAACATTCCTGCGGAATGGATCCAAAAGTAGACTCAAAGTAGTAAAATAGTTTTCACCTTCGACATTCTGGTAGGGCTCGCATCTAAAATTTATGCAATTTTAAAATTTATCACCAATGACGGTATAGCAGGAAAATATATAACACCTCAATCAAAATTTAATTCTACAGAAGAAATTAATGTATATAATTATTGTTTTATTAGCCTGTATGATAATGGATTCAAACATATCACATGGGCATTTTAACTTATGATAACACATATGGGTACATTTAGCAACTGCTACTAACAAATAGATATATATTATAAATATATATATATATATATATATATATTCAAATTAGCCTTCAGAATTGAACATACCAATATATTTAATACTCTGTAATTTGTAACATTTACCTATTTTTCAAAATTAGTTTTTTGCATTAAATGTTTAAAATATTATTTTATAGATTTGAATTTTACGGTACTTTGTATTATAAATCTTCTTATAATTCCATTTCTACCCATTGTAAAAAAAGGGTTAAATAAATGTACCTGCTTCTACCAAGCATTTGATAAATGCCTATTCTATGTTAGTTTTATATTGTTCTATAATCAACGTAATGTTAATATTGGAGTTAATATTTTAAGCCAGATAATGTTTTTTATTTAATCCAGAGGGTAATATCTATAGGATAGTTAAAAAAAAAGGTGTTAAGAAGATAAGAAAAAATATATATAACTATAAAAATGTGTGTTTATGTCAAAATGCATTTTCCATTTTGATGGTAGCACTAAAATTAAAAAATTGCTAAAATGTAAAATACTGTAATTGGGTAGCACATAGTAGCTTGAAACAGATTTGCTACCAATTCTATATTTTATGTCTGCAATAGTGTGCTTACAGTATAGGTTTGATTTATCCATCTCTGCCATTCAACACTACACTTTCTGACTGCTACTGTCTGTTCTGTCAGACTAAAAAAAAATCATATGCCTATAATATGCAGAGAAGCAATATGAAGTTATTGAGCAATGGGTGTGCATTCCTACCGAGCAGCTTTTCAAATCCTAGAAATGTTTTTAGTTTTTTTTTATATGTTCATCTCTCATTCCAGCACAGCTATTTATTTGATCAGGTGTGAATTAGAATTCTGTTCATTAAACATGCTTGTTATTCAGCACAAGAGGGTAACGCAAGTCAGAGGAAGTGACTGCCTACAACAGTAATTAAACATGTGTAACCAATTAGTGGGTTTTCTACAATGGCACAAGCATATAATTTACAGAGCCTTTCCATAAGAATAGATGAAAATAGGTACAAAACGTGTGTCTGACTGCAGCATACTTATGTTTAAACATGTCAGCAGAAATGTAGTTTAAATATGTAATTCTTAGTTTGTTCAGAAATCTGTGAACTCGATGCTGTGTCGTAATAACATATAATTTTAGTTTCCTGCTAATGAAATATGGCATTTGACAGCATCAATTATTTTTGTAGAGGAATAGCAGTTAAGTGTCAGGTATAATTTTTTTTTTTTCCGAAAATACGATTCCCATCCAGCGCTTAGCCTTTATCCAGTCACAGCTAGGGAAGCAGTTTGCACATATAGGAACTTTATTTTCAAGCTGACAATATGTCTTTAAAAGATCTTAATGTTTAGGCCGAAGGTTTGATGTAAATATGATCTTCAAGCTTTGTTGCGATAAGTACAAACAAGCACAACTAGATTTAGTAATAGTTACCCTACTTAAATCATGGGTAACGGTATGTATTAATATTTAGTTATAGTAAAAGCAGCTATACATATATTCTTATTGATCTAACCGTTATATAGAGTAACATAAATCTGATGCGTCTCTGCTATAGATAAAGACAATGCAAAGAAATAGAGACTATACTGGTTTGGTTTGTGTTGTCAAGCACTGCTTCAAGTTTGAAAGGTTACAGATTAGTTTAGCAATGCTAACTGAACTGGCAAAGGCATCTATAATTTTGCTGGAAATTAGGAAGCTTGATGCTAAAGGGGAATCCTAATGAGCCCATCAAAAGCTTGATTTGTACCCAACAGACAAGGTTGCTGTGAATTGTATGAAAATATTGGAAATCAATGTCTTGTATGGAATTTCATTAAGAAGCAGCATCCACAAATTGATAGAGCTTCATAATTTGATGGATTGTGCAAAGAAAAATATTAGCTAGGTAAAAGGAGTCATAGAAAATTGTTAAAGTGGGGTAATTTGTACAAAATAAAAAGTATTGATTTTACTAGTGCAAAATTTTCAAATGTAGACTACTTTATCTTTTGGCTTAATAGCTTATGCTGTCTTTTCCTTTACTTTTAGCAGTACCTGGTGAAGGACCAGATGATGGGGACAGCGGGAATGAAAGCCGAAGTGGAAGTGAGGAGACCAATGTTTGTGAAAAATGCTGTGCTGAATTCTTCAAATGGACTGACTTCTTAGAGCACAAAACAACCTGCACTAAAAACCCTCTTGTGCTGATTGTAAATGATGATGTAGCAGCATCAGCCTCAGAAGAGTTTCCCGAGCCATCTCCTGCAAGCTCTTCAAGTGATCACGCAGAGAGTGAGACTGCAGAGGAAACTGTCCAGGTAGAAAATAATGAAACTTGTGATATAAAAGAAGCAGAAAAGGAAGAGGAACCCATGGAGGTTGAAACCACTGAAGAAAAAAATTTCCCAAATCAAGAAGCCTCAAACACTTCTACTCCTCTACCTCAGATACCTGATCCATCTTCCATGACTAATTATAACATGCCAAACACTAATGTTACGTTAGAGACTTTACAAAGTACAAAAGTGGCAGTTGCACAGTTTTCACAGAATGCACGTTGCATAGGTGGTACAGGTGCTGCCACTGCAGCGACAGCTATGGCAATTCCAATGATTCTAGAACAATTGATGGCACTGCAACAGCAGCAGATCCACCAGCTGCAACTTATTGAACAAATACGCAGTCAGGTTGCACTGATGAATCGACAGTCACTACGTCCTCCATTGACCTCCTCAGTTCCGGCACAAAATCCTCCAATTCCAACACCCAGTCAGCTGCAGAGCTTTACTGCACATTCAAGCCTTCAGTTAACACCTGTAGTCCCACCCATCCTCACAGGATCAGTATCTAACAATCAACCACCATCATTTGAAAATCCACAACACACATCACAACCTGCCTCTGGAGCAAGTACCCCAAATATCCCATGTTCAGTTTCCTGTACACCAACAGACACAAGCACATCATTATCAACTAATGTTAAATCAACATCAGTAACCCCTAGTCCTGTGCCCAATACAACGACCAGTACTTCTTATCCTCAGAGCTCATCTACTCCTCCATCCATTGGACATGGACATGGAAATATCCTCACTTCACCTTCCAGTTTGCCAAGCCCACTTCTACCTCAAAGTTCTTCAAACAGCGTGATCTTTCCCAATCCACTTGCAAGCATAGCTGCAACTGCTAATGCATTAGACCCCCTTTCTGCACTTATGAAACATCGTAAAGGAAAGCCACCTAATGTATCAGTATTTGAGACTAAATCTACTTCTGAGGACCCATTTTTTAAACATAAATGCAGATTTTGTGCCAAGGTCTTTGGGAGCGATAGTGCTTTACAGATCCACTTGCGTTCTCATACAGGGGAAAGGCCTTTTAAATGTAATATATGTGGAAATCGGTTTTCCACAAAGGGAAATTTAAAAGTTCATTTTCAGAGACATAAAGAAAAGTATCCCCATATTCAGATGAATCCATATCCTGTTCCAGAATATCTTGACAATGTCCCAACTAGTTCTGGAATACCATATGGAATGTCTCTTCCTCCTGAAAAGCCAGTAACAACATGGTTAGATAGCAAGCCAGTATTACCAACAATTTCAACATCTATTGGGTTGCAACTCCCCCCTACAATACCAGGTGTTAACAGCTATGGTGATTCACCAAGCATTACCCCAATGAACAGATCACCTCAACGGCCATCTCCTGCATCAAGTGAATGCAACTCTTTTTCTCCAAGCATAAATCATACAGAAAATTGCATGGTAACATCTGCAGAATCTCCACAATCTGCTCCACCAGCCACAACTACTGTCCTAAAAACTGAACCTATTGCCCTTCCTCCTACAACTCCAAGAACAGCTGAACAGACTGCAACTGGACAGATATCCTCTCCAGTGACAACATCTATTCCCACGCTAACAGACTCCAGTATATCAACAAGCCTCCCAAATCCAGTGCTTCCATCTATGCCTGAGCAGTTCAAAGCAAAATTTCCATTTGGTGGTCTTCTAGAGTCTATGCAAACATCAGAAACATCAAAACTGCAACAACTAGTTGAGAATATTGATAAAAAAATGACAGATCCAAATCAATGTGTCATTTGTCACCGAGTGCTTAGTTGCCAGAGTGCTCTTAAGATGCATTACAGAACCCATACAGGAGAGAGACCATTTAAATGCAAAATTTGTGGACGTGCTTTTACTACTAAAGGAAATTTGAAAACTCATTTTGGTGTTCATCGGTCAAAACCTCCATTAAGAGTTCAACATTCATGTCCAATTTGTCAGAAAAAGTTTACGAATGCTGTTGTTCTGCAGCAACATATCCGTATGCATATGGGTGGACAGATTCCAAATACCCCCTTACCTGAGGGCTTCCAAGATGCAATGGACTCTGACCTTTCCTATGATGAAAAGAATCTTGAAACACTGAGCAATTATGATGAGGACTTTGATGATTCTATGGATGATGATTTTGACATGAAAGATACTGCAAATGACTCTTCCAAGCCACTGATACCATACTCTGACTCATCACCTTCCTCGCCTCCCACTGTAATTTCAAGTATTGCTGCTTTAGAAAATCAGATGAAAATGATTGACTCTGTTATGAGTGCACAGCAATTTATTGGTTTAAAAACCTTAGAAAATGGATCAGGTGAAAGTGATCGCTTAAGCAACGATTCTTCATCTGCCGCAGGTGATCTTGAGAGCCAAAGTGCAGGCAGCCCTGCAATGTCTGAGACCTCTTCATCAATGCAGGTTTTGTCACCTGCACATAGTCATAGTGAAAGCATCAGATCAAAATCTCCCCATGTAATCAATCAAGAAGAGCCATCAGAACTACAGCTTAAGACAGAAAAGCCTGAAAGTCCCATGCCCACCCCAGAAACTGAAGGTGCACTGGATCTGACATCCACCAACCCTGTGAGACCAATCATCAAAGAAGAGGCCCCTTTTAGCCTGCTGTTCCTGAGCAGAGAACGTGGTAAGTTTAAAAGTACTGTTTGTAATATCTGTGGCAAGCCTTTTGCTTGCAAAAGTGCTTTGGAAATTCACTACCGCAGTCATACTAAAGAACGGCCATTTATTTGTACAGTCTGCAATCGTGGGTGTTCCACTATTGGTAATTTAAAACAACACTTACTGACACACAAATTGAAAGAGCTCCCATCTCAGTTATTTGAACCCAACTTTACTCTAGGTCCCAGCCAAACTACTACTAGCCTGGTCACCAGCACAGCGCCTGCCATGATCAAAATGGAAGTGAATGGTCACACCAAGCCGATCTCATTGGGTGAAGGTCCTCACCTTCCAGCTGGAATCCAGGTTCCTGCTGCACCACAGACAGCGATGAGCCCAGGCATCACTCCTATGCTGGCACCCCCTCCACGACGAACTCCCAAGCAACACAACTGTCACTCGTGTGGAAAGACCTTCTCTTCAGCAAGTGCACTACAGATACATGAACGTACTCATACTGGTGAAAAGCCATTTGGTTGCACAATCTGTGGTAGAGCATTTACCACAAAAGGGAATCTTAAGGTAAGGTGAAATCTCTCCAGTCATACAAAAGAAAAAACGGATTTGGGGAAAAAAAGATGTCAGTCAATTACATTTGCAAGTTTAAGAATTTGTTTAGATTGAAATGTCATTGTCATTTCATAAAACAAATGACATGTTCTAAAGGTTACCAAGGAAAAAACAGGCATAGTTGTGCCCAAATGCTTTGCACGTATGAGAACTCTGTACGCACATGCTGCAGATGAGCCCTTGAACGATCATTAATATAGTCTATAAACCATATGCAGCTGTAATTTCAATTTAGTTTGGTAAACTTTGCAGTTTACCAGGTCCATGTGAATGTATTCAATGCCTTTCCAAACAAGTAGATGAAACAGTTTAAGATTAACTATATATAATACAACGGTCATGTTATGACAATGACTTAAATCCACAAGCCTTTAAATTCTGTAAAATTTTGCTTTATAGAAAAATCACCCCAGAGGCACATTTACTTTGTCCCAAATTCCTAATCATGAGCGCACTGTAGCTAATGCTTATAGGACTGATGTTTATATCATTTATTATGTGTGTATGTAGAATCATTTGTCTTTCATGAAAAAAGATAATACATTTGTCACAGAGTAAGAAAGAAAATATTGCAATTTTTCATATTTGTTAATGAAAACCATCACAGTTATTTGCTATATATTTTGTTATTTTGATTTTTGTCAATTCAAATCAAATTAATACTTATTTGACATGGAAAGCAGTTGTAAATTATTATATCTGAGCCATGATATAAAATACGCACAGGTCATTTAGGTCCTCACATAACATGATATTTTATTAAAATACCATTTCTTTCTTACAATAACTTTTTATAATACTGCGTTTGCTTTGTATATATTTTATATCTTTTCATATTGGAGCTGTACATCAGAGTAATTTTTTTTTTCTGTACAGCAATCTGATTTTGCATTGTTGTTGTTGACTGTGTTTGGGATTAAACCTTCTAACTCTTTGATCCTTCCAAGCGCTACATCTACAATGTTTAATTGATTAAGTAGACAAAATGTGCTACGTCACTGTGTGTATTAACTCAAAGTCATCTCCCAAAAAATTTTTTTTTTTTAACCATGCAGAATCATTATGCAGCTTGGAGACCTTTCCATTAGGAATAATTGGCAAATGTAAATCTCCCTTAGAGTCTAGAATCTTAACATTCCATGAGCACCTAATTGACTGAAGCTGCTACCCTCTTTCTAATGGATATTTATAGTAGTTCAAATAGGCTTTTAAAAATGAGCCAACAAAGTTAAAAAGTGATTTTTTTGCATATGAGTAATGACATGACATCACAATATTTGCTCATGTATCAAAACAGAGAACTCCGGCCTCTATCTATCTATACAGACGTATGGAGTTAGTAGAAATCCCTTGTTCTTTCCTGGGCAATTCCCAATTTTTTTAGTTCTCAAATGTTTGTTTGTTTTTTTTGCCTTGACCATATAAGTTTAAAAAACACAAATATTCCACATGAAAAGGTCTCAAATATGTATCTAGTAGATAGATAATAAAATGCTAAAATATTATTTTTACCATTGGTGCATAAAATATTTATGGGATTTAGATATAGAGAGATCATCACCGCTGCCAACTCCCTCTAGGTATAAGGCAGGTTTCCTTAGCCATCTGGATATTGAACAAGCCATTGAATGATTTACTTTATTATTCTAGAGGTTTTGAAAATAGTTTTTTTAAGTGAAATGATCTTTGTTTGTGCTGCCTGCTACTGTATGTTTTCTTGTTTCACAATATACCTATGTAGAAGAGGAATGGCTGTTGGCTTGTTATTCTATGCACCTGCAATCTATAATTGCAGACCTCACAGTGGCATTTTGGAAGAATTTCCTGCACTAGTTTTGCAATTTAGAAAAAACCGAAAAATATATTATATATATATATATACATATATATATATATATATATATATATATATATATATATATATATGTATATGAATAACCATTGGCAGTATGTGAATTCCATTAGGATAAATTATTAAACTGGTCAAAAACAGAATTTACATTTTCAGACACAGATATAACCTTGACGATTTACATTATTATGGGTTGTGGTATTAGGGTTATTGTGTTTTTTTCTAGGCATCAGTTCTAATAAAATATCCTAGCTGTTTTGGCATTGAATAGAGACACATCTGACAAGTGTAATTTTGTTGGTAAAATATTGTACATATGTTTTTTTCACTAATTTATTTCCTTTATTTTTATTACATACAATGAATATATTGAAATCTATATGCTTTGTTTTTTGTGTCTTTTCTGTGCATAGGTCCATATGGGGACTCACATGTGGAATAATGCTCCTGCAAGACGTGGTCGTAGACTTTCTGTGGAAAATCCCATGGCTTTGCTAGGAGGAGATGCACTGAAGTTTTCTGAAATGTTTCAGAAAGATTTGGCAGCTCGAGCGATGAATGTCGACCCAAGCTTTTGGAATCAGTATGCTGCTGCTATCACGAATGGGCTGGCTATGAAAAACAATGAAATTTCTGTTATACAGAATGGAGGCATACCCCAGCTCCCAGTCAGTTTAGGTGGAAGTGCAATTCCACCTTTAAGCAACATGTCCAGTGGGATGGACCGAACGCGTACTGGTAGCAGCCCCTCTATCATTAGCTTGGACAAAATGGGCTCGGATTCTATTGTAAGTCGACCATTCACACGGTTTATTGAGGAAAACAAGGAAATTGGCATAAACTGAGTGCAATTAAGAACACAAAACTATCCAAGACTCCTCTCCTCATGTGTTGTACTATTTGTTGTACAGTTTTTTTTCTGAACTTATCACAGTGACCTAAACCCATATTCCTACTGTCCCTTTCCCATAGCAGAAATGCAGAGAGACTTGTGGATGCTTAAGAGATGTGTTTTCAAGATTGTGCATGGTACTTCTAGCAGTTAAACTGACTGGAATGGACTTTTTCCTCTTTAAACATTATTCAAAGTTCATTGAATAGCAAGTGGACCCGGGGACCCAAAAGCTGTTTGTGTTTCATATGAGATGATTCAACTTAAAAAAAAAAAAAACAATGACTTCTTTGTCCAAATTAATTGCTGGCTTTGTTCACATTAGATATAAACTTGAAGTCTATTTGTAAGGATTCTAATACAGTACTAAATAATCTGAGTTTAGTATTCCCAAATGCTGTCTATTATTGCAGTATCCTTGCCTGTAATATTTATAATAACTTTATGCGGGTACTAAAGATGAAAAAAAACGAGGCCCATTCTTTAGTGATATTTTGTACAGCAAGATACATCAGAATTTGTGACTTTTTTTGGGCTATAATTCAGTGATGTTTATTCCAATGCAGGCAAAATTGTGACATTTTATTTGGACGATAGCATGCTATACATGTGTGAGTATCTGTCTGTAACAAATTCTTTTATTTAAGTATTTGTAGCTGCTATGTGGACAGTCATTCAATATAAAAGAGAAAATGTATGGAGAAATGGTTTGATGGTTGGAAAGCCACTCACAGTCAAAACTTTTTCACTCTAAAGTATTCACATCATAGGAAGCTGTGAATAAAAAAATCTTCATGTTAACTTCACTGTACAATAAAAGGTAATGTTTGTATATTGTGTTTGCAAACTCTTAATTTATAATGTTGCCCTTTCAGTATTTTTTACTTAGGGAAATTTGTAGATACTATGAAAAAAAGTGACCAATTATGTGAAGTCATTGGGTCGAAGTCACATAAGGTAAAAAGAAAAAAAATGGAACTTAAATAATGGTTTGTCTGTTTTACTTTCTTTAGAAGAATAGCCTGGTCAGAACTGTCGGGCCTACACAGTGTGATACATCAATAATTTTTTTGGATTATAATGTAAGACACAATTGAACTAAAAATGTATTTTTCCTATACATTATCCATAGCAGACTTGCGAAAATTTCGACATATTCACTTTTTCATTTCAGTTTCTTCCTATAAGGTGACATCAATAGAGAAAACAAAATAAATATAAACTATGAGAATATGTGTTCCGGTTATTAATTGGCAATTGATTTAATTGCCAATTAATAACCAGAACACATATTCTCATAGTTTATATTTATTTTTCTCATTTCATTTAATCATTGCTATGGTAAAATGGTCGACTTTATATATTAAGAAAATTGAAGAGATACAGAAATAAAGAATGACGGCTATCGTATGTCGCTATATACATTGAACACAGTCAGTACTCAGTGGGTGACATTTACATATTGTGCATAGTATTTGAGTGACTATAGTCAAATAAAAGCATCTTTTTATAATGTTGAGTTTACTCATTAGACCCCTTCCATCACAAATTATTTATTGGCATCCTATTTAAAACAATTTTTTTATCGTAAACTAATTAAAAAAAATATGTTGAATTATAGTTATGACATATAAAGTACCATTTACGTTTAAATGTTATTTTAATGTGTCTACATGGCTAATTAGAAATAGTGAATATGACATTTACCAGAATATTTTATCTCACTTGTTTTGTCATTTTTGTGGAAATAAATACACAATGCTACGGTACATATGCATATTGAAAAACCCTTCACAAAGGATGTCTAAAAGTATATACAAAGCTTGTACAAGCAAATCCTAATGGCATCTTGTGAAATTAGATCTTTGTTTCAGACCATGGGTGATATTTTGAGTGATACAAAAAAAATAATCCAGAACATATTTTTATACTGCAGTACGTTTTAGAGACAATAAACTACTTGAAACATGGGCCTAAAAAGCATGATTTTTTGAACTTCTTTAATTTTTGGGATAAGACAGGCACTGATCCTTAATGATGTCTTGGTGTAGGCCGTGGAAATGAAAAAATGCTGGAAAGAATTCTGTGTGAATTGTGTTGCTGGACTAATATGTAAAATGTAATAATTCATAAATTATAACTGATAACATACAATACCGGTATATGCACAATACCATTCTCTATTTTTTCAGTGTCCAACCAGATTTTTTACACTTTTTAGTGATGCAAAGGCCATGCCCATGATACAAATTTTCACTCTGTTAGCAGAAAGTAATTTTGTTGTGAGAAACTTCTGGTTAAAAATTTAACATAAACAACTTTTACTTGACAATACTGAAAACAGCATCCCATCAGATTCTTGATTTACAGTTAAGACAATTATTGAGCCCAAAGCTTCTTAATGTATTAAAAATGTTTTATGAAGATGGACACAAGAATACATTTTTCCTTTTTATGGATTCAAGTAAAAATACAACTTTAGGTCATGAGTTTAACTATAGTAATAAAGGAAAAATATATCAGACTATTAATACATTGACCAATTTATGAGCAGCAAAATAAAAGTAGAATCTACTGTATAACATAGCAAAATGAAAGAAACATGTGGAAACAGAAAAAAAAGCAGATGAAGCTACAGATAGTCTACTGCTTTGCCCACATAGAGTTAATCTACCTGGACTCAGTTTAGTTTCTTTCTTGTTAGCGATAAAGCTACACAGTACTCCATTTTCAATTTTAGAACAGACCTAAATAACACTCAGCGCTGCACATCTTATATATTATTAGTGGATGTGGCATACAGGAAAATCTAGGCCTTAAAATGAACACTTCCATAAAAAAAATGAGAAATACAGTCTTATTAGTCTGTTAAAATGTTATGTTTTTTTGTGGGGTGGGTATGCAGTTTAGCTTACGTTTTTGTTAGACTTTGTATGAGAATTTGTTTTCCTTATTTGTGAACCGTTAAATTAAAGGTTTACATTCTACATACAATAACAAATTTGCTGACTACTAAAAATTGAGCTATAATATTTGCCATTTTTATATTATGTAAAATTCTATTTTAGAGTGAAAAACTTGATCTCAGTATCATTATGAATATCACTGGTATTAATATGAAAATAATTTCATAAATCTAATACCGAAAACTAATTTATAAACACAATATTATTTATACACTAGTAAAATTTGCCATTATAAGGAAATATTAGCCTTCAAAGTTCAATAAAATGCAGTAATGTGATTTATTTTATTACCTTTTTTTAAAAATTATCACTACCTTCTTATGCAAAATATGCCGGTACATTTTTTATGTTCTGTTCACATGAAACCAATATCTAAAGTCTCTATACTTCAATAGTTTAGTGAAGGAAAACCAAACCATATAAATTCATACCAATTTATAATAATCATAATAGTATTTTTAATAGGATTCACACAATGAAACAAGGCAAGTTATTATATTATCATCATACTAAACAATCATATATGGAAAAACAACTTGGACAAAACCAAGGAGATTGAAAATGGTTAAAATAAAATAATAATAGAATATTCACTGATTACAACAATATATGGTAAAAAAGAATAATGATTAAGATAAAACATAATACACACAGTAGTCTGAAAATAATCACTAATAAAAAATATTTTGTAAAGATAATAATGAATATGATATGATAACATAACAGAATATTATCAATATTTGACCATTAAAATATCTCTGTATTCTAAGGAAATTTCTATTATATAACCCTATCATATTTAAAGAAAATTAATTTGTATTCCATTGTTCATGACAATATTTTATAACTGTATATAACATAGTACATACAAAGTTATTGTTTTATCATAGGTTGGCCTGAAGCATAAGAATCTTTATAATTCAATTCTGCAAAAAGCAAAAAAAACTGTTCGGCTTAAAGGTTAAAAAAAAATAAAATGTTACATAATGGATCCTATATGGAAATGTAGCTTTCACAAAAACTGCACTGTTTTCTAGTCTATAAGTGAGCACTACGGCATAAAAAGCTTGACAATGTAGACAAAAGTCTACCCAACTTTTCATGGTGTTTTAAATGCTTGTTTATACCACAGTCTTCATAAAAATACTGTTAAAAAAATAAGCTACAATAAAGATTTTTTTTAAAATAAAATAATATTATAAGCACTGTATTATTATGTTATACGAAATATACATAAAAAATACAATTAAATCAGGATAAGATCCCCCGCAGTTACATCTAAAAAAATGTAATGCTCACGTAGTTTTTATTTATTTCCAAGTGTATTTTCTTTGCTGTAAAAACTGCAGCAAATAAAATAAATTGTTATAAATGTGAAGATTATAATTGAAATAAAAATGTTACTCATTTTCAGAAGAAAAATGTTCTAAGGGCTTCCATATCTATCCTGTTTTTGTGATGATTAGAAATGCAAGAGAAATAAACCCATGTGGTACAATAACCATAGTTTCCATAGAAGCAATTACATAGAACTGCTTTTGCATCAATAACTGCATCTTCCAATCACTGCATAATGCAAATTGGTCTCCATCCTTACATTGCTTTCAGTGGAAGTTTTAGTCTCTACCAAAAGGATCTGTAGTTTTTGAATCTAATATTTAACCTGTTCTAGTACTGCTTAAAGACCTTTATGATGGTAGCAATGCTACAATTGTAAGATAATGTCCCTAGAACACAAGGGAACAAATAGTATAACAGGTTATGGCCCACCACAAAACTAATTTATCACTTCAGTTCTAAATATATAAACGTATAGTTTAAAGATGAATCGTCACTGAACGCGACTCAAAGTAAAGCACAAAGATGCTTTATAACCTCACATTACATAGAGACTTGTTCATTCACATACATTGAAACCTCTTTGAACCAACTATCCAATTGCATTGAAATTGCTTTTCTAAAAGGGTGGTCCTTTCAAAGAGATAAGCCAGTATGTAAAATAAATGGTGGAACTTAAAATCTAGTCTGAATAATTAAATAGCCTTCTGAAAGAGGTGCCTTTTTGGAGAAGTTCTCTACATCTTGATTGCAAAGGCAGACTGAAAAGCTACTATACTACATGAGCCCTGAACATTAAGGTTACCATACCAAACAACTTATAGTAGTCCTTTTTATAATTTTTTCAGTTTTAAGAAAAAGATGAAAATTATGCAATTTTTCATTTATAGTTCAAGTGGTTCAAAGGGGTTTTATGGATATTTAATGTATCTTGGACTCCCAGGTCGCTGCTGGGAACGATGTTGTCCGAGTAGTACGCCACTTTTACAGACTGACAATAATACGCACCAAACCAAAGATAAAATCAATTTTAGAGGAAAAATTGTTATGAAACATTCTTTCCTGTATATGTACTTGTATATAATGTGCAAGTGCTGCCAAAAATTACAAGGAAGAGGTACTCCGATACAACCTGTATATCACATAAAGGAGAGCCTCATTCACATTGTGGTACAATTGTTCAGGTAGTGGGACTCCTACACTCATAAAACCTATGCACTAAGGCAAAGAGCTGCCAAAAATTACAAGGAACCGGCACTCCAATACACCCTTTATTACACGTAAAGAAGGGCATACACATCCTTGAAAAATTATGATTGATGGCCTGCTGGTGACCCTCAAAAACATTAAAAGCAAGGGCCTGCTGCTGAGCTGACCATCCCAAAAATTTTGTGGGCGAGGTCCTGCTGCCGAGCAGACCATCTAAAAATTTTTGTGGGCGATGGCCTGCTGCCAAGCTGACCATCTAAAAAAATTTGTGGGCGAGGGCCTGCTGCCGAGCTGACAATCTAAAAAATGTTGTGGGCTAGGGCCTGCTGCCGAGCTGACCATCTAATAAATTGTGTTGGCGAGTGCCTGCTGCCGAGCTGACCATCTAAAAAATTTGTGGGCGAGGGCCTGCTGCCGAGCTGACCATCTAAAAAATGTTGTGGGCGACGGCCTGCTGCCAAGCTGACCATATCAAAAATTTTGTGGGCGACGGCCTGCTGCCGAGCTGACCATCTAAAAAATGTTGTGGGCAAGAGCCTGCTGCCGAGCTGACCATCTAAAACATTTTGTGGGCCAGGGCCTGCTGCCGAGCTGACCATCTAAAACATTTTGTGGGAGAGGGCCTGCTGCCGAGCTGACCATATAAAACATTAGGAGTGAGGGCATCCTAATAAGCATGTTGATATGATGGAGGAGGAGGACGAGAAAAGGAAGATTGAACCCTATACCCTTTTTAGTGGTGGAAGGGGGCGCATGGGAATACAGTGTATTCAATACACCATAAAAGCCACATTTAGAGTGCCTTTATGTTCAGATGCTTTCCTCTGGTGGAGTAGAGAAGTCAGGGGCAACGCAGATCTTGTTCATTTTGATAATAGTCAACCGGTCAGCATTTTCAGTTGACAGGCGGATGCGCTTATCAGTTTTTATGCCCCCAGCAGAACTAAATACCCTCTCTGACAAAACACTGGCGGCAGGGCAGGCCGGCACCTCCAAGGTGTAGAGCGCCAGTTCGTGCCATGTGTCCAGATTGGACAACCAATAGGGGATCACTGAGGATGCTGACACGGTCTGCTACGTACTCCTTCACTATCTTCCAAAGATTTTCCCTCCTTGTGACACTAGGCCACGCATCAGGTTGAGGATGCTGGCGAGGTGTCATAAAACTGTCCCAGGCCTTGGAGAGTGTTGCCCTGCCTCTGTTGAAACTGCTGTGTGTTGCCCTCGTCTCCCCTCCTCGGTTGGCCAAGGAACTACGTACTCTGCAGCCAGCGTTGTCAGATGGAAACTTTTGGAGCAATTTTTCCACAAGGACCTTCTGGTATTGCACAATTTTAATCGTCCTCTCCACTACTGGAATGAGAGATGAGAAGTTCTCTTTGTAGCGGGGGTCAAGAAGGGTGAACAACCAGTAATTGGTGTTGGCCAAAATGCGTACAACGCGAGAGTCACGGGAAAGGCAGCCTAACATGAAGTCAGCCATGTGTGCCAGAGTCCCAACAGACAAGACTTCGCTGTCCTCATCAGGAGGATGACTCTCAATCTCCTCATCCTCTTCCTCCTCTTCTATCCATCCACGCTGAATAGATGGAATAAAACTTCCATGGGTACTACCCTCTGTAGCGGAGGCAACCGTCTCCTGGTCCTCCTCCTCATCATCATCATCATCATCCAATTTGCGCTAAGAAGATGAACTGAGGGTGGTCTGGCTATCACCCTGTGTACTTTCTTCCCCCATTTCCACCTCTTCCACATGCAAAGCGTCCGCCTTAATTGTGAGCAGCGAGCATTTGAGTAGACACAGAAATGGGTTGGTTACGCTGATAATGGCGTTATCGCCGCTCACCATCTCTGTTGATTCCTCAAAGTAGCGTAAAACCTCACAGAGGTCAGACATCAATGCCCACTCGTCGCTTGTGAAGAGCAGAAGCTGACTGGAAAGGCGACGACCATGTTGCAGCTGGTATTCCACTACTGCCCTCTGCTGCTCACAAAGCCTGGCCAACATGTGAAACGTTGAGTTCCAGTGCATGCTCACGAGGTTGGCAAATGCAAGCGCTGCTGCAGCGTTGCCAGACCGGCGGAAGCTGTCGATGACTTGCAGAAATGGGCACACACGCGGCGCACCTTCAGCAGTAGCTCAAGAAAATTGGGGTAGGTTTTGAGAAACCGCTGAACCACTAGGTTGAACACGTGGTATGTGTGTGAGCTTGCCGAGCTCCAAAGCCGCCACCAAGTTACGGCCATTATCAGACACAACCATGCCTAGTTGTAGGTTGAGTGGCGAGAGCCACAGCTCAGTCTGGTCCCTTATCCCCTGCCACAGCTCTGCGGCAGTGTGCTGTTTGTCACTTAAGCAGATCAGTTTAAGCACGGCCTGTTTCTGCTTCCCCACTGCCGTGCTACACTGCTTCCAGCTACTGACTGATGGCTGACTAGTGCTGCAATATGATAATTCAGTGGTGGAAGTGGAGAAGGAGGTGGAGGAAGAGAAGGGGGTGGTTGCATCCACTAACATAGGGGGCGGCGGAAACCCTGATGGAAGTAGGGCCTACAATCTTTGGCGTCAGTAGCACCTGTGCCATCCCAGGGTACTACTTGCTCCCAGCCTCCACAAGATTCACCCAGTGTGCAGTCAGGGAAATGTAGCGTCCCTGGCCAAATGCACTTGTCCATGTGTCAGTCGTTAAGTGGACCTTCCCAATAACTGCGTTGGTCAGGGAACGGGTGAAGTTACGGGACACATGCTGGTGTAAGGCTGGGACTGCACACTGTGAAAAATATTGGCGACTGGGGACAGAGTACCACGGGACAGCCGCCACCATCAGGCTGCGGAAAGACTGTGTCCACAAGCCTAAATGGCAACATTTCCAGTACCAGCAATTTGGAAAGGTGCGCATTTAGTGCTATGGTCTGTGGGTGGGTGGCTTGTATTTGGGTTTTCGTTCAAAGGCCTGGGGTATAGACATCTGTATGGTACGCTGGGACACAGAAGTGGATGTGCTAGCTGATGGTGCTTGCAAAGGTCCAGGTGCATGGAGGGAGGCATCCGGGCCTGCATCTTAGACAGGGGATTGGCCAGCAAGTAACACAGGGGAAGAGGAGGCAGTGGTGTGACCCGCAGGCACTGGTTGTGGACCCAGGCGTTCAGCCCACCTATTAGGGTGCTTTGATGCCATGTTGCGGATCATGCTGGTGTTGGTGAGGTTGCTAGTGTTCACGCCCCTGCTCATTTTGGTATGGCACAGGTTGCAAATGACAATTATTTTATCGTCCGCACTTTCCTCAAAAAAACACCAGACTGTGGAACACCTACCCCTTGGAAAGGGAGATTGCTGCAAGAGGGTGCTCCGGGGAACAGTTGTGGGCCTGTTTGGTGTGCCCCCCCTTCACCCTTTTGCCACCCCACTGCCTCTTCCAGCCTGTTGCAGTGTTGCAGATCCCTCCCCCTCTGTACTGCTGTCCTCGCTCGGCTTGCCACCTTCCCAGGTTGGGTGAGTGACTTCATCGTCCACCACCTCCTCTTCCACTTCCTCATTCTGGTCATTCTCCTGACTTGTTGACCTAAAAACAACCTCAGTTATTGACAACTGTGTCTCATCCACAT
Organism: Bufo bufo; assembly: GCF_905171765.1. Taxonomy (NCBI): domain Eukaryota; kingdom Metazoa; phylum Chordata; class Amphibia; order Anura; family Bufonidae; genus Bufo; species Bufo bufo. The sequence goes on from NC_053393.1 coordinate 433,317,729, forward strand.
CATGAACCTCTTGAGACACTAATTGCGGTTGACTTATTTGCAACTGTCTCATCATCATCATCCACCTCGTCAAACACTAACTGACGTTCCCAACCTCCATCTTCTGACTGTGAATGCTCCAGAGTTTGGGAATCAGGGCACAAGATCTCCTCATGTCCCTCTTCAAGCGGGCTTGGCAAGAGGCCCAAATTAAGGAATGCCGATGAAAACAGCTCCTTGAAATATCTGAGTGTGGAATCACTGTTTGTTAAGACTCTCCATGGTGGGTGGGAGGAGTATTAGGGTGAGGATTCTGTTGACCAGGTTCTTGGCTACAGAGACTGGACTTTGTGGAAGACAATGTGGTGCTTATCCGACTGGAAGCATTATCTGCTGCAATCCAATCGACCACCTGGTTGCACTGGTCTGACTTTGAGAGTGGCGTCCTGCGCCGCCCTGCAAACTGGGACATGAAGCTAGGTATTGTGGATGAGTGTGTTTCTTGTGCTCTGGCAGCAGGCACAGTTTCACTGCGCCCAGGGCCATGGCCTCTGCGTGCACCATCAGCAGCATGGCCACTTCCCCATCCCTTACTGCTCGCCTTGCGCATATTAAATGGTATATATGCTTGCAAGTATGTCACACGTACAGTAGCGCAGGTTTTGTTAAAGTATGCACAAATAAAGTACACAGAATGTCACCGATATTTTTAGGATGCACACACGTTAAACAGGAGGTATAGGCGCAAGTAATGTCGCTGTCACCACCGCCTAATAAAAAATTACACTGAATGAATGTCACTGATATTTAGGTTGGGCAAACGTTATACAGGAGATGTAGCGCAGGTAATGTCGCTGCTACCAGCAGCAAAAAAATTAGACTAAATGTCACTGATATTTTGGATACGCAAACGTTATACAGGAGATGTAGCGCAGGTAATGTAACTGTCCGCAGCGGACACAGTCTATGGAAAAAGTGCACTGGATGTCACAGATATTTTTAGGCTGCGCACACGTTAGACAGGAGATGTAGCGCAGATAATGTCGCTGTCTGCAGCGGCCAAACAACTGCAAGCTATTTAACGCAGGTTGTGCTAAAAATATTTATTGCTGCCAGATACAACTATAGTCCTTAATAGGACTTTTGGGTCTCTGACAAGTTTTAGCAATATATACAGTTGAAACTCGAAAAATTTGAATATTGTGCAAAGTTCATTTATTTCAGTAATCCAACCTAAAAGGTGAAACTAATATATGAGATAGACACATTATATGCAAAGCGAGATATTTCAAGCCTTTATTTGGTATAATTTGGATGATTATGGCTTACAGCTTATGAAACCCCAAAGTCTCAATTTTGAGGTACCTTTTGCTCAGGGGGTATGGATTAATTAGCTGACTAGAGTGTGACACTTTGAGCCTAGAATATTGAACCTTTTCACAAAACTCTAATTTTAAGCTGCATTAATGCAATTCCTTTTAATTTGCATTACTGAGATAAATGGACTTTTGCACGATATTATAATTTTTCGAGTTTCACCTGTATTGCTGCAACACACAATAGTCTTTGATAGGACTTTTGGGTCTCTAACAAGTTTTTGTAATTTAGTGCAGGTTGCGCTAAAAATATATATTGCTGCCACACACAATAGTCCTTAAAAGGACTTTTGGGTCTATAACAAATATAAAAACTAAAATATTGATATTTCAATCCCTACACTATCTCCCCCTTCTGCTCTCCAGCTCTCCCTTACTAATACTGAGCCAAACACATGTCATCGGGTGCTACATAGCACCCGATGACGCGTTCCAGCCAGCCAATCACTGCAATGCCAGCAGCCAACATAGCTGCGGCATTACAGTGAATGGCAGTACTTACCTGCACGCTTATTGGCATGCGGGGAGGAGACTCGAAGCACATGCGGTATTCGACCGAACACCGCGATGTGCCGAGCTTTGCGATGCTCGAGCTGAACTAGTGTTCGGCCGAGCATGCTCACCCAACACTAGTAGTCATCAATGAAAGGCTGTTACAAGCATGGTAATCAAATATAATAGTTTAAAGGGATTGATTGGGATTAGAAAAACACGGCTAGTATTGAAGCAATATCACACACAACTTCTGGACGGTTGAGGAGCTGTAATTTTTTTTTTGCTTTTCATAATCAGCAGTGTAAAATCCTTTCGAACTGGAAGGAAAGTGTGGCCTGAGATCAAGCAGCATCCGAAAAATAAAACAAAGAACTACATTAATTTGCAAGATATAGCCCTAAGGCTGGGTTTCCATGTTACTTCCTCTGTACTTGCCATAAAACTAGGGTAGCTGATGGTAAACCATGGAAATTTGCAGTAATCCGCTCCAGGTTTTGCTGTGCCGTTCTTGGCCAAACAGCAAAATACCGCATGGCAGCCGGAACACAAGTGTTTGTGAGCAAGGTTTAGGCGCATGATGACATTTTTCCTACTTTCCTTATATCGGAGGTCAAAATCACAAAGGTATTATCCAAAATAAAATAGGACATTTAACTTTTCATCTGGAACCTGAATTTAGTATCATAATCCCATGTTATAAAAAAAAAGGATCATTCAACTATATACATGTGAACCTCTGCTATGGCAGCAGTTAAATAGTAATCAATTTGTCTATTCACAATTACCTTTTATGCCGCAGAAAATTAATCATTTTACTAGCTTCAATCATTAGGGAATGTAGAATGCTAATTCAGACCTTATTACAGACACAATTCTTCATTTTGTCCTTCCTCGGCTTGGCACAAGAGCCTCATAAACAGTTTTTCTCCTTCCTCTATGATCTTGAGAGCTGAATTCATTTTCAGCTTTGTTGATCAAGATATTCATTGCACATCTAGGAAATGCATTTCAATAATGCGCTTCTTTTAATAAACTGCATTTAAACATAATACATTAGTAATCACCCTTTATGAATAAATGAAAGATTCGATATTCTGTTTAATTGGTTATCGTAAGATTTACTGTTACAGTTAAGCAGAATCTTATGTGAAGAGCTGAAACTGTGCTGCACAATATCAATGTCTTGCCTAAGAAATTCCCATTACTCCACCTTCTAATTAAATGTGTACTCATTTTGAACATTTGAACATTACTGTCAACAAATTCTCATTGGTTTTCTGGCCCTTTGTATTATACTAGTAATACCCTGTATCCTGGTTCATACAGTTGCAAGAAAAATTATGTGAACCCTTTGGAATTGTCTAGATATCTGCATTGATACTAATAAAATTTGGTTTGATTGTTAAAGTCACAATTATAGACAGACACTACAGGGGTAATTTATCAAATCTGCTAAACGAGTTTTGTGCTGTAAAAAAGTCACAAGTGATGCTATTTGGTCTAATTTTGCATTATTTGGTGAACATGGCCACTTTTAGAAGTGCAGTAAAAAGCAGTCAGAATTAGAACACCTTTAAAGTGGATCGACACTTTCTGGTTACTGTTGACCAATGTGTTTATGAGATGATTATATGACACTAATATAGTCTTTTTTGAAATTCTGCACTATTTTCTATATTTCATAAGGTATGCTCCCTTGTTTACAAGGTCTTTTGTGCTGTCAACACAGAGATCCTGTCCATAATATGGCTGCTGATACAGGGTCATGTGACCAGGCAAATCACCTCCATGTGGTGTCTCCTCCATTCAAATACACAGTACCTGCACTAAACTCCCAACAAAACAAGTTCAGGTGGCAGGGGAATGAGGGAGGTATCACATGGAGGTGATCTGCCTGGTCACATGACCCTTCATCAGTGGCCATTTTATGGACAGGACTAGTGTTGAGCAAATCGATCTCCAAGTGGAAATTGATCAAAATTTCAGGGAAAATTCAATTCGCCGCAAAGCCGAATTTCCTCGTGCTTCGTGGTAGCAAATTAATTTCCCTGAATGGCAGTAAAAAAAAATTAAAAATCATACTTACCTCATTCGTTTGAGTGCAAAGAGCCAGTCACCTCCATCTTGATTAAAGATCCTGTGCAAAATTCTGTGTATAGTGACGTATGACGTCACCATACCAGCCGACATGATGACGTCATCACGGCCCACGCAAGATTTTGCGCTGGATCTACAATCAAGATGGCGGTGGCCGGCTCTTCACGATCAAATGGATGAGGGCAAGTATGATTTTATTACTTTTTTAAAATGTTACACTGTATTATTGCTGTCAGATGCCGTGATCAGCTATGAAAGCTGCATCTGAGGGGTGCAATGACAGGGACCGGCGCAATCGCTGCTCCCTGTCATCAAAACCACTAGTTACAAAGATATGCGCTTCATGATGAAGTAATTCGTCACAAAGCAAATTTTTTTGTAAAATTCGGTGAAGCAGCCGAATTTTTCAATACTTCGCTCATCATTAACAGGACCACTGTGTGGACAGCAGAAAAGACTTTGTAAAAAAGAGAGCATACGTTATGAAATATGAAAAAAGGTTCAGAATTTTAACAAAGGCAATATTAGTAAATGCCATATAATCATCTTACAAACACATTATTCAACAGTAACGAGAAAGTGGCCAACCCCTTTAAGTCTCATTTAGGACTCATGCAAACGACAGTTGTTTTTAGCGGTCCGCAAAATGGGGTTCCGTTGTTCTGTGATCCGTTTCCGTTTTTGGTTCCGTTGTGTTGCCGTGTGTCTTCAGTTTTTTTTGGTGGACCGTCAGAAAAAAGGAAGGAAAAAAAAAAGTGTCATTTTAATATCTCCACCCAGAATACTGGTATATATGCTGGTCACCTGAGTTTGCTTTGGTGGCCATTTTCTGTAGTCTTTACAGGGTACAGAGGTTCGTTTGGTTGCTTGATGACTCAGAGGAAGAGGTCGTATTGCACTGGCTTGTTTCTCGGCAATGGGGACAGCGATCCATTTTGTTGGACGAGGAACCTAGTAGAAGGCAGCGTTTTTGTGTCCCTCCGATTGTTTCACAACGCTACCGGAAATGATGCTTTCATACCCTCTACCAAGATCTTTGGCAGCATCCAGAAAAGTTTTTTTCCTTCTGTCGGATGTCAGTGTCTACATTTGATTGCTTGCTTTCGTCTCTACGTACTGTCTATACCTTCATGGACACCAATATGAGGAGCAGCATTTCTCCTGAGGATAGGTTCATCATCACGTTGAGGTAAGCAATATCTTACTTATAGTTTAAACAGTAATGTGCACTGCATCTTGCAGGAGGAACATGTTTCTGGAAATGGCTGGTGTCACACATGTGGTAATGTTTGCTGAAGCAACCTTTCTTTGTACTTAATGTTTTGCGCAAATTGTAAGCTCTCTTTTTTTGTTTAAATCCCTGACACATAACATGGAAAGATTAAAGGTAGTTGTTTATTTTAGAACAGAAAGAACTGGGCACTCTCAGATATCTCAACCAATACTGAATTTATTAATTAAGATAAACCTAGTCCTACCCAATTGAAGGGTAGACTAAAAAACAATATAAAATACTGATATCGACTAGAGCATAAAAGTCGAGGACATCTACAATGGAATAAAATAACACGTCAGGAGGCACAATAAAATAGATAATAAAATAGATAGTGAAATTGATGAATACAAAACAAAGTGCATAAAGTGATATCTCAAATTAAGCAATAGTAGAACAGCATACATATATAGCAGCAATCAAAAGTGTGCAACAGAAGATCTCAATGCAGTATATCTAATTGATCTAGAAGGATGGCCAGTATAAATTCCGGATCCAATGGTAAGTGTCTTATCATCCAATGTAAGATCCTGAGGATCGATACTTATTCGAGTATAAGTTATTTAGCATGAAGGTAAGTGTCTTAATCCAATATCATGTTTAATCAAATATGGGTTGGTTAATATCAACTTACGATCCAACTGAATCGCATAGGAAAACTTGTGTTTAGCTTTTCCCCAGCAAGCAATACTAGCGGCGTCCCGCTATGCTGAAGTCTCAGCGGCTTCCCTCTGAAATAGTTCACTATGTGCTCTCAGCACACCTAAGCTACACTACAATCTGAGGAGCAGACCACAGACTTTACATCAAGATTACATGACACAACCAACAGGGAGATTGCACAACCAACACAATGATTATCACAATCAGAATTACTGCCCCAGGGCGAGACAATACGAGGAAGAAAGGGGAAGACAAGGAGGGGAGGAAGGAAGAAGGCGCCATTACCCCAGATAAATGAATCCCTTATCCACAGTGACTCTATCATCAATTTAAGTTCTGTCTCCTTATCAAATACCCAAAGTCAAATAAAGGTTTGAAATTCGCCCCTACAGTGCGATTAAACAAATTCAAAACTTTTATTGGGATCGAGAAGTTTATGAGACGCCTTTGCCTAAAAAAATATTTTTTAAGGAATCATAAAGATAGGGAAAATAGTCAGACAAACCAATATGAACAATATACACATACAACCTTGAGAAACATGTCTAAAAAGTATCCCAGGAGTGAATTGAGCCAGGAAATGATCACTTTTAAAGAATGTGTTGAAAATGATTTGCGGAAGATCAAAAATAATATTAAGTATAGACGCCAGAACTTAACAAGAGAAGAAATAACAGCTTTGAAAACACTTCAAAAAAATAATAATATTATTATCCGTCCTGCGGATAAAGGGGGATCAATAGTCATGCAAGATATAGAAAAATACAATTCAGAGTGTTTAAGACAATTGTCTGACACTTACTAAAAATTGAGAAAAGATCCAACTTATCAATTTTATTTAGAGCTGGTCAATTTCTGTGAAGAAGGGAAGATTAGCAGCATTTTAAATGAAGATGAATACAATTTTATATTAAATAAACATCCATGTATACCAGTGTTTTATTGTATACCTAAAATCCATAAGGATGCGACTAACCCACCAGGACTTCCCATTGTTTCAGGGATTGATTCCCTGACCTCTAATCTTTCGCAGTACATCAATGTGTTATTGCAGCCAAGGGTTAAGAACATTCCGTCATACACAAAAGATACGACACAGATCATCGAGATAATAGAAAAGGTAGTACTTGGGGAAAATTGGATAATGGGGACGTTGAACGTACAATCATTATACACTGTCATTAACCATGAACAAGGCAAACGGGCAGTTAATACTCAGTTACAACAAGAAGGTAGGTTAGCCCCAAGACAGATCAATTTTTTAATTGATGGCATAGATTTTATCTTGTCCCATAATTATTTTTATTTTAATGGCGATTATTTTTTACAAATCCAAGGGACTGCTATGGGCACCAGGTTCGCCCCCAGTTATGCCAATTTATTCATGGCTAACTGGGAGGAGCAAGTCGTGGCTCTCAGACTGGGGACGGACCTGGTGCTATGGCAAAGGTATATCGATGACATATTTTTTATTTGGAAGTCAGGTAAAGAGAAACTGGATGTTTTTTTAGAGGAAATTAATTTTAATGAATACAATCTTAAATTTACGGGTGTTACAAGTAGGGAATGTTTGTACCTATGTCAAACAGTCAACAAGGAATAGTTACATTTTATACAGCAGTTGTCATCTCCCCAGTTGGCTCATTAATATTCCTCAAGGCCAGTTTCGAAGAATAAAATGAAACTGTACACTGAACGCCTAATTTGACCTAGAAGCTGATAAAATGAAAAATTAGTTTTTAAAGAAAGAATATCCCGTTGAGCTGGTAGATGGAGCATTGAATAAAGTGTGGAATATGGAACGAGCTGACTTTTTTGGTGAAAAAAATAAAGCCCTGAAGGAACAGAAGGGAGACCAGTTACGGTTAATATTACTGTATAGTCACGACCACAAAAAGATTAAGACCATTATACAAAAACACTGGCACTTAATGCAAAAAGACAAAATAATAGGCTCCACCATCCCTACAAAGCCGCAAATTTAGGCAACAAAGTAGCACCTACAATTAAAAATGATAGTAAACAGACCACTTCGATCCAAAGTTGGGCGAATATTTTTGTTTTTTTTAGATGTGGGCAATGTAACAATTGCAAGATTACTACTTTTCCTCGAATAACTAGTTAAGTGATATCAACTACAAACAAACACAGACACTCTATAAAGCATTTTTTATCTTGTAATTCGGAAAATGTTATTTATATTATAGAGTGTCCGTGTAAACGCCAATATGTTGGGAGGACCAAAAGGTCCTTGAAGAAACGTATATCTGAACATGTTGCCAACATTAGTAAAGGTCTTGAAACTCATTCACTATCCAACTATTTTAGAATTGCCCACAATAAAAATCCATCGGGCCTAAAATTTGCGGCTATTGATAAAGTAGAAAAAGATTGGAGGGGTGGGAATCATATGGTCAAGATGTCCAGGTTGGAAACCCAACGGATCTTTGAGTTGAATACTCTGCTTCCTGGTGGTCTGAATGCAGAGTTTGAACTCTTTGGTTTCCTTTAGACATCAGGTGGGCGCCCCTTGCCGACGGCTAACCTTGCCAGGTATTTCTAATTCCTGGCTGGTTCTCCCTTTGTAAGGGGCCCCCACCCTATGCTTCGCCAATAGCTTTGCTAAGAAGTTCTCCTCAACTACAATATAAAGACTTGCGTTCAGATGGGATATTATGTTAAAACAATCAGTTTTGGGGCGTATAGTATATTTAATGCTATAATATACCGCTATTTGGAAGAAGGATTATTGAGATTAATCTATTTAACATTTTATTCACAAAATCGCAGCAATACCGCACCGGTACCTCATGGGATCCTATGCATTTTGTATACCAATTGAAAGAACAACCAAGTCTATGTAACTGTATGTTGGGATTTTGAGCTATAATATTGCTTTGGCACTTTGTGACTGTTTTTATTATTCCTTTTATTTTTTTTATTTTTTCAGTGTTTTATGGTGAAGATCAATTAGATGAATATATGCATTCATATTTGTATACTGATATCTAAGTTATTATTCACATATAGCAGTATTTTCCATATTCGAGTAAAGGATCGATACTAAAACTACTATCCGGTTCTGACAACAAAGATCCAGACCAGACTTTGTATGACATCATAACCCCTATAAAAGAGGGGCATTCTGGGGGGACTTGCAACCACTGAGGAAGGGGTTATCCAATACCCGAATTGCGTCTGGTTTTAATTCCCCAAAGGACCACTTGTTAAGTGTAATGGAGACAACCTATACGAAAGTGCCCGTCTGATATCGTCTGCCGTGCGTTAGGTGGCTGAAATCTTGCTGGAATAGAGACTGTGTACAATTGTTGAGGTCCACGTGCAAACAAGTCGCCGTCGTGGGAGTTTAGACGGAAGAAGCTCGTAAGACCAGGGTCGACTACACTCAAAGACCACAGTCCAGAGCAATTTTTGGGCACCTGCTCCATCGAATGGTAAGATCGTTTGATTTTTTTATGCCGGCTTATGTGTGCTGAGAGCACATAGTGAACTATTTCAGCGGGACGCCGCTGAGACTTCAGCATAGCGGGATGCCGCTAGTATTGCTTGCTGGGGAAAAGCTAAACACAAGTTTTCCTATGCGATTCAGTTGGATCGTAAGTTCATATAAACCAACCCATATTCGATTAAACATCGATTCTTATATTTGATTGAGACACTTACCTTCATGCTAAATAACTTATACTCGAATAAGTATCAATCCTCAGGATCTTACATTGGATGATAAGACACTTACCATTGGATCCGGAATTTATACTGGCCATCCTTCTAGATCCATTAGATATACTGCATTGAGATCTTCTGTTGCACACTTTTGATTGCTGCTATATGTGTATGCTGTTCTACTATGCACTTTGTTTTGTATTCATTGATTTCACTATCGATTTTATTATCGATTTTATTGTGCCTCCTGACGTGTTATTTTATTCCATTGTAGATGTCCTCGATTTTTATGCTCTAGTCCAGGCATGGCCAACCTGTGGCTCTCCAGCTGTTCTAAAACTACAACTCCCACCATGCCCTGCTGTAGGATAATAGATGTAGGCAGTCTGGGCATGCTGGGAGTTGTAGTTTGGCAACAGCTGGAGAGCCTCAGGTTGGCCATCCCTGCTCTAGTCGATATCAGTATTTTATATTGTTTTTTAGTCTACCCTTCAATTGGGTAGGACTAGGTTTATCTTATTTAATAAATTCAGTATTGGTTGAGATATCTGAGAGTGCCCAGTTCTTTCTGTTCTTATTGCTACCTAATTGAGTAGATAGGGTGAACCTACTCTACTGAGAGCACCTCATATGATCTCTGGTTGCTCCTGTGTGCCACATTATTTATATTTTCAGTTGTTTATTTTAATCAGGTTTCAAATTTGTGGTCCTCTAACGTCATCATCATGCAGAGTGTTCACATCATCCTTTAAGTCGCCCATACCTTCTGCATGGAAATGGGGTAAACACAGTTGTTGGAACTTAGTTGTGGGAGTACTGCCCAAACCACAATTGCTGCTACTTTTTGTTTAATACACACATATTCACGTGATATATTTATATAAATACGTGAATGGACATAGATTGTTTAAAACACATGTCTCGTATACAACATTTTAGGCGAATCATGTATGGGATGTTCCCTTTTATTTGCTGCTTACTGATATGGTTTTTATTTCATTTTCCTACAGATTCCTTGCAAGTGGGAACTCTTTTGCATCCCTGCATTTTGAGTTTCTTTTGGGAACCTCAACAATTTCTCGGATTGTGCATCACACTTGCCCTGTCATCTGGCATCAACTCCGAGAGACGGTGATGCCACAGCCCAAGACAGACGATTGGGTTCGGATCGCTGAGGGATTCAATCTTTCGGTGCAGTTTCCCAACTGCATTGGGGCAATGGATGGCAAGCACATCCGTGTGAAGAAGCCCCCTTACTCAGGGTCCTGATTCTTCAATTATAAGCAATATATATTTTTTTTTTGTGCTTATGGCTGTTGCTGACAGTAACTACCGGTTTATAATGGTTGATATTGGGGCCTATAGAAGCATAGCAGATGCACGCATCTTTAGTGCTTCTAGAATGGATGAGCGACTTTGTGCCAACAATCTTACCCTGCCTGAGTCCAGAAGACTGCCCGGATCTGCTTGTCCGCCGGCTCCATTTGTCATTGTGGCGGATGAAAGGTTTTTATTGACTCCCCATGTTATGCGGCCCTTCCCAAAGCGTGGATTGGATGTCAGGAGGTGTATTTTCAACTACTGGTTGACTCGTGCCCATCGGTATGTTGAGTGCACTTTTGGAATACTCTCTAGCAAGTGGAGGGTGTTTTTGTCATCCATACAGATGGATCCGGAGAATGCTACCCTGGTGATTTAAGCTTGTGTTGTTCTACACAACTTCACCAGGATTAATGAGGCTTCCTCTTCTGTTGACATGGAAGATTTTCCTACGTCATCAGGTTTGGGTTTGGAAAGGACCCTGCATAGACGACCTGGGACTGCAGGCATTGCAGTTCAGGAACTCTATGCAGACTACTTTTACAGCCCAGAGGGGTCCTTGCCATGGCAGAGGGATACTATTCATGGCAGTTTTTGAAATCTTCTGGGCTCTTTTGTTTTTTATTTTGCAGATAGATTATGTTAATTTATTGTGGTAGTTGAGTGTAGGGACTCGCAAGAGAATGAGGACCCTTGACGTGGCCTTGCGGGCTGAGGTTTTTTGGCCATCACATAGTTAAAAGTAAATATCAATACTAATGATGTTTTCCACAAAATGTCAACGACATTAACATCGTTAGTATTTAGTGTAATGGTCCAAAAAATCTTCTAATATCTCATGTTCACATTACCCAAATACAGATTATGTTGCTCAAAATAAAAATTTTGTTTCATTGGGAACTGGTGTGCGTGTATATGTGTTTAGGAAATGTGTTGAAGAACTGTAAATGTTTGGTGTATTTAAAAAAATAACACAAGCCAATTTAAATTTTGGAATCAAAATTTTCATTAATAAACATGTAATTAAATAAAGGATACACAAACAAGAACGAACAAAAAAAATTTACATTTCAGAGCATCTGACATTACATATCAAAAAGGTCTTGTGTAAACGAGCCATGACCATATGATAATTGTGGCCGTACATGGCCAGGATCAGTGGCCCTAGTTGCAAAACTGTGTTGGTAAGTAGGTGCTGTAGACGTGACAGAGGGGATATGATAGAAACTTTTAAATACATAAAGGGAATCAACAAGGTAAAAGAGGAGAGAATATTTAAAAGAAGAAAAACTGCTACAAGAGGACATAGTTTTAAATTAGAGGGGCAAAGGTTTAAAAGTAATATCAGGAAGTATTACTTTACTGAGAGAGTAGTGGATGCATGGAATAGCCTTCCTGTAGAAGTGGTAGCTGCAATTACAGTGAAGGAGTTTAAGCATGCATGGGATAGGCATAAGGCCATCCTTCATATAAGATAGGGCCAGGGGCTATCCATAGTATTCAGTATATTGGGCAGACTAGATGGGCCAAATGGTTCTTATCTGCCGACACATTCAATGTTTCTATGTTTCTGTAGGGTCTTGGGACCGTTGGTAAATTGGTTGGGGGGGAAAAGATGGCCCTGGAGGTGGGTGTGGAGGCTGGTGGTAACTGCATCCATGCTGTTGTGGGGGGATATTCAATATTTGCTTGCGCAGATCATTTATTAACGAGGGCCATTGAAGCCACACATTCGTGATGCTTGTCACTGGGCACTTGCTTCAATAAAGGAGCAAGGCCCCTCAGCATTGACTCCTCTATGCCATCACTCCTCCTCTTAGCAAGGAATTCAATGACTCGGGCATCTATCATCTCCTGAGTCGGTTGCCCAGAGGAAGAGTGAGGGACATTGCGGCGACGCCTGGGCTGCGGCTACAGGACTGGTGATGGGCTCCGCGGAGATAGGGTGGGCTCAGCCTGTGATGGCTGGTCCGTCTCCTCAGCGGGCGTTGGGGCAGGACTAGTTGTCGGGGAAAACACTGCCGGCGTATCACTTAGGACCGTCTCTGAGTCCTCAGGGTCATCCAGACTGTCCACAGTACTGTATAGAAAAATGACATGAAAACATATATTACATCATTTGCCTACTACATTTCAAAAGTAGTAAATGTTTTCTAAATAAAAACAACTGTGTGTGAACTACATATACGTTGAGCATGCATACATCACAGATTTTATCATAATTTTGGATTATCACCTTCAATGTGAATTTTCCTATAAAAAAACGAAACAAACATTTTTATTGTTAATTAGCTCAAGTCACAACGCCAAATGTGAAACTATTTGTAAAAAAATTGATTGGCGTTTGTATCAGTCCAGCACAAAACAGGTACCAAATCCGAAAACCACCATAATAAAATTAGCGTGTATGTTCCACAAATTACAAAACATACCCAAATGGCTACGCTATTCAGAGCCACAAAAAGGCAACAGGCTTTTTCCTACCGTTTCATATTTATGACCTATCCACAGGATAAGTACACAAGATCATATTGGCGGGGGAACAACAGCCGCCCACTATGACGATCAACTGTATGAGGAGACAATGCGTGCAGTGCGAACGGGCCATCTCCCTTCTCGATTCCTGCTCTGATTGCTGAGATCTATGTAACTTGTTCTAGAAAATAGTGCCACACAGGGAAAAAATAGATACAGGAGGCGGCATGTGCGCTCTGCATGTGTCGTCTCATTATCGGTGGTGGCCGGTGTTACTAGCCCACAGAAATTATTTTTTTCACCGACACAAAGGATAGGTCAACAAGTGTACAACGCCACACAACCCCTTACATTCTTTACCACTATGGCGAAGCCAAAATTAGGAACTAATAATAACCAGTAAATAAGGTGTTTCACACAACAAAAATACTTACGGCCTCAAATCCATCACCGGTCGCAAAAACTGCAATTGTGCAGTGTAAAGATATGGCCTCTTTTTGGAGCTGCCTTCCCTACTCTGGCCTTTAGTAGTCAGATCCCGGCGGAATTGGTCCCGGCAGCTGTTCCACCTTGTTTTCGTCTGTTTCACTGTAAAGAAATGAAATATACAAATTACTGTTAAAAAATGTCAGCAAATTTTTTTTTTTATATCAGTACAAATAGCAGGGAAAAGTTAAAGCTAAATCAAGTTGACAAATCTGATAAATGTCTGAGTTGGCCGGATTATACTGCACATGGTGTGGGGATACTACTGCAGGTGTGGGGATACTAATGTAAAATAAGTTCAGGAAGGAGGAGATTAGTCGTGCAAGCCATTTGGACTAAAAGTCTATATAATATGACATGGTGACAACTATAGGATGCTCAATTACAAAAGGGACACATGTGTCAAAAAATAAAAAGTGCACATACAGGTTTTAGACATGACTACTGTTTGTTGGAGCAAAGGGAGGGTCAGCTATTTAATGTAAAAAAAAGATGGGGTATGGTATTTAGTGCACGACTCTTCCCAAAACCATATACAGGTTTATGCAAAATTAAGCTGGACCACAAAATATACATTCTTCTGACCTCATGGAATTTATAGCTACATCATTTAGGGACAGACAGGGCAAGGACAGTACAACGACATTGCTATCACTTACCTAAAGCTGCACGGCCTCGGCCATCTGCTTTAGACCATTCGGACCACCTCATGCTACGGGCCACTTGCTCCCAAGCCGACTCCTTCCGAACTCTGTCCTGATAAATATTGGACCGGGTGTCCCATAGTTTGGGCCTCTCCTGCACCAAACAAATCAGTTTCTCCACATTCCAGCGGGGCATCTTAGTAGCCAAGAAATACTAGCAAGCCACTCACTGCCACACCACACTAGTGATTTTCCACTACAAGTGCCTAGCAATTAGCATAACCTGTGACCTTGAACTTCCTGTATATTAGTTTTTATTTTATTTTATTGGCACAAGTTCTGGCAGATAGTTTTGCCATGCCAAATGATAGAAATAAAACGGACGCGGACGACAATCAGATGTGCCTCCGCATTTTATAGCGGTCCCATTGACTTGAATGGGTCCGCAAACCATTTTTCGTGGACAAGAATAGGACAGGTTATATTTTTTTGACGGACTGGAACCACGGACGCGGATGGCAAACGGTGGACTATCCGCATTTTCAACGTCTCCATAGAAATGAATGGGTCCGCATCTGAAACGCTAAAATCGACGGAATGGACGCGGAAACAAACAACGGTCGTGTGCATGAGGCCTTATGATGTGGGATTTAAAGTCACATCTCCATGCCAGGCAACCCTCTGGTGTACTTTTACAGACATAGATATACACCACATTGCACTTGCGCCAATTATATTATTACTGTTCACCATTTCATAAAGTTGGCACAACCTCACAAAGCAAAGACAGACTCAAAACGGATACCAAAACGACCGCAGATGATAAATTCCCTACAATATAGCTAAAGTAATAGCACACAAACACACAAGCTCATGTCTTAAATAACACATCCATGGTGCAGGGAGGAAAAGTTAGTGGACCCTTGAATTTAAAGGGTCTATGGCCTTTGCCATAGACAACAGCAGCGGACAGGAAGAGAGAAGGGAGATTGCACGTGTGCACTGCGTGCACCGTTTCCTCCAACAGCTTATCTGATATGAGATGATCTGATATTGATACAAACCCCTTTAATAATCTGTAGATCCAGCGTTAATAGCAATCAACTCCACAACCCCTTTCCTATAGCTACAAAAATCATTTTCTTAACATTCAGGTGGATTTTTCAACCATTCCTTCCTACAAACGTGTTCAGTTCATCACTATTTCTGGGATGCCTTGCTTGCACAACCCTCTGCAGGTCAGGCCACAGAACTTTGAATATACAGAATAAGGGCTAATACTGAGAATTACACCCAGTATACACTCACCTAAAGAATTATTAGGAACACCTGTTCTATTTCTCATTAATGCAATTATCTAGTCAACCAATCACATGGCAGTTGCTTCAATGCATTTAGGGGTGTGGTCCTGGTCAAGACAATCTCCTGAACTCCAAACTGAATGTCAGAATGGGAAAGAAAGGTGATTTAAGCAATTTTGAGCGTGGCATGGTTGTTGGTGCCAGACGGGCTGGTCTGAGTATTTCACAATCTGCTCAGTTACTGGGATTTTCACGCACAACCATTTCTAGGGTTTACAAAGAATGGTGTGAAAAGGGAAAAACATCCAGTATGCGGCAGTCCTGTGGGCAAAAATGCCTTGTGGATGCTAGAGGTCAGAGGAGAATGGGCAGACTGATTCAAGCTGATAGAAGAGCAACGTTGACTGAAATAACCACTCGTTACAACCGAGGTATGCAGCAAAGCATTTGTGAAGCCACAACACGCACAACCTTGAGGCGGATGGGCTACAACAGCAGAAGACCCCACCGGGTACCACTCATCTCCACTACAAATGGGAAAAAGAGGCTACAATTTGCACGAGATCACCAAAATTGGACTGTTGAAGACTGGAAAAATGTTGCCTGGTCTGATGAGTCTCGATTTCTGTTGAGACATTCAAATGGTAGAGTCCGACTTTGGCGTAAACAGAATGAGAACATGTATCCATCCTCTGATGGCTACTTCCAGCAGGATAATGCACCATGCCACAAAGCTCGAATCATTTCAAATTGGTTTCTTGAACATGACAATGAGTTCACTGTACTAAAATAGCCCCCACAGTCACCAGATCTCAACCCAATAGAGCATCTTTGGGATGTGGTGGAACGGGAGCTTCGTGCCCTGGATGTGCATCCCTCAAATCTCCATCAACTGCAAGATGCTATCCTATCAATATGGGCCAACATTTCTAAAGAATGCTATCAGCACCTTGTTGAATCAATGCCACGTAGAATTAAGGCAGTTCTCAAGGCAAAAGGGGGTCCAACACTGTATTAGTACGGTGTTCCTAATAATTCTTTAGGTGAGTGTATATAGGACAAAGAACTGGTACTGTGCAGTGTATATATACACAGAATAAAAACAAATACAGAGAATTACATATAGTATACAGGACTATAGAAGTAGTACTGTACAATGTCCATATATACAGAATAAGAGCAGATACTGAGAATTACACTCAGTATACAGGACAGGAGAAGTGGTACTATGAAGTGTCCATATATACTGAATAAGACCAGATACTGAGAATTACACCCAGTACACAGGACAAGAGAAGCAGTATTGTAAAACGTTTATATATACAGAATGAGAGCAAATACTGAGAATTTCACCAAGTATACAGGTCAAGAGAAGTGGTACTGTGCAGTGTCCATATATACAGAATAAGATAAGATACTGAGAATTGCACCCAGTATACAGAACAGGAGAAGCGGTACTATGCAGTGTCCATATATACAGAGTAAGAGCAGATAGGGAAAATTGGTTACCTGGAATTTTGCTTTTCTTGAGTCCGAAGGCAGCACATGAAGGGTTAATCTTGCCTCATTCTCCCCACTAGGACCACCCACCTAGATTAAACATATGATTAGTATAATGACTTAGTATAATGACTTAGATATAAATACGCCCCCAACAACCATACTTTACTTTGTGTTTTAAAAATAGATACAGACAATAGATGCAGTACAAAAAATATATATATTTAGGGGGGGGTATATATTATATGTCCTGCCTTGGGACTCAAGGAAAGCAAAATTCTAGGTAACCAATTTTCCCTTTTCCATTTTCGTCCTCGGCAGCACATGAAGGGATTTGGATAGGAAGCAAAGGGTGGGATCTTCAACATAAAACCGCACTTAGTACACCCGTGCCAAAGGCTGAAATTTGATGGCGTAGACCAGGAAGCTGCATTACAAATATCTGTGACTGAGACTTGTGCTTACTCCACCCATAATGCTGCTGTGGATCTTGTTGAATGGGCTCAAAGCGGAAAAGGAGAGGCTTCACCCTTTAAGCAATACGATTCCATAATTATGGCTTTAATCCATCTAGCGAGTGTGTCTTTAGATGCTTTCTGCCTTTTCTTGGTCCAGCAAACAAAAGAAATAGATTTTTAATAGCTTGAAATTCTTCTGTTCCTTGAAAATAAATTTCAATAGCTCTTTTCACATCTAAGGTATGTAGGAGAGCGTGGTCTTCATTGAAAGGTTCTGGAAAGAATACCGGAAGGAAAGATTCTCTGTTCACATTAGATGAAGATGGTACTTTGGGCAAAAAGATGGCATGGACCGCAATAGCACTCCATGTGGCAAAAATCTCAGATACGGATATTTAGAAGACAGAGTTTGTAATTCTCCAAGCCTTTTTGCAGATGTAATGGCATAGTAACATAATAACATAGTTTATAAGGAAGAAAAAAAGACATCTGTTCATCCAGTTCATCCTGTTGTCCTGCAAGTTGATCCAGAGGAAGGCAAAAAAAAAAAAAAAACACCTCTCTAGTAGCTACAGTAGGTGAACCCGATTTTGTGTCAATCTCGCTGTATTTCTCGGCGAGATTGAGCACATACGAGCCCCATCGCGGGAGCCAGCGCCGAGCTGGCTTGCCGCGATGGAGAGCAAGCGCGTCATAGAAGCGACGGGAGATCCGACTTGGATTCCCGCCAATTCTACACGTGTGCGGCGTTTGTTATGAATCCTGAGGGGGAAGTCCCCGCCGGATTTTAAATAAAAATCCGGCCTGGGTCCCGCCCTCAGGAGCATACCGGGCCCTTAGGTCTGTTATGGGTTGTAAGGAGAGCCCCCCCTATGTAAGGAGGGTCCCCCTACAATCCATACCAGACCCGTATCCAAAGCACGCTACCCGGCCAGCCAGGAAGGGAGTGGGGACGAGCGAGCGCCCCCCCCCCCCCTCCTGAGCCGTACCAGGCTGCATGCCCTCAACATGGGGGGTTGGGTGCTCTGGGGCAGGGGGCGCACTGCGGCCCCCCCACCTCAGAGCACCCTGTCCCCATGTTGATGAGGACAGGGCCCCTTCCCGACAACCCTGGCCGTTGGTTGTCGGGGTATGCGGGCGGGAGGCTTAACGGAATCTGGGAGCCCCCTTTAATAAGGGGGCCCCCAGATACCGGCCCCCCACCCTAAGTGAATGAGTATGGGGTACATCGTACCCCTACCCATTCACCTGCAAGAAAAGTGGTAAAAACACAAATAAACCACACAGTGTATTAAAATATTTTATTTTTCTGCTCCGGAGGCCGCCCCCTGTCTTCTTTATTAGCTCTTTTACCAGGGGGGGGCTCTTCTTCTTCCGATATCCCGACGGGTCTTCTCCGCTATCCGGGGGGGTCTTCTCAACTCTCCGGGGTTCTCCTTCTGTCTTCTCCTTCTGTCTTGTTGTCTCCTTCTGTCTTCTGTCTCCGGGGGGGGCTCTTCTTCTTCCGATATCCCGACGGGTCTTCTCCGCTATCCGGGGGGGTCTTCTCAACTCTCCGGGGTTCTCCTTCTGTCTTCTCCTTCTGTCTTCTCCTTCTGTCTTGTTGTCTCGGCGCACCCCGATTCTTCGTCTTCTCTTCTTGTTTTCGCCTCTCTCTGTTGTTGTCTCGGCGCACCCCGATTCTTCGTCTCGCGAGACTCGGCGCACCCCGATTCTTCGTCTCGCGAGACGAAGAACCGGGGTGCGCCGAGTCAACAACAGAGAGAGGCGAAAACAAGAAGAGAAGACGAAGAATCGGGGTGCGCCGAGACAACAAGACAGAAGGAGAAGACAGAAGGAGAACCCCGGAGAGTTGAGAAGACCCCCCCGGATAGCGGAGAAGACCCGTCGGGATATCGGAAGAAGAAGAGCCCCCCCCGGAGACAGAAGACAGAAGGAGACAACAAGACAGAAGGAGAAGACAGAAGGAGAACCCCGGAGAGTTGAGAAGACCCCCCCGGATAGCGGAGAAGACCCGTCGGGATATCGGAAGAAGAAGAGCCCCCCCCGGAGACAGAAGACAGAAGGAGACAACAAGACAGAAGGAGAAGACAGAAGGAGAACCCCGGAGAGTTGAGAAGACCCCCCCGGATAGCGGAGAAGACCCGTCGGGATATCGGAAGAAGAAGAGCCCCCCCCTGGTAAAAGAGCTAATAAAGAAGACAGGGGGCGGCCTCCGGAGCAGAAAAATAAAATATTTTAATACACTGTGTGGTTTATTTGTGTTTTTACCACTTTTCTTGCAGGTGAATGGGTAGGGGTACGATGTACCCCATACTCATTCACTTAGGGTGGGGGGCCGGTATCTGGGGGCCCCCTTATTAAAGGGGGCTCCCAGATTCCGTTAAGCCTCCCGCCCGCATACCCCGACAACCAACGGCCAGGGTTGTCGGGAAGGGGCCCTGTCCTCATCAACATGGGGAAAGGGTGCTCTGAGGTGGGGGGGCCGCAGTGCGCCCCCTGCCCCAGAGCACCCAACCCCCCATGTTGAGGGCATGCAGCCTGGTACGGCTCAGGAGGGGGGGGGCGCTCGCTCGTCCCCACTCCCTTCCTGGCTGGCCGGGGTAGCGTGCTTTGGATACGGGTCTGGTATGGATTGTAGGGGGACCCCCTACGCCGTTTTTTTCGGCGTAGGGGGGGCTCTCCTTACAACCCATAACAGACCTAAGGGCCCGGTATGCTCCTGAGGGCGGGACCCAGGCCGGATTTTTATTTAAAATCCGGCGGGGACTTCCCCCTCAGGATTCATAACAAACACCGCACACGTGTAGAATTGGCGGGAATCCAAGTCGGATCTCCCGTCGCTTCTATGACGCGCTTGCTGGGATGTGCTGTCGCTATCCCAGTGAGTGCGAGATCTCGGCACCACGTCGCCGAGTATCAGCGCGACGCTGTCGTGCTGAAAACACAATCTCACAAACACCTACTGTATAACTTGTAACATTATTACACTCCAGAAATACATCCAGGCCCCTCTTGAACTATTTTAGTGAACTCACCATCACCACCTTCTCATCACCACTTACCGTAAAGAATCCTCTTCTATGTTTGTGTACAAACCTTCTTTCCTCCAGATGCAGAGGATGTCCCCTCGTCACAGTCACAGTCCTGGGGATAAATAGATGATGGGAGAGATCTCTGTACTGACCCCTGATATATTTATACATAGAGATGGCCTTGCGGTTCGCCCGGCGGCCGATTCATGGCGAACTTTGCGTGTTCGCGATTCGCCGAACATATGGAGATATTCGCGCCCGCCATATTCTTTTACATTGTGAAGAACTTTGACCCATGACACATCCATCAGGTGGTACAGGACAGCCAATTGAGACATTTCAGCACATTCACATACCCCCTACCTTATAAATAAACCTGATCTGGCCGCCCTTTTACATTCAGTGTTTTGCCAGTGTAGGGAGAGGTTGCTGTGTGGAGCAGGGACAGGCTGTTAGGGACACCAAACGCTAGCTAATAGGTCCACAAAAGTCCTTTTAAGGACTGGTATAGGTGTGCTATCGATAGGTGTGATACACAGAGGGGTGCGATATACTTATAATATACTTTTATAATGAGTCAAAAACACATAGATCTATATAGTGATCACCTGGAAGTCAGGGGCCTAGGGGCTAGGGGCTTACTAGGGCCATTTTTATATAGGGTAAGGTTCCGGACGGGGTCACTCTTATCAGGGCGGATGGTCTGTGGTTAGGCTATCAGGGCCAGAATAGCACCCCCCTGTAGGGCAATATCAGGGACAGTTCTTTGCCCACCCTGTCATTCAATACCACATCATCATCTAGCCCAGGGATAGATGCTTTTTGCTTTCCCTCCGGGATTCACGGATGTGCACTGGAACCCCCAGGATTGTGGTAGGACATATGGTTTCTGATTTGGTGCCGCCGAGCACCTGATTTAGTGCCGCCGAGCACTTGTTATTGCCTACCATATCTATGCTTTTTGCTTAACTTTAATAATTTTATTTATTTTCATTTTGAGGGATATCTTTTCCATTCACACGTCTGCAAAATGGGTCTGCATCCGTTCCGCGATTTTGCGGAACAGGTGCAGACCCATTCATTTTCAATGGGGCCGGAATGTGCTGTCCGCATTTGCGGATCCACATCCGCATTTGCGGATCCGCACTTCCGCATCCGTGCTTCCGTTTCTTCAAAAAAATAGAACATGTCCTATTCTTCTCCGCAATTGCAGACAAGATTAGGCATTTTCTATTATACTGCCGGCGATGTGCGGTCCGCAAATTGCGGAATGCACATTGCCGGTGTCCGTGTTTTGTGAATCCGCAAAACACTTACGGACGTGTGAATGGACCCTCATAGTAACATTATTAAAGGTTACGTTTTATCTTTATGTATATTCTAATGGATTGCCTTCCTTGTACAATGTTATAATATACTTTCTATGTTAGAAAGTATATTATAGTGCATTTGTATTGTGCGGCAGTTGTGTGCGGTTCTGCTGCGATACTGCAGGTATATAGAGGGACAAGCGTTATTGGAACAAATAATTTCTACTGGTGTGATATACCAGTCGTCCCCCAAGAAAACTGATTGAAGCGGGGTGTTATATACCAATATTTTCTTTATAGTGCATTTGGGTACTGTATAGTGCATTTGCGAATGCGCGTATGTGGAAATTATATTACTGATATTTCGCATTGAAAAAAATTATGAATGGAGATGACATATTCGAATAATACATCTGGTATGTCACTGTCCATGTTGTGGGACTATTTGTGCACTTCTAGTAATTATTTCTTGGCTGAAAATATGAGCTGAAGATTTTTCAGCTTCGCCTGCCATTAAAAGGAATGCCGCAAACCCGCCGCAAACCTGCGGTTTGCAAACATTTGATTGCGTTCGCGAATCGTCCCGGCAGATGTTCGTCCATCACTATTTATACATAGTTATTAGATCTCCCCTCAGTCGTCTTTTTTCTAAAGTGAATAACCCTAATTTTGATAATCTTTCAGAGTACTGTAGTCCACCCATTCCAGTTATTACTTTAGTTGCCCTCCTCTGGACCCTCTCCAGCTCTGCTATGTCTGCCTTGTTTACAGGAGACCAGAACTGTACACAGTACTCCATGTGTGGTCTGACTAGTGATTTGTAAAGTGGCAGGACTATGTTCTCATCACGGGCATCTATGCCCCTTTTGATGCAACCCATTATCTTATTGGCTTTGGCAGCAGCTGCCTGACACTGGTTTCTACAGCTTAGTTTGCTGTTCACTAAAATTCCTAGATCCTTTTCCATGTCAGTGTTACCCAGTGTTTTACCATTTAGTATAAACGGGTGACTTGCATTATTCCTTCCCATGTGCATAACCTTACATTTGTCAGTGTTAAACCTCATCTGCCACTTCTCTGCCCAAGCCTCCAATCTATCCAGATCCCTCTGTAGTAGTATACTCTCCTCTTCCGTGTTAATTACTTAGTTTAGTGTCATCGGCAAAAATTTATATTTTACTATGCAAGCCTTCTACAAGATCATTAATAAATATATTGAAGACAATAGGGCCCAATACTGACCCCTGAGGTACCCCACTAGTGACAGTGACCCAATCTGAGTATGTACCGTTAATAACCACCCTCTGTTTTCTATCACTGAGCCAGTTACTTACCCACTTACAGACATTTCCCCCCAGTCCAAGCATTCTCATGTTATATACTAACCTTTCATGTGGTACAGTGTCAAATGCTTTGGAGAAGTCCAGATACACGGCATCCATTGATTCACTGCTGTGAAGTCTAGAACTTACCTCCTCATAGAAACTGATTAAATTAGTTTGACATGACCGATCCCTCATGAAGCCATGCTGATATGGCGATATTTCCTTATTTTCATTGAGGTACTCCAAGATAGCATCTCTTCAAACCGTTTACCCACAACACATTTGCTATGTGCCAATCCTGTGGAACACTCCCTGTCAGTATAGAGTCCTTAAATATCAGAAATAAGGTTCTGGCTATGACATTACTTAATTCTCTTAGGATACGGGGGTGTATGCCATCTGATCCTGGCGATTTGTCTATTTTAATCTTTTTAGGATGCCGCTGTACTTATTTCTGGGTCAGGCACTTTTAATGGGGAATTTACTTTTATATTCTGCATTTCATCTGACAGTTTATTTTCCTCAGTGAATACAGTGGAATTTTTTTTTTTATAGCTTTGCTTTCTCCTAATCGCTCTCTGCAACTCCCCCCTCATTACTCTGTAGAGGGCTGACACCTTCAAATTTATACTTTTTACCATTTATATAATTGTAGAACATTTTAGGGTTAGTTTTGCTCTCCTTGGCAATGAATCTCTTGGTCTCTAGTTTGGCTGCTTTAATTAGTTTTTTACATATTCAAATTTTTTCCTTATAGTTTTTCAGTACTTCCTCGCTACCCTCCTGTGATTTAAATGCTTTCTTTTTGTCATTTATTGCTTTCTTTACAGTCCTTTTTATCCACATTTTTTTTTCTTGGACCAAGAATGGCAACCAGGAATAATACTTTACAGGAGAGCCATTTTAGTTCAGCTTGTGCCACGGGTTCAAAGGGAGGACCTGTCAGTTTTTTTTAGTACCAGAGATAAGTCCCAGACAGGTATAGGGTCTCTAATACCCAGTTTTAACCTTTTTACTGCTTTAAAGAATCTGAATATTAATGGATACAGAGTAAAGTATTAATCACTGACTCAGAGAGACCTTTTTCTTCTAATCTGGACCTTTCAGTCTCCAAGCTCTAAGATGAAGTCTGTCCAGGTTTTGGTGATATAGCCCGTTCTGTAATAACTAGTGTTGATTGAGCACCAAAGTGCTTGTGTGCTCTGGTGCTCGAGTAGAACACTTTGCGATGCTCGGGTGCTCTACAGAGCACCCGAGCACAATGGAAGTTAATGGGAAAACCCGAGCATTAAACCAGGCACCCCCTGCTCTGAAGAGGGGAGGGTGTCGGGACTCTGGTTCAGCTTAGGAGTCCCTGCACTGACTCCATATATACCTATGTCCATATATGGAGTCAGTGCTTTGGGACACCCAGTGTATTTAAATCTAATTTAGCCTCTATTTCTGAAAAGTTTCTGGCAGGATTTGAGCTCACAACCTTCTACATTACAGCCAAGAACCTTAACCACTACACTATAGAACTGCATGGCCAGTTATTAAAAGAAAAATATATATATGAGACTTCTTCTAGTAGTAGTTATTCCTATACAGCAGAAGATTCATATATTTTTTTTTTGTGACTGTCCATGCAGCTCTATAGTGTAGTGGTTAAGGTTCTTGGCTGTAATGTAGAAGGTTGGGAGTTCAAATCCCGTCAGAAACTTTTCAGAAATAGAGGCTAAATTTAATTTAAACACATATATATATATATATAAGTTTTTAGCCATAATATATTTACATATATTATATATTTAGAATATATAATGTATTACAATATATGTAAATATATTATGGCTAAAACATCAGTAGTAGTTTCCCACATATTATGCATTCATATATATTAGAAGTATGATTAGATATTTATATATATATATATATATATATATATATCCATAAGAAAACTGTGGCAGCACTCCCTTGGATGATGTAGGGTGCCCGCGGTAGTCCCTCGATTCAGGACGGAAGACAGCAAAGAAAGTTTGCAGCACTCCTTGTAAGATAAAATGTGCTCTTTTATTCACACATATCAAGTGACAACGTTTCGGTTCTCTCACAGAACCTTTCTCAAGTCAGATCCTGACTTGAGAAAGGTTCTGTGAGAGAACCGAAACGTTGTCACTCTATATGTGTGAATAAAAGAGCACATTTTATCTTTCAAGGAGTGCTGCGAACTTTCTTTGCTCTATATATATATATATATATATATATATATATATATATATATTAGTAATTACACATTTATTTTGTGCCATACATTTTTTACAATTACTAAAAAAAATATAAAATATATACATTTAATTTAGCCTCTATTTCTGAAATGTTTTTGGTGGGATTTGAACTCACAACCTTCTACATTACAGCCAAGAACCTTAACCACTACACTATAGAGCTGCATGGCTAGTTACTAAAATCAATATTAAAAAAAAAAAAAAAGAGACTTCTGCTGTATAGGAATACTTACTACTAGTAAACAAAATTTGAGTAGTTTCCTGTTCTATCTGGACTCCATCAAATCCCAATACATTCACACAAAAATCTATTCGAGAAGTCCTAAACATGCATCAACAAGGTAAATTCTGCCACACCAATAATCTGTCCCTGAAGAAATAGTAGCAATTAACGCCCTTCAGACACATAAAGAGATCATTTACAAACCGGCGGACAAAGGTGGAGCCATTGTGGTAATGGATAAATCCATGTACCTTAATGAAGTGATGTCACAATTATCAGATAAACAGACGTATGAGCCACTGCAATCAAATCCTACATCGGCCATTGCACTCAAAATCCGCAAAGTACTTGATTATTACAAATCCATCGATATAATTGATGACAATACAGTAACCTTTCTAACTAAGCAACATCCTATTATTCCTATGTTTTACATACTCCCAAAAATTCACAAAAATCTACAGAACCCTCCAGGATGACCGATTGTAGCATCTACTGACTCTATTTGATCACTCTTATCAATCTTTCTAGACTGCATACTAACACCACTCACTAGAACCTCACATTCATTCATTTATTCTGGACACCAATGACTTCATCACAAAACTTCTGAATGTTACAGTAACATCAGACACCTTACTCGCAACCATGGACGTAAATAGTCTTTATACTTCTATCTCTCATGAGAAAGGCATTGAAGCAGCCAAATCACTCTTAACATCACACTCTAAACTATCTGCACTAGAACAGGAATTTTGTATACAACTCCTGTCACTTGTTCTCAAAGAGAATTACTTTCTATTTGACGATCAATACTATGTACAGAAGCGCGGAACCGCGATAGGGGCCAATATGGCGCCGCCGTACGCTAATTCCTATATGACTGACTTCGAAACTAAATATGTATACACCCACCTGTTATACCAACACCATGCGAAGGTGTGGCTACGATTCATAGATGATATTTTCCTTATATGGGATGGACCCAAATCTCACTTAGAATCTCTCTACAATGATCTCAACGACATATATCCTGAATTGGGCTTCACTATACACATTGATAATAAAGAAGTCAGTTTCCTAGACACATTGGTACAAAAGGATACCAGAAATCAGCTTAAATTCGACCTGTACACCAAACCCACCGATAGAAACAGCTTACTTCACTATTCTATCTGTCACCCCAACACTACCAAAAGGGCGATCCCACAATCAAAGATCACTAGAGTTGAACGAATCATCTCATACCCAGTAACACGTACAATGAGAATTTCTGAAATGAGTAAAAAAATTCACAAATAGGGGATATCCACCTCATCTAACGAAACAGAAGACTAAACAACTGCCCACAAAACCCAAGATAGACGCACCTCGCATTCCTTGCATAACCACATATCATCCCCTTATGCTCAAAATACATAGTGTAGTGTGCCAAAACTGGTCCATCTTACAAAGTGCCTATCCATCAGTAAAAGAATTTGAAAACCCTCCACGCACTTGCTACAAACGAGGTCCAAACATAAAAGAGACAAACTTATCCGTGCAGACTTTGGAGGGATCCAAAAGATCCCCAAACAACGTTTCCTGACAAACCCTAAACATGGAACCTTTCCATGCTTGCATTGCGCTCAATGCTCCAATATCATGAAAAGTGACTTTATAACACATCCACGCACAGGTAAACGGTTTCATATCAAGGATTTTTTTTACATGCGAGTCATCTTTTGTTGTTTACTTGATTAAATGTCCGTGCGGCCTAGCTTACATCGGGGAAACGACTCATCACATCCGTGATCGCATTTGTAAACACAAATCCACGATAAGTACAAAACAACTCCTTTTACCATTACCGGCACACTTTGAGAAATATAAACATCAAATCTCCCAACTTCGTTTTCAAGTCATTGAACAGGTGCATCAACCAAGACGCGGGGGAAACAGGATCTCCCAATTACAACAACGGGAATCATATTGGATCCATAAACTGGACACATTGGAACCAAGAGGTCTAAATAGAGAATGTGACTTCTGTATATTATCGTGATTATAACTTGCTCTTTTTTCTCTGTTCTAGGCTCGTTGATGGGGACTAGGCGAACATGGGTGAGACCCCCCTCCCCCCTTTTCCTCCCCCTCCCTCTTCCCTTCACTCTCCCCCCTTTTTTCCCCCCTCCTTCCCTCTCATCCCATGCTAGCAGTTTTTCCCTGATTCTTGTCCACCAATCACTAACCATTGATCATTCATTGTTTTTTGTCTTGTTCATTATCCCCTGATTGATTTACTCTTTTATTGTATATACCTGTGTATCCAGCTATTATTCATTCTGCAATATTATGCTATTTTCTACTACATCGACACATGATATCATATGATAGTGTGTAATTGTTTAATTATCATACTAGATTGCGAGATCCCCTTTTTATATCTCTCTATACCCATATGAATACTATAACAAACATTATTAATCCCTCCCTTATCTGGCAGAATTGTAGCTCTTCTTTTTCCACCAATTTTAAAGTGTAAAACGCACCTCTACAATACTATTTGGCCCCTCCTCCTTCTTCTTCTCCTCCCACCTCCCTTGCTCTTTTGCCCACACCCTTGCCCATACTGCACCCGCATATCGAGTGCGCATGCACGCGCACAACGCAACGTGATGACGCACCAATGATGCCTGCACTAGCCGCCGATACCCGCTCCTCCAGTCCCAGCGCGTGCGTTCACTCATCAGAGGCTCCAGAAGTAATTACGTCACTCTTATGCGCCCATCATTACCGCTGACAGCATTAAAAAGCACCCTGATCCACATGCACGCCACATCCAGTGCCTGCCTCTCTACCCTGCCACCATGTATTTTCTTATATCACTAGACCTATATTAAGCATTTGGAATCTGCCCATGTTTATGTATATATTGATGCCTGACATGATGCAATAGGATCGCCAAACCCAGGTCCACAGATACTTACTTTGTGATACCAATGACGTTATTTCTCCCAAACTACTATAACTGAGGGTATAGCTATATAATCTTTACGCTGTGACTTCCCCATCCCCCTTCCCATTATGCTTCTGATAGGACCTATTTCCTTCTAATTCCCCCTTTCTTTACTCTCTCTCTTTATTATTTATCAGAATATCAGATATAGGCCTCATGCACACGGCCGTTGTTTGGGTCCGCATCCGAGCCGCCATTTTGGCGGCTTGGATGCGGACCCAATAACATCAATGGGGCCGCAAAAGATGCGGACAGCTCTCTGTGTGCTGTCTGCATCCGTGGCTCCGTTCCGCGGCCCCGCTAAAAAAATATAACATGTCCTATTCTTGTCCGTGCTTTGCGGACAAGAATAGGCATTTATATTGCCGGCGCCCATTCCGTTCCGCAAATTGCGGAAGGCAACACGGACGGCTTCCGTTTTTTACGGATTCGCGGTTTGCGGACCGCAAAAAACGGCACGGTCGTGTGCATGAGGCCATACTCAAATTTTCAGTGACCATATTGTATACACATTATATATTTTTCTAGACCCCACTGAAGAAGGTCATAATTGACCGAAACGTCCGGGATTTATGTCTCATGTGGCTATATACTTATGATGTATAAATTATCTACTCTGGAAGTATACAAATGATAATCTGCAAAAAAGAATAAAATGTGAAAATTTCTTTTGCACAAAAATCTTTTGGAGTGCCGTGGATTAACTTTATATTGATCAAATCCCAAGCCGGCATGCCCCACTTTGCTGTAATCTGTTGGAAGTAACATGGGTTTAGCTCCCATTCCGCCGGATTGATCTTCCTCCAATTCAGATGATCCGCTTGAATATTGCAACAGCCTCTGATATGCATTGCTCTTAAAGAGGACCTTTCACCAGAAGAAAGTATGTAAACTGACTATACAGACGTGTAGAGCGGCGCCCAGGGATCCCCCTGCACTTACTGTTATCCCCGGACGCCGCTCTGTTCTCCGGTTATAGCCTCCGGTATGTTCGTAGTTAGGCTCCACCCAGTTGAGCCTGCCGCGGTCTCCTTCTCCTATGCTGTAGCGCTGGCCAATCGCAGCGCTCAGCTCATAGCCAGGCTCTACACGTCTGTATAGTCAGTTTACATACTTTCTTCTGGTGAAAGGTCCACTTTAAGTCTAGAAGATACAATTATGCCCAGGCAATGATATCCTTGCATAACCTCAGAAGGGACTAACTTCTTGTCCCTCCTTGTTTGTTCAGGTAAAATACAGAAGGAAGATTATCCGACTGAATCATCACAGATTTTCTCATCAGATCTGCTTGAAAATGACGTAGAGCAAGCTTGACTGCCTTTAGTTCTCTGAAATTTGACGACTGTTGTTTCTCTAGAGTGGACCACCAACCCTGAATACACCGGTCTTGAAAATGAGCTCCCCACCCTAGGGAAGAAGTATCTGTGGTAAATAATACAGGTGAAAAGAACCGGAACGTTTTTCCCCTTGGACAAATTTCTGTCCCATAACCACAATTTGAGAATTTGAACTGTGGATGATCTTAATTTGACCCGGGTTCCCAAGTTGTGATGACTGCAATGCCAGACTTGTGACATGTCTTGTTAGAGATTTCTCATATGAATTCTTGCTCAGGGAACAGCATCTATCACTGCAGTTAGGTGACCAAGAGTCTTCATCACCCTGCGGACTGAA
The DNA here is from genome assembly GCF_905171765.1 of Bufo bufo. Taxonomy (NCBI): domain Eukaryota; kingdom Metazoa; phylum Chordata; class Amphibia; order Anura; family Bufonidae; genus Bufo; species Bufo bufo. Next base: position 433,348,312 of record NC_053393.1, read on the forward strand.
GGTATTGGAGAAGAGATTAGAACTTTTACAATCTTTCTTTAGAGAATTGATTTTCGTTAGAGGTAAATGGTCATGGCACATGTATTTATCTGGAATCCCAAAAACAGTTTGGAAGTGGTAGAGTGGATGTCTGATTTCTCCCAGTTGATCAGGAACCCTAATGACTGGAGAAGGTTAGTGATAACCTGAAGATGAATCTTTAACAGGTACTTGGATGTAGCTACTATGAGCCAATTGTCTAGATATGGGAATACTTGTAAGGCCTAGAGACGAAGACTCGCCACTGCAACGACTGCAATCTTTGTGAATATCCTGGGCGGGGAACAGAGACCGAAAGGTAGTGCTTTGAACTGGAAATGTTTTATTTTGCCATTCTTGAGAATGGTCACTCTCGGGAATTTTCTTGAAGACTCATCTTTCAGGTCTAAAAAAGCCATGAACTGTTTAACATTGTACCTAGTGATACCTATGCTATATGTGTCATCCACAGATCCACCCCATGACAGTGTCATCCACAGATCCCCCTCCCTATAACAGTGTCATCTACAGATCCCCCTCCCACTAGGAGGCACAGGCACGTGACGTCAGTGAGTGAGCGCCGCCCGCACTGCCTTTTACCGGAGCTGAGAGTAAGGTACCCTAGTAAACAGATGAGCGCTGATTAAAGTTAAAGTTACAGATTACAGTTTATAAATGTACTCCTGTGAGCGGCAGGGCCCTGTATATTCTAACCCTCAGGCAAGCGTCCCTGTCACCATGGGAACGCCTGTGGGTTAGAATATACCATCGGATATGAGTTTTCACGATCTCACTGAGATCGTGAAAACTCACATCCGATGGTATATTCTAACCCCCAGGCAAGCGTCTAGTCACCATGGGAACGCCTGGGGGTTAGAATATACCATCGGATAGGAGTATACCCGGCGTATAAGACGACCCCCGTCTTTTGAAAATAATTTCTAGTGTTATAAAGTCGTCTTATACGCTGGAAAATACGGTATTTTATATACTATATGTATTTTATATTTTTTTATATATATTTTTTTTATATATGCCATAGGTTTTGCTCGGATATGGTGTATACAATTTATACCTATATGAATAGGCGTACACCTAGTGATAACCCACCAATTGTAATTGTTATCAATAAACTATGTATTTTAGATAATAATATATCTGTGACAATTCTTATGAGTACACTATATATTCTATATGAGTTCTAATGTATTTATGTCCATCTGCAGTTTTAAGTTCATCTGCATTTTTATGTGTATTTATATTTTTAATCATATCATTTTAATCTATCCCCCTTTTACATGTCTATTTTACCCCCCTTTATCTATTTATTTATATACAGTTGCAAGAAAAAGTATGTGAACCCTTTGGAATGATATGGATTTCTGCACAAATTGGTCATAAAATGTGATCTGATCTTCATCTAAGTCACAACAATAGACAATCACAGTCTGCTTAAACTAATAACACACAAAGAATTAAATGTTACCATGTTTTTATTGAACACACCATGTAAACATTCACAGTGCAGGTGGAAAAAGTATGTGAATCCCTAGACTAATGACATCTCCAAGAGCTAATTGGAGTGAGGTGCCAGCCAACTGGAGTCCAATTAATGAGATGAGATTGGAGGTGTTGGTTACAGCTGCCCTGCCCTATAAAAAACACACACCAGTTCTGGGTTTGCTTTTCACAAGAAGCATTGCCTGATGTGAATGATGCCTCGCACAAAAGAGCTCTCAGAAGACCTACGATTAAGAATTGTTGACTTGCATAAAGCTGGAAAGGGTTATAAAAGTATCTCCAAAAGCCTTGCTGTTCATCAGTCCACGGTAAGACAAATTGTCTATAAATGGAGAAAGTTCAGCTCTGCTGCTACTCTCCCTAGGAGTGGCCGTCCTGTAAAGATGACTGCAAGAGCACAGCGCAGACTGCTCAATGAGGTGAAGAAGAATCCTAGAGTGTCAGCTAAAGACTTACAAAAGTCTCTGGCATATGCTAACATCCCTGTTAGCGAATCTACGATATGTAAAACACTAAACAAGAATGGATTTAATGGGAGGATACCCCAGAGGAAGTCACTGCTGTCCAAAAAATACATTGCTGCACGTTTAAAGTTTACAGTTTGCACAAGAGCACCTGGATGTTCCACAGCAGTACTGGCAAAATATTCTGTAGACAGATGAAACCAAAGTTGAGTTGTTTGGAAGAAACACACAACACTATGTGTGGAGAAAAAGAGGCACAGCACACCAACATCAAAACCTCATCCCAACTGTGAAGTATGGTGGTGGGGGCATCATGGTTTGGGGCTGCTTTGCTGCATCAGGGCCTGGACGGATTGCTATCATTGAAGGAAAAATGAATTGCCAAGTTTATCAAGACATTTTGCAGGAGAACTTAAGGCCATCTGTCCACCACCTGAAGCTCAACAGAAGATGGGTGTTGCAACAGGACAACGACCCAAAGCATAGAAGTAAATCAACAACAGAATGGCTTAACCAGAAGAAAATACGCCTTCTGGAGTGGCCCAGTCAGAGTCCTGACCTTAACCCGATTGAGATGCTGTGGCATGACGTCAAGAAAGCGATTCACACCAGAAATCCCAAGAATATTGCTGAACTGAAACAGTTCTGTAAAGAGGAATGGTCAAGAATTACTCCTGACCGTTGTGCACGTCTGATATGCAACTACAGGAAACGTTTGGTTGAAGTTATTGCTGCCAAAGGAGGTTCAACCAGTTATTAAATCCAAGGGTTCACATACTTTTTCCACCTGCACTGTGAATGTTTACATGGTGTGTTCAATAAAAACATGGTAACATTTAATTCTTTGTGTGTTATTAGTTTAAGCAGACTGTGATTGTCTATTGTTGTGACTTAGATGAAGATCAGATCACATTTTATGACCAATTTGTGCAGAAATCTATATCATTCCAAAGGGTTCACATACTTTTTCTTGCAACTGTATGTCCTTATGAAGCCCTTATGGCTCCAGTAATCCCCATTCCCGTTGTCTGTGCTTATATGCCCCATATGCTACCCAGAATATATTTTCCAATTCTTTAATAATGAAGAAGAAAAAAGGAAAAAGGGGAGGTCTACAGGGGACTGCTGGCCTCCTTCCGTCATTTCTGTGGAGCGCATGCGCACAAACCCCGGTGCGTTCCAGCTATGCGCTCCACGGACCGGAAGTCGGTCCACTTCCAGTGTGCAGCTGCGGTGCTATCTCCAGACCTTTCTCCTCCGCCTCTCCATTTGCCCTAATGCGAGAGAAGTAGTATTGATGATGTTTAAAAGGGAGTTTTATAAGTAAGCTCTATGTTTATGTATAAATACTTTTTTTACACTCAGACAAACGAGTGCGTTCCACTGTGTAACGCATCACTTCCGGTACCGGAAGTGATGCCATTGGCGTATTTCCTGACGCTCTTTTGCAATCTCTGCACCTGTATAGTGCATATGTATATAAACCCTTGTTTGCCATAGTGTTTTATTGCTGCTCCTGAGGAAGGGGTTCTGAATAACCACAAAATGCCTTGAGCCACACCTGTCTTTTACAATAAAGGAATTTACAAGAAGTACCGTTCAAGGGACTGCTGTTTCTTCCAAAGATCCTACAAGCGACCCAGGCGAGGGAGATAGTTTTGTGGGTGTCTTGAGCTTTATCCCACAAAACCCCTCCCTGGTGAAGTTAGTGACATTGATTGTAAAGTGCTTTTAATGCCTAGTTTCCTATCACGCTATTTAATTGTGGACCGAGTGTGGGCCAGTGGCATCCTGAATTCCTTAGGGAAACCACGGACACCGGTCCAGGGTCATAGACCTATACAGGTATATTAGGTTCTTTTATGTACTAAATACACCTTTGTATGATCCCTGATTACACATAGGGAAACCCTAATACCAGCTACATTTGGAGCAGATAGACTGGTGACAGCAGTGTGGTCACTTTTTTAGGTATATATGTATTTTTTATACAGGGTGGGCCATTTATATGGATACACCTTAATAAAATGGAAATGGTTGGTGATATTAACTTCCTGTTTGTGGCACATTAGTATATGTGAGGGGGGAAACTTTTCAAGATGGGTGGTGACCATGGTGGCCATTTTGAAGTTGGCCATTTTGAATCCAACTTTTGTTTTTTCAATAGGAAGAGGGTCATGTGACACATCAAACTTATTGGGAATTTCACAAGAAAAACAATGGTGTGCTTGGTTTTAACGTAACTTTATTCTTTCATTAGTTATTTTACAAGTTTCTGACCACTTATAAAATGTGTTCAATGTGCTGCCCATTGTGTTGGATTGTCAATGCAACCCTCTTCTCCCACTCTTCACACACTGATAGCAACACCGCAGGAGAAATGCTAGCACAGGCTTCCAGTATCCGTAGTTTCAGGTGCTGCACATCTCGTATCATCTGAAGGCAATCGTCTATGCTGTGAAGATACGAGATGTAGCACCTGAAACTACGGATACTGGAAGCCTATGCTAGCATTTCTCCTGCGGTGTTGGTCAGAAACTTGTAAATAACTCATGAAAGAATAAAGTTACTAGACTTGCCAGAAGATCATTTTTTCCTTCAGATGATTCCACTTTGCTTAAGGATCCAATGGATAAAAAAGCAGACAACCTTTTAAAAAGACTGCAAACCTACCTGGCTTCACTCAATAAAGAGAAAAGCTTGAGGTATACATATATACAGGGTGGGCCATTTATTTGGATACACCTTAATAAAATGGATGGTGATATTAACTTCCTGTTTGTGGCACATTAGTATATGTGAGGGGGGAAACTTTTCAAGATGGGTGGTGACCATGGCGGCCATTTTGAAGTCGGCCATTTTGAATCCAACTTTTTTTTTTTTAATAGGAAGAGGGTCATGTGACACATCAAACTTATTGGGAATTTCACAAGAAAAACAATGGTGTGCTTGGTTTTAACGTAACTTTATTCTTTCATGAGTTATTTACAAGTTTCTGACCAACACCGCAGGAGAAATGCTAGCATAGGCTTCCAGTATCCGTAGTTTCAGGTGCTACATCTCGTATCTTCACAGCATAGACGATTGCCTTCAGATGATACGAGATGTGCAGCACCTGAAACTACGGATACTGGAAGCCTGTGCTAGCATTTCTCCTGCGGTGTTGCTATCAGTGTGTGAAGAGTGGGAGAAGAGTGTTGCATTGACAATCCAACACAATGGGCAGCACATTGAACACATTTTATAAGTGGTCAGAAACTTGTAAAATAACTAATGAAAGTATAAAGTTACGTTAAAACCAAGCACACCATTGTTTTTCTTGTGAAATTCCCAATAAGTTTGATGTGTCACATGACCCTCTTCCTATTAAAAAAAAAAAAGTTGGATTCAAAATGGCCGACTTCAAAATGGCCGCCATGGTCACCACCCATCTTGAAAAGTTTCCCCCCTCACATATACTAATGTGCCACAAACAGGAAGTTAATATCACCATCCATTTTATTAAGGTGTATCCAAATAAATGGCCCACCCTGTATATATGTATACCTCAAGCTTTTCTCTTTATTGAGTGAAGCCAGGTAGGTTTGCAGTCTTTTTAAAAGGTTGTCTGCTTTTTTATCCATTGGATCCTTAAGCAAAGTGGAATCATCTGAAGGAAAAAATGATCTTCTGGCAAGTCTAGTGACAGCAGGATCAACTCTAGATGGAGACTCCCAGCTTGCTGATTCAGAAGGATCCGTTTTGTACATGGCTTTAAATCTGGACCCTAGGTCCATCTTTAAACTGTATATTACTATTCATTCTGAATGACAGATTCCAATACCGGATGGCTTGGGAATATACATGCTCTTTTTTTTTTGGAAAGTAGAATAAACTTTCTTCCTCCTGATCAGCAGTCATCTCCTTCTTAGACTCCATTATATTGTTTACCTCTTTTATTCAACGATTAGCATTTTCCTTTCTAAAAATAAAATTATCTTCAGCAATGGTCAATTCATCTTCTGAACCAGAAGAGATTTCTCCTTCAGAGCGAGCAGATTTCTCAGAGGAGGATGATGGTAATGGGTATAGCTTCTTTTTTACTGCCTTTCTTTTCTTTTGAGAACGTGACAGAATAGATTTTAAAAGTATCAACAACTTTTTAGTTTCTTCATCAGAAGCTTCATCAGGCTGAGAACAATCTACACAAATGTTAGATGAGTAGTCATCAGGTGGAGGTTGGATACAGGAGATGCACAGAGCATATTTTATCTTTTGCTTTTTTTTAGTGGTCTGGCAGGAGAAGACTTCTGAGAAGAATGAGCAGCTAATTCCACATCACAAGCCTCACAGTAATCACACAGGTGTTCACCAGGAAGGGGTTGTTCACATGACAGACACAGTCTGTGTCTGTGTTTCTTAGATTTCTTTCCACCCTTGCTGGAATGGCTGAACATCTATTAAAATAAATAATAGAAACAGGGACCCAGTTACTCACAAATATAGACATCAATAAGGTAAGTCTGACCCAGGACAGAACGGCACCTTGTAACTGCAAGAGCTCGGCTGCCAGGCACCACAGGTATCATTGCTCTGCACTACGCCGCTTAAATACTTACCTTTGGCGGCAGAAACGGGAGGGAGGAGGCGCGCTGACGTCAGGCGCTGCTGAACCATGTGCGTTCCACCGCCTTGCACCAGATGCTGACTTTGAATGTAGACACTCGCCTCACGTCATGCGCACCGCGCTCACTGCCTTGCGAAACTCTCCCGCCGGCCACCTGGATCATGCCCGATACACAGGGCGAACAGAGCGGACACATCAATACAGAGCAGCGCCAGGGACACACCACCTGGCTATGCTGAACTCTAAGCCATGTAACCTGGGAACACACCCCACGGTATAGGATGCAAACACTCCACAGGTGGGCTTCTCTTCAGGAATGAGTACAAATAAAAAACACAGAGTATGGTTGTTGGGGGCATGTTTATATACTATCTAAGTCATTATACTAATCATATGTTTAATCTAGGTGGGCGGTCCTAGTGGGGAGAATGAGGCAAGATTAACTCTTCATGTACTGCCGAGGATGAAAAGGCAAACTGAGAATTACACCCAGCATACAGGACAGGAGAAGTGGTACTGTGCAGCGTCCATACATACAGTATAAGAGCAAGATACTGAGGATTACACCCAGCATACAGGACAAGATAAGCAGTACTGTATAATGCCCATATACTGACGAGTAGGGATGAGCGAATCGACTTCGGATAAAACATCCGAAGTCAATTTGCATAAAACTTTGTTCTAATACTGTACGAAGCAGGAGCTCCGTACAGTATTAAAATGTATTGCCTCCAATGAGCCGAAGTTATTGCTTCGCAAAGTCTCGCGAGACTTCGCGCAATAACATTATAAATTAATTTGTACTATAAAAAACGATGTACTTTGGAACCGAACCCGAGTTCGGGAAATGTTTTTTTACAGTACAAATTCATTTATGAAGTTATTGCACGAAGTCTCGTGAGACTTCGCAAAGCAATAACTTCGTCTCATCAGAGCCAATACATTCTAATACTGTACAGAGCTCCTGCTCCATACAGTATTGAGGTCAATTCACACATCCGTAGTGTATTGCGGATTCGCAATACATTGGGCCGGCACCCCTATAGAAATGCCTATTCTTGTCCGCTATTGCGGACAAGAATAGGACATGTTCTATTTTTTTGGGGAGCCACGGACCAGAAGTACGGAGCCGCGGACCGGAAATGCGCATGCGGACAGCACAATGTGTGCTGTCCGCATCCTTTTCGTCCCCATTGAGAATGAATGGGTCCACACCCGTTCCCCAGAATTGCGGAACGGATGCAGACCCATTCTACGGACGTGTGAATGGACCCTTAGAACGAAGTTTTATGCAAATCCACTTCGGATGTTTCATTCGAAGTCGATTCGCTCATCCCTACTGATGAGCAAAAGGGTAACAATATTTTGAACTTTTGAGGGACAAGTTGTATTTTCTAATCCCATCATTTAATACGGCATACAATGTAGTGGGAAACTGTAAAAAATTTCCAAATTGGGTGGAATTGAAAAAAAACCAACGCAATTATTCCATTATTTTACAGGTTTTGTTCCCACGGCGTTCCCTTTGTGGCAAAACTGACCTATGCTCTTCATTCTCTGGGTCAGTATGATTACAATGATACCACATATGTATAGTTTTTTTTTTAGGTCTAAATAGTGTAAAAATAAATTTAAACTTTGAAATTTTTTTTTTATTATTACATGACCATATTCTGACCCCCATAACTTTTTATAGTTACATCTACTGAGCTGTGTAGAGACTTATTTTTTGCAGGACAATCTCTAGTTTTTATTGATACCATTTTGGAGTATGTGTGACTTTTTGATCACATGTTTATTTTTTTGGGTACGAGAAGCGATGAAAAAATGGCAAATTGGTCATTTTGACCCTTTTTTATATTACCGCATTTGCAGTATTGTAAAAACTTTTTTATATTTTAATAGTATGGGTGTTTTTGGACGCGGTAATGCCCATGATGTTTATATTTTTTGTTATTTATGTATTTATTTTTTATTCTACAGAAACAGGGGTGATTTCAACTTTTATATTTAATTATTTTTAAACTTTTTTTTAATGATTTTGAAGCTCGTATTGGAGCCTACAAAATATATATTTTTTTTAATTCTGAACCCTCATGGTCTTTTAGACCCATGAATTGCTCATTTCTTATGTTGGTCTGCCACCTGTTGGCCAAAATTAGAATTGCAGCTTCAATACCCTGGTTCTCTTCATAGAGACCCAGTGTATTGAAACCAAGTAGCCGCATCCTCTTTAGCCACAAAGAATATCGGTAAGAAGCTCAGAAGCACAAGTTTTCGGGTTTTTCACCCTTTAGATGCCATAATCTCTCTTGATCACAGCATCTAAAGGCTTTAATGACCGCGATTGGCATTATTGCTGTTGAAACAGCGGAGACCATACATGTACAGCGCTGGTAGTGAACGGGTTAAATGGGCATTCCGGTTTCATGAAATTGATTACCTACAGTCAGGTCCATAAATATTGGGACATTTACACAATTCTAACATTTTTGGTTCTATACACCACCACAATGGATTTGAAATGAAACAAACAAGATGTGCTTTAACTGCAGACTGCCAGCTTTAATTTGAGGGTATTTACATCCAAATCAGGTGAACGGTGCAGGAATTACAACAGTTTGCATATGTACCTCCCACTTGTTACGGGACCAAAAGTAATGGGACAGAATAATAATCATAAATTAAAACTTCCACTTTTTAATACTTGGTTGCAAATCCTTTGCAGTCAATAACAGCCTGAAGTCGGGAATGCATAGACATCACCAGACGCTGGGTTTCATCCCTGATGATGCTCTGCCAGGCTTCTACTGCAACTGTCTTCAGTTCCTGCTTGTTCTTGGGGCATTTTCCCTTCAGTTTTGTCTTCAGCAAGTGAAATGCATGCTCAATCGGATTCAGGTCAGGTGATTGAATTGGCCATTGCATAACATTCCACTTCTTTCCCTTAAAAAACTCTTTGGTTGCTTTTGCAGTATGCTTTGGGTTATCGTCCATCTGCACTGTGAAACACCGTCCAATGAGTTCTGAAGCATTTGGCTGAATATGAGCAGATAATATTGCCCGAAACACTTCAGAATTCATCCTGCTGCTTTTGTCAGCAGTCACATCATCAATAAATACAAGAGAACCAGTTCCATTGGCAGCCATACATGCCCACGCCATGACACTATCACCAACATGCTTCACTGATGAGGTGGTATGCTTAGGATCATGAGCAGTTCCATTCCTTCTCCATACTCTTCTCTTCCGATCACTCTGGTACAAGTTGATCTTGGTCTCATCTGTCCATAGGATGTTGTTCCAGACCTGTGAAGGCTTTTTTAGATGTTGTTTGGCAAACTCTAATCTGGCCTTCCTGTTTTTGAGGCTCACCAATGGTTTACATGTTGTGGTGAACCCTCTGTATTCACTCTGGTGAAGTCTTCTCTTGATTGTTGACTTTGACACACATACACCTACCTCCTGGAGAGTGTTCTTGATCTGGCCAACTGTTGTAAAGGATGTTTTCTTCACTAGGGAAAGAATTCTTCGGTCATCCACCACAGTTGTTTTCCGTGGTCTTCCGGGTCTTTTGGTGTTGCTGAGCTCACCAGTGTGTTCCTTCATTTTAAGAATGTTCCAAACAGTTGTTTTGGCCACGCCTAATGTTTTTGCTATCTCTCTGATGGGTTTGTTTTGTTTTTTTCAGCCTAATGATGGCTTGCTTCACTGATAGTGACAGCTCTTTGGATCTCATCTTGAGAGTTGACAGGAACAGATTCCAAATGCAAATAGCACACTTGAAATTAACTCTGGACCTTTTATCTGTTCATTGTAATTGGGATAATGAGGGAATAACACATACCTGGCCATGGAACAGCTGAGAAGCCAATTGTCCCATTACTTTTGGTTCCTTAACAAGTGGGAGGCACATATGCAAACTTCTGTAATTCCTACACCGTTCACCTAATTTGGATGTAAATACCCTCAAATTAAAACTGACAGTCTGCAGTTAAAGCACATCTTGTTCGTTTCATTTCAAATCCATTGTGGTGGTGTATAGAGCCAAAAATGTTAGAATTGTATTGTTGTCCCAATATTTATGGACCTGGCTGTATTCTCGGGATAGGTCATAAATTTCCTATTGGTGGAGGTCTTAATCTTGGCACCCCCGCCGTACAGCTGTTTAAAGCGGCTGTGGTGCTAGTGGGAGAGCTGCATCCTCCTCAGTGTTTAACTGCAAGCTGTCTACATTGTGGCGCAGTGCAGCTGATCATCTCATTCAAGTGAATGTGAGAGGAAGCACATTTACCCCACACCACTACTGCAACGTAAATGGTATGCAGATAAACAGAGCTATTGGACTAGCACCGCAGAGCCTTCAAACAGCAGATCAACGGGGGTGCCAAGAATCAGGCCCCTACAATACTGAAGATAGGTCATCAATATCACAAATAGTGAGCTTTTTTTTTGTCTAATTGGTGGTAAGTGTACAAAAAATATTCCCTCAAATTGTTCCTTGACCATAAACTGTGATTTGTACAGTTCTTAGTGAGTAGGGTAGGCTATGGGTGTGTTGTGGGTACAATTTCAATCTTTATTTTATTGGGCTTGGGCTTTAAAGAGGAGCTGTCACCTCTCCTGGCATGTTTATTTTCGTAACTACTTGCATTCCCCATAACAGTTTTGGAGCAACTATTCTTATGACTCTATGTTGTACCATTCCTTTGTTATCTCTACTAGGAGTTTATGAATTATCTGCTAGCAGCTTGAAGTAAAGGTACAGATGGGTGTTACCAGTTAGAGTGTCGCCCTGTACAGTCTGACACTAGCAGCACTGATTGGACAGAGTCAGACACACCCAGTACTGTAAACACCTAGCAGTACCTTTACTACAGACTGACAACAATTTATTTGTAAATTTCTAGCAGGAATAATACAAGAATGGCACAGCATAGAGCCATATAAATAGATGCTCCAGAAGTGTTGTTACATGGGGACTGCAAGTAGTTACTAAAACTGACATGTCAGGAGAAGTGACAGCTCCTCTTTATCCAATGCCATTAGAAATGTATGGCAGAGTTTTAAAGCTTCTGCTTCTGCAATGGAGCAGGTGAAGGTCAGCCGGATGAAAAGACTAACCACAGGTCGGCATTTACTTTTCCATATTAGTGTACAAAATCAAAAGTGACCACTGATTAGTTGGTATGAGCAATAAGACCAGTTCTTTGGTTACATTCTTTAGAAAAATAAGACTGTTATACCAGCAGCCTGTGTCCGCTGCCTCACTCCACTCTCAATGCTGTTCCCCCTGGCAGGTCTGGCAGCCAGAGCAGTGCTACTCTGCCCACTCCACACAGGTTGATACATGCTCTGTCTCCTCTTGCCCATACGCTGCATGTGCTTCCTTCGGGTCTGAAAGGGCCAGTGTGCGTGGACCTTACTGGCCACCTCATAGTTTTAAAGGGGTTGTGCACATTTATTTATTTTTGGCAACCACAGGGCAGAAGCATACTTACCTGCTTTGCAACGTTGGCTTCCGGATCTTTCCTTCTCTGGCCTCTTCTGCTCCACTCAACGATTGGCTGCAGCTGTGTCAAACCGGAATTTTTCATCCAGGGACCCAAGCAGAGCAGCGGGGGCTGGAGAGCACAGAAGCCAGGAGCCAGCGCCAGCAAGCAGGTAAGTATGCTTCCCTTCGTAGGTCTTCCGTGGAGGGGGGATTTTCCAAAACCCCTCTAAACATGTACAACCCCTTTAATGGGAGGGTGCCTCAGCAATGTGTTCTAGCTAGCTGGTTCCCTGCAAAGGTTTACCAATGTTTTGCTTGCCTGCCCCCGTACCAATCTCTTCTTGTTTCCAGATTTGGACCTTCACTGTCCGACCAGATCACTGTCTGTTCCTCATATTGACCCTGTGATGCCGGCCGTGACCTATGAACTGTTTACTGAATTGCTTGTATTCTTCCTGCCCTGATCTTGGCTTGTTTCCTGACTACGGTTTTACCTGATACTTCAGTGCTTCACATCAGTGCCTCTTGACTCCCGTGGGTCAGCAGCCATTGAACAGAGACTACTCCAAGAGTCAGCGGCCTAGTGGTTCCCCTGCAGTGGAATCCAGATCCTTGTATAGGAGTTAGAGGGTGAAGACCAGGTAGCCCCACTTAGATAATGTAACGGACCGTTTCAGCAGACAAGGGGTTAAAATCAGTTTAGGCGATATGCCCCTTTTCTGAGAGACAGGCACAGCTACTGCAGAACACCAACTCCCGAACTGGATACAAAATAGAACTCCAAACTGGAACCTCACGAATAGCTGCTAGCAGACGAACAGGAATCAGCTTACACTCCTGGCAATCAGTCTCTAACAGCATACAGCGGATCCCCCCAATAACGAGACAAGGCTCCGTGTTGAGGGTCAAGCAGTGGTCTGAGGTGCTGGCACACCCAGCATGGTTTTTATTACAGTTGTTTGCAAATACAGGTCCGCCCACAGGGAGGTATAAAACAACCAAGCCCATCTGGTGTACACGCCCCTAGGGGACCAGAATGAAGACTGTGACATAGGACAGATATGCAGCACTGTAGGATACACAGAGACAATACATCCCCACAATGCATCATGGTTTCCTCCTCTCTGCCCTGGAGACACCCGAGGCTTAATCCAATTATCTCTCAAGACAAAGAGAAATCACCAATACACATGTGGATATAACAAGACAGACATCACCATTTAAACACACAATGGGACAATGGCACAATAGAAACACACCCAGCATATTCCTCCCAAGCTGACAAGTTACACTTATTATAACTTGTTACAACTTTGTGAGTTTACATTGGCCATACATATAACTTACATCAATTTAAACAGTATAACTTGGGGACAAACCTATCCAAAATTCACTTGAATAGGTTCAGGGGTTTAAAAGTTAGTATGGGCCATAATCCTGAGGCAAGAGGCTGATAAACAGGCCTCTCCAAAACCCAGTGGCGAGGTTGGTTTCGCCACACATTCCCCCCCCCCCCAGGGAAGACTAACCAGATACCTGACCTCACGCCGGTCGGTACCTGAGTTAGTCTGGCAGCCCACCCACAACCCAATACTGGACCTGTTGCATTTGGTAGCCTGTCTCTGTCCAGTGAGTCCACCAAGGTTATGTTGGAAGCTGGTACTCCCGGTCTCTGTGTTGCTCCCTGGCTTAGAGTCTGGTTGTTGGAGGGGGAGACCGACTGTCTCTACCCCCTGTGCTGTAAGTGCAGAGACCACGGTCCCATCTGCACTGTTGTGGGGCTGTCTCCCCCTGGTGCGTTAAGCTGCCGCTGGGGAGAGGGGGTAACGAGCTCCTCTCCCATACATACTTCCAGCCGCTGGGGAGGGCGACCGACCGTCTCCGCTCCCAATACAGTGTCCTGCTGCTGGGGAAAGGAGACTGGGCTCTCTATTCCCTGCTGGACACTCTGCCGCTGGGGAATGGAGACTGGGCTCCCAATTCCCAAAAAATCACTCTGCTGCTGGGGGGCAGGAACAACTACCTCTGCCCCCTGTAACTCAGCCTGCCGCTGGGGAGGGAGGACGCTGCTCTCCTCTCCCTGCATTTCACACTGCCTTCCCGGCATATCACTCTGCTGCTGGGGGGCAGGAACAACTACCTCTGCCCCCTGTAACTCAGCCTGCCGCTGGGGAGGGAGGACGCTGCTCTCCTCTCCCTGCATTTCACACTGCCTTCCCGGCATATCACTCTGCTGCTGGGGGGCAGGAACAACTACCTCTGCCCCCTGTAACTCAGCCTGCCACTGGGGAGGGAGGACGCTGCTCTCCTCTCCCTGCATTTCACACTGCCTTCCTGGCATATCACTCTGCTGCTGGGGGGCAGGAACAACTACCTCTGCCCCCTGTAACTCAGCCTGCCGCTGGGGAGGGAGGATGCTGCTCTCCTCTCCCTGCACTTCACACTGCCGCTGGGGAATGGAGACTGGGCTCCCAATTCCCTGCTGGACACTCTGCCGCTGGGGAGAGGAGACTGAGCTCCCTTTGTCCCGCAACTGTAACTTCCGATGGAGGTCCACCCAACGTGGCAGCTGACCGTCACCTTCTGCCCGGTATAGTAGGGTCTTGAACGCTAGACTCCTCACGAACTTCACGTATTTCTCAGCTGGATTGGGTCCTAAGAAGTTCAGCCGCAACCACATCATACGGTCAAATTCCTCCACAGAGTATCTGTACTCCACTGCTGGTTCCATCCTGGTGCTTTTAGGGTCGCTGTACTGAGACATGCGTTGCCCTTAAGTTGTAAAATCCAAAGAAATGGTGTCTCCTGTAGCTGTCCTTCTGGCTGTAGGAACGATCCCACTGCTGCCACCAATGTAACGGACCGTTTCAGCAGACAAGGGGTTAAAATCCGTTCAGGCGATGTGCCCCTTTCTGAGAGACAGGCACAGCTACTGCAGAACACCAAACTCCCGAACTGGATACAAAGTAGCACTCCAAACTGGAACCTCACGAATAGCTGCTAGCAGACGAACAGGAATCAGCTTACACTCCTGGCAATCAGTCTCTAACAGCATACAGCGGATCCCCCCAATAACGAGACAAGGCTCCGTGTTGAGGGTCAAGCAGTGGTCTGAGGTGCTGGCACACCCAGCCTGGTTTTTATTACAGTTGTTTGCAAATACAGGTCCGCCCACAGGGAGGTATAAAACAACCAAGCCCATCTGGTGTACACGCCCCTAGGGGACCAGAATGAAGACTGTGACATAGGACAGATATGCAGCACTGTAGGATACACAGAGACAATACATCCCCACAATGCATCATGGTTTCCTCCTCTCTGCCCTGGAGACACCCGAGGCGTAATCCAATTATCTCTCAAGACAAAGAGAAATCACCAATACACATGTGGATATAACAGGACAGACATCACCATTTAAACACACAATGGGACAATGGCACAATAGAAACACACCCAGCATATTCCTCCCAAGCTGACAAGTTACACTTATTATAACTTGTTACAACTTTATGAGTTTACATTGGCCATACATATAATTTACATCAATTTAAACAGTATAACTTGGGGACAAACCTATCCAAAATTCACTTGAATAGGTTCAGGGGTTTAAAAGTTAGTATGGGCCATAATCCTGAGGCAAGAGGCTGATAAACAGGCCTCTCCAAAACCCAGTGGCAAGGTTGGTTTCGCCACAGATAATGTCACGACTGCTATCCCAGCAGCAGTCGTGTCGCACCAGACGGAGGGGAAGGGGGACCCTTATCTACGGATGGGAATAGAATGGCCACCCCTGACTAACCCTAAGCTGGCACCTGTCTGCCCTGAT
Source organism: Bufo bufo (assembly GCF_905171765.1). Classification (NCBI taxonomy): domain Eukaryota; kingdom Metazoa; phylum Chordata; class Amphibia; order Anura; family Bufonidae; genus Bufo; species Bufo bufo. The sequence goes on from NC_053393.1 coordinate 433,364,241, forward strand.
ACCCTAGACGGGGTGTGAACCTGTGCGGCGAGCTGGATGCCTAAACCCTCAGTCACCCTAACAAGCCTAGAGTGGGGAAAGGCCGATGGGAGCACTAGTCACCATCACTCATGTCTAGGAGAACAGCAGGGGAAGACAGCAACAAACAAACTATAGCAGAGATAGACTTATCCAGTCACGAGCAGAGAAGGCGATCCCAATCACGACAGTCCACGCCGGACAAGAGCTCCACAGCGATCTCCTTCAATGGACAGAATAGAACTGGAAGTAAGGACTATATCTGGCAATGACTGCAAGTGAAACTGAAACTAATATAGTAGCTGGGAGTGGCAGACAGGACTCACCTGAGAAGGATGCCTACAAACTCCCAGTCAGGACAAAAAGGTTCACAAGGCAAAACCCAGATGACATACCCTGAACCACGGAGCAAACTCACAATCTATCGCGAGTAGCAAGTCGCTGCGACCTTCTCCTCCCAGACCTGTCTGGATCAGTCACAGTCGTGACAGTACCCCCCTTTCTACGAGGGGCCCCTGGACCCTCAAGACCAGGCCTCTCCGGATGGGAGCTATGAAAAGCCCGAATGAGTCTGTCCGCTTTTATCTCTGATGCTGGAACCCACATTCTCTCTTCGGAACCATAACCTTTCCAGTGCACCAGGTACTGAAGAGAGCGGCGAACATATCGTGAATCAACAATCTTTTCTACCTAAAACTCAAGACTGCCATCAACAACCACCGGTGGAGGCGGTAGTCGCAATGGTTCAGGAGGTTCTACATATCTCTTAAGCAGAGATCTGTGGAAGACATTATGGATCCTTAGAGTCTGAGGTAGCTCCAGACGAAAAGCCACCGGGTTAATGATCTTAATTACCCTATAAGGACCAATAAATCTCAGACCTAATTTCCACGAGGGAACCTTCAACTTGATATTTCTGGTAGACAACCACACCAAGTCATTCACCCCAAGGTCCGGACCTTCAGAGCGCTTCCTATCAGCCGCACGTTTGTATCTACCACCAATTCTCTTCAAACTTTCTTGCACACTCTGCCACACTGAAGAAAGTGAAGACGCAAATCGTTCCTCCTCGGGAATCCCAGACAGCCCCCCCTCACTAAACGTACAAAACTGAGGATGGAAACCATACGCACCAAAAAATGGTGACTTATCAGTGGATTCTTGACGACGATTATTAATGGAAAACTCGGCTAACGGTAAATAAGATGACCATTCCTCCTGATTTTCGGAAACAAAGCATCTCAAATATGTCTCTAGGTTTTGATTGGTACGTTCAGTCTGACCGTTGGACTGTGGATGGAAAGATGAAGAAAACGACAGATGAACCCCTAAACGAGAACAAAAAGCTTTCCAAAATTTAGAAACGAATTGGGTACCACGATCCGAAACAATATCGGAAGGGACCCCGTGAAGCTTCACGATGTGGTCAATAAAAACCTGAGCCAGTGTGTTAGCATTAGGCAATGCGGCAAGAGCAATAAAGTGCACCATTTTACTGAATCTGTCAACAACTACAAGAATAACAGTCTTCCCCGCTGATACTGGTAGATCCGTAATGAAATCCATTGACAGGTGCGTTCAAGGCCTGTTGGGGATGGCCAGAGGTAAAAGACGCCCTGCCGGACGAGTATGATCTACCTTAGAACGAGCACAGGTAGCACATGCAGACACAAAATTCAACACCTCCTGGCGCCATTTAGGCCACCAGAACCGACGAGACACTAACTCAGAGGTTGCCCTACTACCTGGGTGTCCTGCCAGTGTGGAGTTATGGTGTTCTTTTAGTATCTCCAGTTGTAAATTTTCTGGCACAAACAGTTTACCCGTGGGGCAGGAGGCCGGGGAGTCCCCCTGAGCTTCCAACACCCTCCCCTCCAAACCTGAGTGTAATGCAGAGACCACCACCCCCTTTTGCAAAATGGGCTCTGGTACCTCAACATCACCCCCTCCAGGAAAAGTTCGAGACAATGCATCCGCCTTAGTATTTTTTGCCCCCGGGCGATAGGTTATTACAAAATTAAACCTAGTAAAAAATAACGACCACCGAGCCTGTCTAGGGGTGAGACGTTTAGCAGACTCCAGATATAATAAGTTTTTGTGATCAGTAATCACCGTGACGGGATGAACCGCCCCCTCCAAAAAATGACGCCACTCCTCAAAAGCCAACTTAATAGCCAAAAGTTCCCTGTTGCCAATATCATAGTTCCTTTCTGCAGTAGACAATTTCTTCAAAAAGAAAGCACACGGACGCCATTCACCAGGGGACGGGCCCTGAGATAGTACCGCTCCCACCCCCACCTCTGATGCGTCAACCTCTACAATAAAAGGAAGCGAGACATCTGGCTGTACGAGAATAGGGGCCGAGGTGAATCTCTCCTTCAGAGATGCAAAGGCAGTTTTGGCTGCATGTGACCATTTGGAAAAATCGGATCCCTTACGGGTCATGTCCGTCAGTGGTTTGACCACCAAGGAATAGTTCTTTATAAACTTTCTATAAAAATTGGCAAACCCCAGGAAGCATTGCAATGCCTTCAGGTTCTCAGGCAGATCCCAGTCTAAAATCGCCCGGACTTTCTCTGGATCCATGCGGAAAACTGAATCTGACAACACATACCCCAGAAATGGCAGTTCTTTTACGGCGAACACACATTTTTCTAACTTAGCAAACAATTTGTTGGCCCTTAATATCTGCAGCACTTGTCTCACATGGATCTTATGTGTATCCAGATCCGGGGAATAGACCAGGATGTCATCAAGATATATCACAACAAATCTCCCGATAAGGTGACTAAAAATATCGTTGACAAAATGTTGGAATACCGCAGGCGCATTAGTAAGACCAAATGGCATGACCAGATTTTCATAATGCCCTTCCGGAGTATTAAAAGCCGTCTTCCACTCATCCCCCTCTTTGATGCGAACCAGGTTAAAGGCTCCTCTGAGATCCATTTTGGAGAACCATTTAGCACCAGCAACCTGATTAAAGAGGTCGGGAATGAGAGGAAGAGGATAGGGATCTCGGATAGTTATCCGGTTTAATTCCCGGAAATCCAGGCAAGGACGTAGGCCCCCATCTTTCTTTTTAACGAAAAAGAACCCTGCAGCAGCAGGTGAAGAAGAGGGTCTGATGTGTCCCTTAGCTAAACTCTCCGAAATATAATCTTTCATAGCCTTCCTCTCCGTGCCGGAAAGATTGTATAACCAGGTTTTAGGTAGTTTTGCCCCAGGTAATAGATTAATCGGGCAATCATATGGACGATGAGGTGGTAACCCCTGACAACCCTTCTCAGAGAACACATCCATAAAATCTGACAGAAAGGCAGGTAAAGATGTTACAGAGAGTGTAGATCACCTACTACTCAAGCAGTTGTCCTTACAATGTTCACTCCACTCCACAATCTCCCCGGCCTGCCAATCCACCACTGGATTGTGAGTCACCAGCCAGGGAAGCCCCAATACCATAGGAGCCGGAAGACCGTCCAGGACATAACAAGAGATATGCTCTTTATGGAGGTCCCCTACCTGCAGATGGATATTATAGGAATAGTTCTGCATACTGGTTCCGGAGTAAAACCCAGAGCCTGAGCAAACCGTGAATCCACCAAGTTGACCCCCGCCCCACTGTCCAAAAAGACGGAACAGATCTCAGTTTTATTGCCCGCCTCAACGGTAGCGGACAACAAAAACTGAGACATGCGTATGGAGGAAACGAATACGCCCAGACTGTTCTCCTCTGCACAATCTGGGGACTCTAGTTTTTCCGGCGGCTCCTTTGTTTGTGGTCTCTTGGGTTCTGAGGGACAAACCTTTAAAAAATGACCCCTCCCCACACAACGAAAACAAACCTCTGACCTACGGCGGAACTTAGGAGGATTCACCCGTCTAGTGGCGCCCCCTATTTGCATTGGTTCGACTGGACCATAACAGACCGATCCCTGCCCTATAGAGGCCTCTGTAAAATTTAATAGTCTCTCCCTGAGTCGTCTGTCGATTCTTATGGACAGAGACATAGCAGCCTCAAGAGACCCAGAGGCCTCGTATACTGCCAGCGCGTCTTTTAATTTTTCAGACAACCCCTGGCAGAACTGACTCCTAAGGGCCGAGTCGTTCCATAACGTATCAGTAGCCCACCTACGGAATTCGGAACAATATAGTTCAGCAGACCGGTTCTCTTGCCGAAGTCTACGTAGCTTAGACTCAGCCAGTGAGACCCTGTCCGGGTCATCATATACGAGACCCAGGGCTTCAAAAAACTCCTCTACTGATCGTAAGGCCGGAGAGTCTTATGGTAGGGAGAAAGCCCAAGCCTGCGGATCTCCTCGCAGGAGAGAAAATACAATGCCCACCCGTTGTTCCTCACCGCCGGAGGATCTAGGGCGTAACCTGAAGAACAATTTGCAAGCTTCTCTGAAGGTTACAAATTGGTCTCTCCCTCCTGAGAACCTATCAGGTAAAGCCACTTTTGGCTCAGGAGTACCTTGGTTTCCCGTAGCAACGGTGGAACCCAAGGATGGCTGCTGCTGCTGCAGCACTGTTGCTTTTAATCCTGCCACTTCAAGGGATATCCCCTGTAATTGTTTCGCCAAAACCGAAACCGGATCCATAGTGGAACAGACAAAATACAAAGAAAAACAGCAAGCAGAAAAAAAAAAAAAAAAAAGAAATGTCACTTTTTTCTTTTTCTCTTTTTAAAAGGCCAGATATACTGTCACGACTGCTATCCCAGCAGCAGTCGTGTCGCACCAGACGGAGGGGAAGGGGGACCTTATCTACGGATGGGAATAGAATGGCCACCCCTGACTAACCCTAAGCTGGCACCTGTCTGCCCTGATACCCTAGACGGGGTGTGAACCCGTGCGGCGAGCTGGATGCCTAAACCCTCAGTCACCCTAACAAGCCTAGAGTGGGGAAAGGCCGATGGGAGCACTAGTCACCATCACTCATGTCTAGGAGAACAGCAGGGGAAGACAGCAACAAACAAACTATAGCAGAGATAGACTTATCCAGTCACGAGCAGAGAAGGCAATCCCAATCACGACAGTCCACGCCGGACAAGAGCTCCACAGCAACACCATCAAACGATCTCCTTCAATGGTCAGAATAGAACTGGAAGTAAGGACTATATCTGGCAATGACTGCAAGTGAAACTGAAACTAATATAGTAGCTGGGAGTGGCAGACAGGACTCATCTGAGAAGGATGCCTACAAACTCCCAGTCAGGACAAAAAGGTTCACAAGGCAAAACCCAGATGACATACCCTGAACCACGGAGCAAACTCACAAGCTATCGCGAGTAGCAAGTCGCTGCGACCTTCTCCTCCCAGACCTGTCTGGATCAGTCACAGTCGTGACAGATAATTTCCTTAGGAATAGCCCCAAGGTAAATCTGTCCAGGGCACAGTGGATCCACATCCTCTTCAGTAACAAAAACCCATGAGGTTTGTGTGTTGAATAATGGCAGTGGCAATGTGTGGTCATCTTGTGCATACAGAGCTGCTGTTTCTTGCAATACACAGCTCTCCCTGTTTAACATACCAGCTCTGGTCCTGTCTTTTGGGTAGTACTGGCTGGGATGCCGAGTGCGGAACTGTCTGGTCTGTATCAAGAGTCGGCAATGGACTTGAACTGCTTGACCTCCCATTTGCCTGCCATTCTGTCACTTGTAGTTCCTTCTTGGTTTAGACTCTATCTCTGTATTTGGATTCCCTCTGGCTTTGATGTTTTCTTTATTATCCAGTATTTACCCTTGGCTAAAATCTGACTGTAGAAGCTCTGTTACTGAACAGGCTGGCTAAACCATGACACTGTGTGACTAATGAACAATAAATCATTCATACTGCTGGGACACTGCCACAATGAACCATAGAGGCCAATCATGTCATTTCAGTACACTATATTGTAAACACAGCACTGTAAGAGAGAACGAGGACAAGAAGCTGGACATATTATAACCTTGTTTTTATGCTGTATTTATTATGGACTTCCTTAAATAAAATTTAAATGCAATGACTGGTGTAAAAAAAAAAAATTTAATTCATCATACATTACATGACAATACCTTTCTAACAAAGCTAGAACCAGCCTTGTACCTCACATGGATCCAGAGATCTCCCCCATTAATTGCTCCAATTGTTCTATTAGATTCTCTTTAGCCAGACAGCTCAGGGGATGTGTCCTTTCTGCTGCAGCTCTCCCCCTGTAACTCCCACGTTCTAACAGGCTGGTGGCAGTTAAAGATTTAAACTGAGCACGTTCGACCAGCTCAGTGAGATGGACAAAAAAATAAGGAAATGATCAAACAGCAGGTGGCTCTATACAGATACATTTTATTAAATAGCTCACTAGCTATATTCAATTTTTAATTACATGCAATTACAAAAGTATTCAGATTCAGGTGCTGGTTTGAAAAATGTAGCATATGCTTTGTGACACAACTAGAGTTGAGCGAACACCTGGATGCTCGGGTTCGAGAAGTTCGGCCGAACTTCCCGGAAATGTTCGGGTTCAGGATCCGAACCCGAACCGAACTTCGTCCCGAACCCGAACCCCATTGAAGTCAATGGGGACCCGAACTTTTCGGCACTAAAAAGGCTGTAAAACAGCCCAGGAAAGAGCTAGAGGGCTGCAAAAGGCAGCAACATGTTGGTAAATCCCCTGCAAACAAATGTGGATAGGGAAATGAATTAAAATAAAAATTAAAAAAATAAAAATGACCCAATATCAATTGGACAGAGGTCCCATAGCAGAGAATCTGGCTTCACGTCAGCAGAGAATCAGTCTCTTCATGCCATAGCAAAGAATCTGGCTTCATGTCAGCAGAGAATCAGTCTCTTCATGCCATAGCAGAGAATCTGGCTTCATGTCACCCACCACTGGAAGAGACCACTGTCACATATTTAGGCCCCGGCACCCAGACAGAGGAGAGCGGTCCCGTAACAGAGAATCTGGCCTTATGTCAGCGCAGAATCTGTCTTCATGTCATAGCAGAGAATCAGGCTTCACGTCACCCACCACTGGAACAGGCCACTGTCACACATTTAGGCCCAGGCACCCAGGCAGAGGAGAGAGGTCCCGTAACAGAGAATCTGGCCTTATGTCAGCGCAGAATCTGTCTTCATGTCATAGCAGAGAATCAGGCTTCACGTCACCCACCACTGGAACAGGCCACTGTTACACATTTAGGCCCAGGCACCCAGGCAGAGGAGAGAGGTCCCGTAACAGAGAATCTGGCCTTATGTCAGCGCAGAATCTGTCTTCATGTCATAGCAGAGAATCAGGCTTCACGTCACCCACCACTGGAACAGGCCACTGTCACACATTTAGGCCCAGGCACCCAGGCAGAGGAGAGAGGTCCAGTAACAGAGAATCTGGCCTTATGTCAGCGCAGAATCTGTCTTCATGTCATAGCAGAGAATCAGGCTTCACGTCACCCACCACTGGAACAGGCCACTGTCACATATTTAGGCCCAGGCACCCAGGCAGAGGAGAGAGGTCCCGTAACAGAGAATCTGGCCTTATGTCAGCGCAGAATCTGTCTTCATGTCATAGCAGAGAATCAGGCTTCACGTCACCCACCACTGGAACAGGCCACTGTCACACATTTAGGCCCAGGCACCCAGGCAGAGGAGAGAGGTCCAGTAACAGAGAATCTGGCCTTATGTCAGCGCAGAATCTGTCTTCATGTCATAGCAGAGAATCAGGCTTCACGTCACCCACCACTGGAACAGGCCACTGTCACACATTTAGGCCCAGGCACCCAGGCAAAGGAGAGAGGTCCCGTAACAGAGAATCTGGCCTTATGTCAGCGCAGAATCTGTCTTCATGTCATAGCAGAGAATCAGGCTTCACGTCACCCACCACTGGAACAGGCCACTGTCACATATTTAGGCCCAGGCACCCAGGCAGAGGAGAGAGGTCCCGTAACAGAGAATCTGGCCTTATGTCAGCGCAGAATCTGTCTTCATGTCATAGCAGAGAATCAGGCTTCACGTCACCCACCACTGGAACAGGCCACTGTCACACATTTAGGCCCAGGCACCCAGGCAGAGGAGAGAGGTCCCGTTACAGAAAATCTGGTCTTATGTCAGCGCAAAATCTGTCTTCATGTCATAGCAGAGAATCAGGCTTCACGTCACCCACCACTGGAACAGGCCACTGTCACATATTTAGGCCCAGGCACCCAGGCAGAGGAGAGAGGTCCCGTAACAGAGAATCTGGCCTTATGTCAGCGCAGAATCTGTCTTCATGTCATAGCAGAGAATCAGGCTTCACGTCACCCACCACTGGAACAGGCCACTGTCACATATTTAGGCCCAGGCACCCAGACAGAGGAGAGGTTCATTCAACTTTGGGTTGCCCCGCAATATAATGGTAAAATTAAATTAAAAATAGTATTGAATGAGGAAGTGCCCTGGAGTAGAATAATATATTGTTAAGGGGAGGTAGTTAATATCTAATCTGCACAAGGGATGGACAGGTCCTGTGGGATCCATGCCTGGTTCATTTTTATGAACGTCAGCTTGTCCACATTGGCTGTAGACAGGCGGCTGCGTTTGTCTGTAATGACGCTCTGCCGTGCTGAATACACGTTCAGACAAAACACTGGCCGCCGGGCAGGCCAGCACCTCCAAGGCATAAAAGGCTAGCTCTGGCCACGTGGACCATTTGGAGACCCAGAAGTTGAATGGGGCCGAACCATCAGTCAGTACGTGGAGGGCTGTGCACAGGTACTGTTCCACCATATTAGTGAAATGTTGCCTCCTGCTAACACGTTCCGTATCAGGTGGTGGTGCACTTAGCTGTGGCGTGTTGACAAAACTTTTCCACATCTCTGCCATGCTAACCCTGCCCTCAGAGGAGCTGGGCGTGACACAGCTGCGTTGGCAACCTCTTGCTCCTCCTCTGCCTTCGCCTTGGGCTTCCACTGGTTCCCCTGTGACATTTGGGAATGCTCTCAGTAGCGCGTCTACCAACATGCGCTTGTACTCGCGCATCTTCCTATCACGCTCCAGTGTAGGAAGTAAGGTGGGCACATTGTCTTTGTACCGGGGATCCAGCAGGGTGGCAACCCAGTAGTCCACACACGTTAAAATGTGGGCAACTCTGCTGTCGTTGCGCAGGCACTGCAGCATGTAGTCGCTCATGTGTGCCAGGCTGCCCAGAGGTAAGGACAAGCTGTCCTCTGTGGGAGGTGTATCATCATCGTCCTGTGTTTCCCCCCAGCCACGCACCAGTGATGGGCCTGAGCTGCTTTGGGTGCCACCCCGCTGTGAACATGCTTCATCCTCATCCTCCTCCACCTCCTCCTCATCCTCGCCCTCCTCGTCCTCCAGTAGTGGGCCCTGTCTGGCCACATTTGTACCTGGCCTCTGGTGTTGCAAAAAAACCTCCCTCTGAGTCATTTCGAAGAGACTGGCCTGAAAGTGCTAAAAATGACCCCTCTTCCTCCTCTTCCTCCTGGGCCACCTCCTCTTCCATCATCGCCTTAAGTGTTTTCTCAAGGAGACATAGAAGTGGTATTGTAACGCTGATAACGGCATCATCGCCACTGGCCATGTTGGTGGAGTACTCGAAACAACGCAACAGGGCACACAGGTCTCGCATGGAGGCCCAGTCATTGGTGGTGAAGTGTGTCTGATCCACAGTGCGACTGACCCGTGCTGCAGCTGAAACTCCACTATGGCCTGCTGCTGCTCGCACAGTCTGTCCAGCATATGCAAGGTGGAGTTCCACCTGGTGGGTACGTCGCATATGAGGCGGTGAGCGGGAAGGCCGAAGTTACGCTGTAGCGCAGACAGGCGAGCAGCGGCAGGGTGTGAACGCGGGAAGCGCGAACAGACGGCCCGCACTTTATGCAGCAGCTCTGACATGTCGGGGTAGTTGTGAATGAACTTCTGCACCACCAAATTCAGCACATGCGCCAGGCAAGGGATGTGCGTCAAACCGGCTAGTGTCAGAGCTGCAACGAGATTTCGCCCATTATCGCACACCACCAGGCCGGGCTTGAGGCTCACCGGCAGCAACCACTCGTCGGTCTGTTGTTCTATACCCCGCCACAACTCCTGTGCGGTGTGGGTCCTGTCCCCCAAACATATGAGTTTCAGAATGGCCTGCTGACGTTTACCCCGGGCTGTGCTGAAGTTGGTGGTGAAGGTGTGTGGCTGACTGGATGAGCAGGTGGAAGAAGAGGAGGAGGAAGCTGAGTAGGAGGAGGAGGAGACAGGAGGCAAAGAATGTTGCCCTGCGATCCTTGGCGGCGGAAGAACGTGCGCCAAACAGCTCTCCGCCTGGGGCCCAGCCGCCACTACATTTACCCAGTGTGCAGTTAGGGAGATATAGCGTCCCTGGTCGTGCTTACTGGTCCACGTATCTGTGGTTAGGTGGACCTTGCCACAGATGGCGTTGCCCAGTGCACACTTGATTTTATCGGACACTTGTTTGTGCAGGGAAGGCACGGCTCTCTTGGAGAAGTAGTGGCGGCTGGGAACAACATAGTGTGGGACAGCAAGTGACATGAGCTGTTTAAAGCTGTGCGTGTCCACCAGCCTAAATGACAGCATTTGATAGGCCAGTAGTTTAGAAATTCTGGCATTCAGGGCCAGGGATCGAGGGTGGCTAGGTGGGAATTTAAGCTTTCTCTCAAATGTTTGTGAGATGGATAGCTGAACGCTGCCGTGTGACATGGTTGAGATGCTTGGTGACGCAGGTGGTGGTGTTGGTGGTACATCCCATGTTTGCTGGGCGGCAGGTGCCAACGTTCCTCCAGAGGCAGAGGAAGAGGCCGAGGCGGCGGCAGCAGCAGCAGAAGAGGCAGAGGCGGCAGCAGCAGCAGAAGAGGCCGAGGCGGCAGCAGCAGAAGAGGTAGCAGGGGGAGCCTGAGTGACTTCCTTGTTTTTAAGGTGTTTACTCCACTGCAGTTCATGCTTTGCATGCAGGTGCCTGGTCATGCAGGTTGTGCTAAGGTTCAGAACGTTAATGCCTCGCTTCAGGCTCTGATGGCACAGCGTGCAAACCACTCGGGTCTTGTCGTCAGCACATTGTTTGAAGAAGTGCCATGCCAGGGAACTCCTTGAAGCTGCCTTTGGGGTGCTCGGTCCCAGATGGCGGCGGTCAGTAGCAGGCAGAGTCTCTTGGCGGCGGGTGTTCTGATTTTGCCCACTGCTCCCTCTTTTGCTACGCTGTTGGCTCGGTCTCACCACTGCCTCTTCCTCCGAACTGTGAAAGTCAGTGGCACAACCTTCATTCCATGTGGGGTCTAGGACCTCATCGTCCCCTGCATCGTCTTCCACCCAGTCTTGATCCCTGACCTCCTGTTCAGTCTGCACACTGCAGAAAGACGCAGCAGTTGGCACCTGTGTTTCGTCATCATCAGAGACGTGCTGAGGTGGTATTCCCATGTCCCCATCATCAGGAAAAATAAGTGGTTGTGCGTTAGTGCATTATATCTCTTCCACACCTGGGGAAGGGCTAGGTGGATGCCCTTGGGAAACCCTGGCAGCAGAGTCTTCAAACAGCATAAGAGACTGCTGCATAACTTGAGGCTCAGACAGTTTCCCTGATATGCATGGGGGTGATGTGACAGACCGATGGGCTTGGTTTGCATGCGCCATCTGTGCGCTTTCTGCAGAAGACTGGGTGGGAGATAATGTGAACGTGCTGGATCCACTGTCGGCCACCCAATTGACTAATGCCTGTACCTGCTCAGGCCTTACCATCCTTAGAACGGCATTGGGCCCCACCAAATATCGCTGTAAATTCTGCTGGCTACTGGGACCTGAGGTAGTTGGTTCACTAGGACGTGTGGCTGTGGCAGAACGGCCACGTCCTCTCCCAGCACCAGAGGGTCCACTAACACCACCACGACCATGTCCACGTCCGCGTCCCTTATTAGATGTTTTCCTCATTGTTCCCGTTCACCACAATTTTGAGAATGGCAAATTTGGGAATAGTTTTTCAACCCAGAAAAAAAAATGTGCTTTTACGGTCACTACAAATAACTTGACCAGCTAAAACAGTACAGATTTAGTTGAATAGAGATGTGAGGCCTGTTTTTTTTTGCGCTGTGTGACAGGTATAGGTTTAATCACAGAATCAGACTTCTATCTGCACGGTAGCGTGTGTCTTAGGTTTTTATGAATGGCACTATCAGCACCTTCAATGTAAGATATCCTTTTTGGGATAGATTTCAAGTAGGCCTCAAATACCAGAAACTAGTTATTTTGAGAATGGCAAATTTGGGAATAGTTTTTCAACCCAGAAAAAAAAATGTGCTTTTACGGTCACTACAAATAACTTGACCAGCTAAAACAGTACAGATTTGGTTGAATAGAAATGTGAGGCCTGTTTTTTTTTGCGCTGTGTGACAGGTATAGTTTTAATCACAGAATCAGACTTCTATCTGCACGGTAGCGTGTGTCTTAGGTTTTTCTGAATGACACTATTCAGCACCTTCAATGTAAGATATCCTTTTTGGGATAGATTTCAAGTAGGCCTCAAATACCAGAAACTAGTTATTTTGAGAATGGCAAATTTGGGAATAGTTTTTCAACCCAGAAAAAAAAGTGTGCTTTTACGGTCACTACAAATAACTTGACCAGCTAAAACTTTTCAGATTTAGTTGAATAGAAATGTGAGGCCTGTTTTTTTTTGCGCTGTGTGACAGGTATAGGTTTAATCACAGAATCAGACTTCTATCTGCACGGTAGCGTGTGTCTTAGGTTTTTCTGAATGGCACTATCAGCACCTTCAATGTAAGATATCCTTTTTGGGATAGATTTCAAGTAGGCCTCAAATACCAGAAACTAGTTATTTTGAGAATGGCAAATTTGGGAATAGTTTTTCAACCCAGAAAAAAAAAAAGTGCTTTTACGGTCACTACAAATAACTTGACCAGCTAAAACAGTACAGATTTGGTTGAATAGAAATGTGAGGCCTGTTTTTTTTTGCGCTGTGTGACAGGTATAGGTTTAATCACAGAATCAGACTTCTATCTGCACGTTAGCGTGTGTCTTAGGTTTTTATGAATGGCACTATCAGCACCTTCAATGTAAGATATCCTTTTTGGGATAGATTTCAAGTAGGCCTCAAATACCAGAAACTAGTTATTTTGAGAATGGCAAATTTGGGAATAGTTTTTCAACCCAGAAAAAAAAATGTGCTTTTACGGTCACTACAAATAACTTGACCAGCTAAAACAGTACAGATTTGGTTGAATAGAGATGTGAGGCCTGTTTTTTTTTGCGCTGTGTGACAGGTATAGGTTTAATCACAGAATCAGATATCTATCAGCACGGTAGCGTGTGTCTTAGGTTTTTCTGAATGACACTATTCAGCACCTTCAATGTAAGATATCCTTTTTGGGATAGATTTCAAGTAGGCCTCAAATACCAGAAACTAGTTATTTTGAGAATGGCAAATTTGGGAATAGTTTTTCAACCCAGAAAAAAAAATGTGCTTTTACGGTCACTACAAATAACTTGACCAGCTAAAACAGTACAGATTTGGTTGAATAGAGATGTGAGGCCTGTTTTTTTTTGAGCTGTGTGACAGGTATAGGTTTAATCACAGAATCAGACTTCTATCTGCACGGTAGCGTGTGTCTTAGGTTTTTCTGAATGACACTATCAGCACCTTCAATGTAAGATATCCTTTTTGGGATAGATTTCAAGTAGGCCTCATATACCAGAAACTAGTTATTTTGAGAATGGCAAATTTGGGAATAGTTTTTCAACCCAGAACAAAAAGTGTGCTTTTACGGTCACTACAAATAACTTGACCAGCTAAAACAGTACAGATTTGGTTGAATAGAAATGTCAGGTCTATTTTTTAGGCGCTGGGTGACAGGCTCAACTTGCCCCTGATGTAGTATATGGCCAAAAAATAACCACACTGTTGATGGTTAAATGCACTTGGGTGACACAGGCTCAGCCTGCACCAGATGTAGTATATGGCCGAAAAATAATCAGACTGTTGATGGTTAAATGCACTTCGGTGACACAGGCTCAGCCTGCAGCTGATGTAGTATATGGCCAAAAAATAACCAGACTGTTGATGGTTAAATGCACTTCGGTGACACAGGCTCAGCCTGCAGCTGATGTAGGATATAGCACAAAATAACCACACTATTGATGGTTAAATACACTTGGTGATAGCTTGTGCTGGCGCACCACAAGTCACAAAATGGCCACCGATCACCCCAGAAAAAAAGTGATCTAAAAACGTTCTGGGCAGCCTCAAAAAAGTGAGCAAGTCAATATTAGCACTTCAATGATCCACAGCTGCAGATCGATCACAGAATGAAGTCTTTTGGAGGAGTTAATCACTGCCTAATCTCGCCCTAACGTCGCAGCTGCAACCTCTCCCTATGCTTCAATCAGCAGAGTGACGTGCAGCGCAACGTGACCCAAGCTTATATAGAGGCTGGGTCACATGCTGCACTGGCCAATCACAGCCATGCCAATAGTAGGCAAGGCTGTGATGGCCTCTTGGGGCAAGTAGTATGACGCTTGTTGATTGGCTGCTTTGCAGCCTTTCAAAAAGCGCCAAGAAAGCGCCGAACACCGAACCCGAACCCGGACTTTTATGAAAATGTTTGGGTTCGGGTTCGGGTCCGTGTCACGGACACCCCAAATTTCGGTACGAACCCGAACTATACAGTTCGGGTTCGCTCATCCCTAGACACAACCCCTTAAATTTTTAGGACATGTCTGATTTGTTGTGGAAATTATGGTAGACTTCACCCAGTGGATTCACTGTAGATTTTTTGAGATTAAAAAGCTGCAATGTATGAATTTAGCCTTAAACTGGATTTAGACGGCCCAATATTCAGCCTTAAAGGGGTTGTCTAACTTCAGCAAATAGCATTTATTATGTGAAGGAAGTTAATGCAAGGCACTTACTAATGTATTGTTATTGTCCATATTGCTTCCTTTTCTGGCTAGATTCATTTTTCCATAACATTATACACCGGTCATTTCTATAGTTACGACCACCCTGCAATCCATCGGTGGTGGTCATGCTTGCACACTATTGGATAACGTGAAGGCCTCTCTGGTGGCCGGGACCGTGGGACCTCACATAGGCTGGTGCTTTTTCCTATAGTGTGCACGCACAGCCACGCTGATGGATTGCGGGGTGATCATAACCATAGAAACGAGCAGTGTAGAATGTGATGGAAAAATGAATCTAGCCAGAAAAGGACGCAATGTGGATAATAACAATACATTAGTAAGTGTCTTGCATTAACTTCCTCCACATAATTGCTATTTGCTGAAGAGAGACAACCCCTTGAAGCTGGATTTAGACAGCCCAATCATCGTTCCCGGGCAGCAGGTCGTCCTGCCTAAACCACAATCTGCTGCCCAGGAGCAATGATTTTGTATGGGGATGAGCAATAGCAGCAGCGATCGCTTGTCCTCATACTGTGGAGGTGATCGCTGCATGTAAATACAGAGCTTCACCTCCACTTAATGAGCAGCCAATTTTCAGGAAGAAACACTTCCTTCCCGACAATCTGCTGCTCATCTGATAGTCTAAATGAGCCTTTATTCATGTAGTCATTCATCACAAAGTTCAGGTTTTAGGACCTTGTTGACTTTGTGATAAATACAAAGGGTGAACAAAATCAATACAGTCGCCTATTGTTGATATTGGTGTGTTTTATACCTGGATATTATGATCCCTCGTACATTAAGTACTACACATTCTGTCCCAGTGCACATGACTTAAAGTCAATCACAACTAGCCTTTTATATCATTGCTGATATTTCCCATGACCTTCTATGGATTTGACAGGTTTACTGTGTCAATTATACCTACAATTTTTTCCGATGGCACTTCAGTGCCAGATGGGACTCCAATCCAATGCAGCTCACAAAGCAGCTAGAGAAACCTCAAACTCTTCCAGATAAATCAACATCGCGTCGAGCAAAGTAAAAATAATACAATCTCCAAGATCTTTAGGGCCCACTTCAAGATTGCCCTGTGTGTTTCTATCATGCTATAAAATACTACATGCACTTCAATTCAGACTGTACTGTACAATTACCACAGCTGGGTTGTTATATTTACTAGTAGCCAGCTGGCGGCATTTATCTGTAAGAAAAAAAGAAAAGAAAAGAAAAGAATATCAAAATCAGTGTAAAATTACATCTATATCAAAAATTTCATACATTTTTTTTTTTTTTAAAGTTGCAATTGTCTCTTTTTTGCGCCAGCCTCGGCATTTTTCCAAAAGGGAGTGTGGCAGAGGTGGGACAAATTTATCTTCATTTACACTAGTTTTCTGACGCGAATAAAGCCAGAAATGTACGGCTGCTACAGACTTCTGTTTTGGCACACAGACTGCTGAAAGAAGCCAGTACCTTGTCATAAATTATCAGGGCCGGACTGGCCTACCGGGATACCAGGAAATTTCCCGGTAGGGGCGCGGGCCGGGCCGGTCCTGCCGCAAGTTTTTTTTTCCAAGTACAGCAGCACTGCCCAGGCTGGCGCGTCTATGATTGTGCACCCCCCGGGCGTAGCCTGAAGAGAGGGACTGACAGGAGGGAAGCGCCTCTAGTGTAGCGTGGCCAGGCTCTGTTCGGTCCGCGGTACAGGAGCTTTTGTTTCCTGTTCCCGGCCGGACTGACAGGAAGTGCTCACTTAGTGTGTACTTCCTTTCAGTCCGGCCGGGTACAGGAAACAAATGCTCCTGTACCGCGGACCGAACGCTACACTAGAGGTGGGGGGGGGGGGAGAGAGTGACAAGGGAGGGGAATGAGAGTGACAAGGGAGGGGGGAGGGGAATGAGAGTGACAAGGGAGGGGGGTGGGGAATGAGAGTGACAAGGGAGGGGGGAATGAGAGTGACAAGGGAAGGGGGGAATGAGAGTGACAAGGGGGGGGAATAAGAGTGACAAGGGGGGGAATAAGAGTGACAAGAAGGGAGAGAATGAGAGTGACAAGAAGGGGGAGAGAGTGACAAGGGGTGGGGGGGTGAAGAGAGTGACAAGGGAGGGGGGATAAGAGTGACAAGGGAGGGGGGGGAATGAGAGTGACAAGAAGGGGGAGAGAGTGACAAGGAGTGGGGGGGTGAGAAAGAGAGTGACAAGGGAGGGGGGATAAGAGTGACAAGGGAGGGAGGGGGGAATGAGAGTGACAAGAAGGGGGAGAGAGTGACAAGGGGTGGGGGGATAAGAGTGACAAGGGGAGGGGTGAGAAAGAGAGTGACAAGTGAGGGAGGGGGGAGAAGAGAGCGACAAAGGGGGGGGGAGAGTTTGACATCCATCACAATGCATCTCTTACACACAATCAATGCACCCCTTACAGACACAGAAACACACCTTGCAGCCCTTACACATACAAACACAGATTCACACAACGCATTCCGTACACACATTCAGAAACACACAATACATACCTATACGCAAACACAAACTTCTTTCTATCCCTTACAAGAAAACACACTGCAATCCACTACACACACTGGTATCCCTAAACACTGCATTCCATAAGCACACACATTAGATTCTCTACAGCTACACATAACACATACCTTACACACTTCACCACTGTGAACAAACTCATGGGTGGAACATGTAGGTGGACTTATGGGTGGGCCTTATCGGCATACTCACCGTCAGACCTGGGGCCCAGACCTTGAGCTGTGTAAAGGGCCCCAAAAAATGGAGCTGCTTCCCATTCTCCCAGAACATTGATTTTTGTGACCACAGTTACAAACAGCCTCCAGAGAGCCTGTTCTACACAAGAGCAGTGGAGCCAGACTGCAGCTAGAGCCCATCATCATCCTCATCTGGTTGTAAGGAGGCAATCTAGTATATTATTCGTGGCACTAATCTCTAATTTACCTCACATTAAAGGGGCACCATAGTCCCCAGAACCACTGCAGCTTAATGTTCTGGATCCAGTGGACCATCACACCAACGACACCCTGGATGAGGTAGGACCAGATTTTATTAGGACTGGGTGAGTGTAGCCATGCATTGGGCTTAGGGCTCTTTAACACGAGTGGATGCCATGCGGGTAAACAAGAAAATGACGCTGTGCTGGACTGCTGGTATAATTACACAATGCTATGGGGCTGATATGTAATTTTTTCCGGGGCTGGTTTTCATACCCAGTCCGGCAATGTAAATTAGGTGTATCCTCTGGCAGTGCAGGGGATATCAAGACCGGCGCAGAAAGTGATGGTTTTGAATGATGTTCAGAATATATGCACCTTTGTTTTTGCACTGAACTTTACCTATAGATCATAAGTAGAGTTGGGCAAAGCTGAGTTCAGCTTTGTATTTTGATACAGTAATTTATGGCAATAAGTGAACTGACATGTGATAGAAGCGAGACGAAGTAAGTCTTGTGATATTTGTAGAAACTTCGGAAAGACCTCTGCGGAGGACATACATTTTACAGTAAGACAGAGACCATATTATTAATGGGGTTGTCCCATCACAGACAATGGGGGCATATCTCTAGGATATGCCCCCATTTGTCTAATAGGTGCGGGTCCTACCTCTGGGACCCACACCTACACCGAGAACGGAGCGGCGAATGGTGGTGGAGGGCGCACAATAAAAAATTAATGGGAGCGGTGGCGGCGCAAGCGCGGTGTGCTCCCATTCACTTGTATGGAGAGAGCATTTGACGGTGGCCGGACCCTGGGAAACCCGGGGTCCTCCAGCCAGCGCTCTCCCCGCTCCGTTCTCGTTGTAGGTGTGGGTCCCGTTGTAGAGGTGGGACCCGCACCTATCAGACAATGGGGGCATATCCTTGCGATATGCCCCCATTGTCTGTGATGGGAGTACCCCTATAAGGTAGTTTTTAAAAGAATCACTAAGCCCTAATCATAAAGTAAGTTAACTGCAGCTCCAGGTATCTTTAATATCGGGACAAGCAGAAGAAGCTGTGTACGGGCATGAAAGCGCTGCATGGATAACAGCATTATTAGCACATTCTAGTAACAAGTCACATAATGTGTCACAAGTGTGAAAGGATGACAGCTGCATCATGTTTAAACAAATGCATTAAAGGGATATATGTATTGATTTTTCAAGACCTGTCAATCTTCCTTGGCTTGTGAGATGCAAAACAAGTCCAGATCTTTAGTTATGAATGCAAAGAGAGGAATCACAGAGTGTTGAATCTTGTAAAATTAAGATCTATTACGTGCTGTGTCTGAAGTTAGTCATAGACATAATAAAAGAATCTGTTAATAAAAAATAAAAAAAACACTCCGGCATTTTATTGGTTATAGTGCAGTGAAGGCTATTCAAGAATAATGGATAGTGGATCAGTAGTTTACTCAACAGAGACTACTCCAAAAGGTAGTGGCCTGGTGGTTGACCTGCAGCAGAGTCCAGATCCTTGTAGCTACAAGTCATATCTGGTCAGTATACACAGATGATCCACATCGTCTTTATAACAAAAAGAACAAGAAGGGAGAGCCACCAGTAGGGATTTGAATGATGATGTAATTCTGTACTTCACAGGAAGTCAGCCACAAATGAGAAACTGACCTTCTGTCTAAGGCCTCATGCACACGACAGTATTTATTCACGGTCCGCAAAACGGGGTTCCGTTGTTCCGTGATCCGTTTCCGTTTTTGTTTCCGTGTGTCTTCCTTGATTTTTGGAGGATCACTAGACATGAAGGAAAAAGTAGTTTTGGTGTCTGCCTGGCCGTGCGGAGCCAAACGGATCCGTCCTGACTTACAATGCAAGTCAATGGGGACGGATCCGTTTGACGTTGACACAATATGGTGCAATTGCAAACGGATCCGTCCCCCGTTGACTTTCAATGTAAAGTCAGGAGTCCCTATTAATATACCATCGGATCGGAGTTTTCTCCAATCCGATGGTATATTTTAACTTGAAGCGTCCCCATCACCATGGGAACGCCTCTATGTTAGAATATACCATCGGATTTGAGTTAGATCGTCAAAACTCAGATCCGACAGTATATTCTAACACAGAGGCATTCCCATAGTGATGGGGACGCTTCAAGTTAGAATATACTAAGAACTGTGTACATGACTGCCTCCTGCTGCCTCGCAGCACCCGATCTCTTACAGGGGGCTATGATACGCAGGTGCGGTATATTCTAACTTGAAGCGTCCCCATCACCATGGGAATGCCTCTGTGTTAGAATATACTGTCAGATCTGAGTTTTCACGATGTGAAAACTCATATCTGAAAAAGCTCTATGCAGACGGATCTGCGGATCCGTCTGTGCGAAAGTAGTCTACGGACACGGATCACGGACGCGGATGACAATCTTGTGTGCATCCGTGTTTTTTCACGGACCCATTGACTTGTATGGGTCCGTGAACCGTTGTCCGTCAAAAAATAGGACAGGTCATATTTTTTTGACGGACAGGAAACACGGATCACGGACGCGGATGAACAACGGTGCATTTTCCGAGTTTTCAACGGACCCATTGAAAGTCAATGGGTCCGCAGAAAATCACGGAAAACGGAACAACGGACATGGATGCACACAACGGTCGTGTGCATGAGGCCTGAATATGAGAAGAAGGTCTGGACTGGTGGTCATTCTGGGGATCACGACACAGCTGCTCACAATGAAATGGATGCAACTGAGCAGCAAATAAATCAATTATACTGTTACAAGATTGTTGGTGAGGTAACATTACATGCTCAAAAGTGCTGTTTTTTTGGGACAAAATATGAAGGCCATAATATGTGCAATTGGCTGATCAACTACAATTACAAAAAAAATAAAAATATATATAAATTTAACCTCTATTTCTGAAACGTTTCTGCCGGGAATTGAACTCACAACCTTCTACATTAGGGCCAAGAACTTTAACCACTACGCTATACAGCTACATGTATACCTGGCCTGAAATACAAAATTATACTTTTGCTGTATAGTAATACTTACTACATGACAAACTACTATGAGGTTTTTCTGACATAGTTTATCATTCAGCTTTATAGCTGAGTGGTTACAGTCCTTGCCTCTAATGTAGAAGGCTGTGAGTTTAAATCCTGGCAGAAACTTTTCAGAAATAGACGCTAAATTAGATTTAAATACACTGGGTGTCCACAAGCACTGACTCCATATATGGAAATAGCTATATATGGAGTCAGAGCAGGGACTCCTAAGCCGCGGACTCACACTGGGGGATTCCCTCACTGTACAGCAATCTTCTGCATAGACCTCAGGGACCTGGCACCCTCCCCTCTTCAGAGCAGGGGGTGCCTGGTTTAATGCTTGGGGACTTCCATTGTGCTCGGGTGCTCTACAGCACGCAAAGTGTTCTACTCAAGCACCAAAGCACCCAAGCACTTTGGTGCTCGATCAACACTAGTAGTTTCCCTTTTAAAGGGGTTTTCAGAGACTTTAATACTGATGACCTATCGCCTGGTCAGCTACTGATGACCTATCTAGAGAATGACATCTTTAAAGGGGACACTACCATCAATTTTTTATCACATATTAATAGCTTATATGTGAATATTCTATGTAATTTTTGCATGGTTTGCATGGTTTATGGATTGGCGGTTGAGATGTCGAATGTGAAAGGAGCTTGGAATATAAAGAGAAAGTGGAAGGAATAACTTGTAGCAAACAGGTTTCAAACCATTTTCAAAACCTCAAAAGGGCCCAATAGTTAAGGTGCAAACTAGTATAAAGAAGAGGGTGGAATGTCCATTCCTTTTTTAAAAGGATATTATCTAGCTGCCCAATTGAGATGGTGTGTGAGGAATCGAAAGAATAAATGCATCTGGCTTCTTTTTGGGGAGCATTGTAGACCATGGTCGGATCTTTTCCACATTCTCGAAACCGGTATTTTTAAGAAGAAAACAATAATAAACCCGTTTAGTAGAATGCTTGGGTACATCTGGAAACAAATTAGAGATATGGTAGGCGCATCTGAAGCAGTTCAGTACACCCCACTGTGGGGGAATGCACACTTACCACAAGTTATGCAACTGGGTCACGCTGAATATTGGGAAAAATATGGGATATATTTAATTGCACAAGTTTTTCATAAAGGACAGATTAAGCCCTTAAATGAAATATTACCAGAAACCAAATTAGGATTTATTGATAAATTTCGATATGAACAACTACGTCATGCTATATATCACACGGAGAATAAGAATTATTTGAAGATAGTAAGGAACACTTTTTTAGATCTTTGTCAAGATTACATTTAATACTTCTATATCACACATTTACGCTAAGTATTGAAGGCTGCTTGCAGCCTGTAATTGTGGGAGGGGCGCACTTAACTTATTTAAACCCCCTCCCACAAGCAGAAGGGCGCCCGGTTCTTGCTTCTGCAGCATCCAGCGCCTGACGTCACTTCCGGTCCCGTCTCCGTCGGTTCGTCATTCCGTGCGTATCTCCAGCAGCATCACCTGTCGTAAGTATCACCGCTCTGCGGCCCGGCCAGATGCGCCTTGCCACCGGCACCTCGTACCACCCTCAACCTACCGGCAGCTCCGTCGCATCCGGGAGGTGAGCAGACAGCGCGGCGGCTGCCGGTTCCCGCTCTGCAGCTGCGGCGGCGCCGCCATGCACGCGGCGATTCACATGGGCTCCACGCGGCTCGGTGCGCCCATGTGAGAAGCGATACCGCGGTCATCATGTTGTGGGGGGGGGGGCTGCCCGGTTCCCAGTGTCTGTGATGTCATGCCGGGAAAAAAAAGGGGGGGGGGCTGACAGTGCAGCGGCTGCCCGGTCCCAGTGTCTGTGGTGTCATACCGTGGGGTGAAAAGAGGGGGGGGCCGCCATCTCCCTGGGTCATACGCCTCAGAACGGACGGTCGTTAGGGAGGTGTTACGTTGCCATGTGAGTACACCCTCTGTCTAAAGGTTGTTGCCAGCAACAAGGGGAGTTACATTTCATGTCAGACTGCAAATTCATAATTGCCGCTTAAACACTGAGTTATTGCTAAATGCCGGCTGGGGGGGGGGGGGCCTGAAAAAAAAAAAAAAAAAAAAGGGGAACATTTGATCCTCTGGAAGGCTGGGCACCGGAAGCAACAGCATTCCCCTACCCGGGCCACTCTGTGGGTGGGGTCCCCGGCCACCCTGTTGGTAGTTTCCCCGCATCTGTCTTCCCTGAATTGCCCAGGCACAATTGTTTCCCTAAAAATCGCTCAGGCGCAATGGTTTCCCTGATTCGCTCAGGCGCAAATGTCTTCCCTGAATCGCTCAGGCGCAAATGTCTTCCCTGAATTGCTCAGGCGCAAAATGTCTTCCCTGAATCGCTCAGGCGCAATGTCTTCCTGGATCGCTCCGGCGCAATGTCTTCCCTGATTCGCTCCGGTGCAATGTCTTCCCTGAATCGCTCAGGCGCAATCTCTTCCCTGAATCGCTCAGTCACAATTCGTCCAAGTATCACCCAGGGATGTCCCTCAGTTCACTCATGTGCAATGTTTTCCTGATTCACTCATGTGCAATGTTTTCCCTGTTTTACTCACGGGCAATGTTTTTCGGGTTCACTCAGGTGCAAGTGTCCGTAAGTCGCTCTGGTGCTATGGTTCATGATTCCATCAGGCAGATGATTCCCTGAATCGCTCAGGCGCAAATGGTTCCCTGAATCGCTCAGGTGCAATGGTTCCCTGAATCGCTCAGGTGCATTGGTTCCCTGAATCGCTCAGGTGCAATGGTTCCCTGAATCGCTCAGGTGCTATGGTTCCCTGAATCGCTCAGGTGCGTTGGTTCCCTGAATCGCTCAGGTGCAATGGTTCCCTGAATCGCTCAGGTGCATTGGTTCCCTGAATCGCTCAGGTGCAATGGTTCCCTGAATCGCTCAGGTGCTATGGTTCCCTGAATCGCTCAGGTGCGTTGGTTCCCTGAATCGCTCAGGTGCCCTGAATCGCTCAGGTGCAATGGTTCCCTGAATCGCTCAGGCGCAATGGTCCCCTGAATCGCTCAGGTGCAATGGTTCCCTGAATCGCTCAGGGGCAAGGTCTCCTTGTATCGCCCGTGAAAGTGTCGCCTCGAACCACTCAGGGCGATACCTCCCTGAATCGCTCAGGTGTTTTTTGTTCACTGTCTAAGGGACCAGCAGGTCACGGCTCTCGCCGTGCATCGGTAAAACACGGCTTATCTTTTTCGTAAGCAGGGCCGCGTCCACCAGAGCTACAAGCAAACCACGGTCGTTGCGCCTATTTTCTCGGTTCAGGTAAGATACAGCCACAAGGCTGTGCTACGACCTGTCACTGCATTAGCTATTCGTTGTCATGAGCTCCCGTTCATAGGTCTCTGCCTCAGTACAGAAGTCGGTAGCGTGGTCCCTTTCGTTTAAGGTAAGTAGCGGTCAACGCCATTCGGTCAAGAGAAACTATTTTCCCCTGTAGCTCTCGGTCGGGCACCCGGGGGAGGGGGAAGGAAGTCTCATCTGTCACCTTCATACCTCCTCCATGCAGCTTGAAGATGTCGCAGGTCCCTGAGTCGGAGGATAATCTGTCCTTGCCCGGAACCTCCGTGTCAGGCCGCACCAGCAACCCCTCCCTGAGGAGCTGGACCATTCCGAAACTGATAGCAGAGCTCAGACGAAGAGGGATTCACCATCCTGCCACCGCGAGAAAAGCGGAGCTGTACCGGCTCCTGATGACGGCACCAGCGGGTTCAAGTGAGGAGCCTTCTCCCTCATCGACCCAGCTGACCCTACTGCAGTTGCAGGCCACCATCGCCAGTCTGGCAGGTTCGGTCGCGGATATCCAGACTAGGATGGGGGAGTGGGAGTCCCGGCCTCCTCCGGCCCTGCCTTCTCCAGCCCTTCCGGTCTTGCCATCTACGTCCCAGGATTTGGCGCCAGGTACGGTCCATGTCAGACCCAAGATTGCCCCCTCGCACTACATTCCAGAAAACCTTGAAAGGGACATCCTGGCGGGGAGGGACGTCAACCTGGCGTCCATTCTCATTGCGTCCCAAGACGTATCAGAGAATAAGGTCATCAACTGCGGGGAGGTCTCGGTGGTCCTACGGGCCAAGGATACCTGCCTGAACCGAAAGCTGTCGGTCCCCGAGTTTGTCCTGGCATTCAGCCTCTACCGGGATACCATCTGCGGCGTCCAGCCACACAGACGTGAGGAGCTGGACTCCTACCTATACCAAGTCACTGACTTAGGTTACAAATACGGGGGAAAGAACTTCTATGACTACCACAGGTCTTTTTCAGCCAAAGCGGCAGCCGCCCTCGCTCAGTTCCAGTTCATCACGGACTGGGCGAACTTGGACATGGAGCTGTTCTGCCGCCATTTTGCCGGGTTGCAGGCCCCCACGTGCGCTGCATGCCAGTCCATCCAGCACACGGCCGACTGGTGCCCCAATCTTCCCACCCCGGCCCGAGAAGGCTCCCAGCCAGGCCCCTCTGGCACGCCACGGTCCCAGGGTTCCACTGACAAGCTGGGCAGGCCCATTACTTTCTTAGGCCAGAGTCAGGTCTGCAACAACTTTAATGCCGGGGGCTGTGGTTTCAACAGTTGTAGAGCTTTGCATGTGTGTTCCCTCTGCTTCAGGGCCCACCCCCGCTCCAGCTGCCCGAAGAGGCAACGTAAGGCTCTATGACTGACCGACATCAACGTCGAGCTCTTGGGCATCCTGTTGCGGGATCACCCCGATCGCCGGTCGGTGGAGTTCCTCATCACCGGTTTCGAGAAGGGTTTCAATACAGGACTCATTGCCCTCCCTCAGGTTTCCTGGGAGGGAAGGAACCTACAGTCGGCCATGCAGGATCCGGAGGCGGTGGCCACTCTGTTGCGGGACGAGGTCCGCAAAGGGTTCCTGCTAGGCCCGTTTGAAACCATTCCCTTTGCCGAGTGGAGGATCAATCCCATCGGTCTAGTCTCCAAACAAGCATCAAATAAAAAGCGTCTGATATACGACTTGTCTGCTCCACACATGTCGCCGATCCCCAGTCTCAACTCCCTGATCCCATCAGGGGAGTTCTCGATGTCCTATTCATCCATTGACGAGGCCATTCAGTTCATCCTGCTGGCTGGGGAAGGGGCTTGGTTGGCCAAGGCCGACATCGCGGACGCCTTCAAGCTACTCCCCATCCTTCCTCAGTTATGGCAGTATTATGGGTTGCATTGGGCAGACGGGTTTTGTTTTGCTAACCGCCTCACATTTGGATCTAAAAGCAGCCCGTGGTTGTTCGACAAGTTCGCCTGTGCCCTACACTGGATCCTTGTCCATCATGGGGGGATGGACATGGTCATTCATTACTTGGATGACTTCCTAATCATCGAGAGGCCCCAGGGGCCCCCATCAGGTTTGAAGAACTTGCTCCAACTGTTCGCCAGGCTCGAGGTCCCGGTGGCATCCGCCAAGACAGAGGGTCCAGGCACTGGGGTTACCTTCTTGGGCATTACTCTGGACTCGGTCCGCATGGAGGCCAGCCTCCCCGCGGCCAAGCTGGCCAAGGTCAAGTCCGCCGTTTCCTCCGCGGCCTCTTCTGGAGTTTTGTCCAGGCAGGAGCTCCAGTCCCTGTTAGGATTCCTTACTTGTACCTTCAAGATCATGCCACAGGGGAGGTCCTTCATCTCGCGGCTTCTCAATCTCCTCCCGACTGCTCCGGATCAGGACTCCACCGTCCGGCTGGATGGTCCCGCCATGGCGGATCTTCAGATGTGGCAAACCTTCCTGACCGGGTGGAATGGCATTTCTTTGTTCGTGCCATCCCCGGATGCGGCTTCCCCCGCGGTTTACACTGACGCCGCGGGCTCCCGCGGGTTCGCGGCAATCTTCTATCCGCACTGGTTGGTCGGCAGTTGGCCGGTGGAGCTCCTGTCCGAGGCGGGGGCCATGAGGTCCTCGCCGCTATTGGAATTATACCCCATTGTGGCGGCTGCCCGCGTCTGGGGTCCGCTCTGGGCAAACAAATCAGTCGTCTTGAGGACAGACAGTCAGGTTCTGGTGGAAGTGATCTCCAAGGGGAGGGCTAAAAATCTCAGGATGATGTCTATGTTACGTAGGCTTGTCTGGCTGTCCTTGGAGTTTAACTTCCACGTCTTTGCGGTCCACATCCAGGGAGCGCAGAACGTGGCGGCTGACGCCCTGTCCGCTTTAACCTCAATATTTTCTTCCAGGAACTCCCAGAGGCAGATCCCGTCGGCGTTCCAGCTCCACCTTACAGCGCCCTCCTGCTGGACTAGAGCCCCTGATTGCAACCGCGCAGTCATTGGTCCGGCAGTCGCTAGCCACCAACACCGCCAGGAATTATGACACCGGGTTCAGCATGTTTAGACGTTTTGCTGACACTCATCCGCAGGGGGACGTAGACGAGGTCACTTTCATCATGGCATTCATAGCCCATTGCCACTCCCACCGCCACCTCTCATACAATACCATCAAGCTGTATTTGGCAGGCATCCAGCACCACCGGATGCTCAGCGACCCCTCTGCCGGATCCATCTTTTCAAATCAGGCCATCAAAGCCACCCTCAGGGGTGTTCAGAGAGTCAGCACGGCAGTCCAGGTGCGCAGGCAGCCGGTCTCAGGTGAGCTTTTCCGCAGGTTATCCTTAGCCCTGGATGGTCTTCCTTTTGGCCAATTTGCAAGCATCATTACGAAGGCAGCCATGTATCTCGGGTTCTATGGGTTCCTCAGGCCCTGGGAATTCACCTGCAGCACCATCTCCCGAACGACCCTGCTAAGGCGACATCTCGCATGGCACTCCGACCACTTTATTTTGTCCATTCCGTTCTCCAAGACCAGTCAAACCGGTCCCCCCACGGAGGTGGAATTTTACCCTACATCTAACTGTTGGTGTCCTATCAAGGTGCTCCAGGAGCTCCTGGCCTCCCTTCAATCTCCCGCTTTAGATGGCCCGTTGCTCCCGGTTAACGGGAAGCCCCTGTCTTCTACCATGTTCATCTCCAATATCCGCACCCTGGCCGCAGGTTTGGGTTACAACCCTAGCACAATATCCGGGCACTCATTTCGGATAGGGGCCGCGTCTGCAGCTTCCAGTCACCAGGTACCAGCGCACATCATCCGCAAGATGGGTCGGTGGAGATCATCCTGCTTCTCAAGGTACATCCCGAATCCACGGGCGGAAGTATCCCGAGCCTTCTGTTCCTTGGCATTGTAGGTCACACCATACTGCAATAAATATTTTATACCCTGCAACTTGCCGGTTCTCTTTTGCCCACTTATTCAGGCCTTACCTCGTCACTGGCATCGGGCACACTCCAGCCAGTCGGGTGGGGACAGTCCATAGGCATGCCTATTCTGTTTCTCGCTCAGCTCCTCCCACAAGTATTGAAGGCTGCTTGCAGCCTGTAATTGTGGGAGGGGCGCACTTACCTTATTTAAACCCCCTCCCACAAGCAGAAGGGCGCCCGGTTCTTGCCCTCCCTCCCATCCCTTTTTTAATACCTTCCTCTTGGGTGGCCCACTTATTCAGGCCTTACCTCGTCACTGGCATCGGGCACACTCCAGCCAGTCGGGTGGGGACAGTCCATAGGCATGCCTATTCTGTTTCTCGCTCAGCTCCTCCCACAAGTTAAAATATGAACACACGAAAATGATCACATTTAGGGGTGAGGCTAAATGGGAAAGAGACCTACAAAAGGGGGAACCTATTATGTGGAACACTGTGTACAGAAATATTAAAAGATCGACTGTGTCACCCGCCCATGCATGGATTCTTTTGAAAATCATACACCGCCTCTATTATACACCAGCATTACTGCATATCATTTATAAAGATAGGAAACAGAACTGCTATAAATGTAACAAAGACAGAGGAGACTATAAACATCTGTTGTGGGAATGCCCAGGGATAAATGAATATTGGATCAAAATATTCCGGAAATTGCAGGACTGCTCCCCTATGAAGTACCAGGCATGCATTGACTACACCATCCTGGGTACATTCCCAGAGACAGACAAAAATAAAACTGAGCAGATACTTTGGTTTCGGGGTACTGCACTAGCCAAAATAATAATTGTTAAACACTGGGGCACCATGAAATACCCCAGTTTTCAGGAGTGGATGGAGTGGATGAATAGGGTTAGGCAGTATGAGCATATTCTAGCCCAAACAGCAGGGAAAAAGGCAGTCTGGTTGCGGATCTGGGGTAACTGGAAACAATGACAATTGATGTAGATACGGCAGCTCCGCGGAAAGAAAAGGGGGGTGGAGGGAGGGACAGGTGGATTTATAAACAAAAGGGAAACTCAGTATAGGATGAGATGAATTTATTATTGTATTCCTACTCTATTGTTTTGTGACATTGAAATGGAAGATTGTTGATTTCTATCTTTTGGAAAATAAAATATATTTAATAAAATAAAAAAAAAAGGTGCAAACTAGTAGGATGGCACCCTCAAGCGGATATGGCTAGAGGATAGCCAGACTTTTTTTTCCTGAGGGGGGGGGTGGTGACCTACTTTCCAGTCAGAAGTTCTCCTAATGCATGCAGTTGCCTATACCAAGAAACATTTAGTTTCCTGTCAGATCTCGAGGAAGCCCTTGAGTGTAGAATCAGCAGCTGGCACCTAATAGGAAACTAAAACAGGAAGTGGAATAAAAAAATGTCCATATACAATGTAGAAAGGAAAATTTCTGCTAAACTTGTCCAAGTGGTTATTATATAATAAGAGAATTCACCCAGGGAAGCAAAGGTACACTTGTCATGGCGAGAAGATAAGAATTGTTGCAGATAATTCTCCAAGACTTGGTTAATACATTCTAGCTGTCCACTGGACTGAGGATGATATGCTGACAAGTAATCAATTTTGGCAATCAGAAATCTACAGTTGGACCTCCAGAACCTGGAGATGAAATTAACTCCATGATCAGAGACGATGTGCTAGGGTAAACCATGTAGATGAAAAATGTGTCTAATAAATAAGTTGGCAAGGTGGACTGTAGTAAAGCTGGCCATACATTTGAGATAATGATCATCCGCAATGGGATTGTTCATACAAACGATCCCACCAACTGAACTTCCCAACCAAGGAGTCTTTTTAAAAAAATTAATAACAGACTCCCTGGTGCTTGAGCAGAATAGCAAGTGATCATCTGAATTCAACTGATCATGCCATCAACATGCAGCTTCGGCCAATGAACGGCCAAAGTTTTTCAGCAAGGCATTTTTGGCAGGAATATATTGGCAAAAGTCTCAGCTTTTAATATCTGCTTGTATGACTAGCTAGTATAGTCAGTGGCATATCCGTTTGGTGCATTTTTTCTGTGATTTATATAATTAAATTTTCATCCGCACAATGCTCCGTTTTGTGTAGGATGCCTTTGTGGTGCATGTGGACTGCGCCGGCATCCTCCATTGTACACATTTTTTGCTGGGGATGGTCGTTTGCTGCGGTCCACATGCGGTGGGACTGCTCCCCCAATGAGAAACACGCTACAGTGTTTGGGGTTTGAGCAGTTCCCCCATATTTGCCACTATATTTCTGTGATTTTGTTTTATATGTATTGAATGTGCCTTTACCTGGCATTTAACATTCTTTTGCACCTGGTAACCTCCATCACACGGTCTGATATGGGTGTGGCTTACAGTCTGGCTTTGTTCACATTGCATTAGTTGTCCTGCTATGCGGTTGTGTGGAAGCTTGGCTGTGAGCTGGATCTCATCACCTTCAGACCGTGTTCACACCATAGTTAGCATAGTGGTAGGACCCTTGCCATGCTGAGAGACCTTGACGTGGTCCATGATGGGCTCCGATGTGTTCCTGACAGGAATATATTGGAAAACGTCTCAGCTTTTAATATCTGCTTGTATGACTAGCTAGTATAGTCAGTGGCATATCCGTTTGGTGCATCTTTTATGTGATTTATATAATTATATTTTCATCCGCACAATGCTCCGTTTTGTGTAGGATGCCTTTGTGGTGCATGTGGACCGCGCTAGCATCCTCCATTGTACGCATTTTTTGCTGGGGATGGTCGTTTGCTGCGGTCCACATGCGGTGGGACTGCTCCCCCAATGAGAAACACGCTACAGTGTTTGGGGTTTGAGCAGTTCCCCCATATTTGCCACTAAATTTCTGTGATTTTGTTTTATATGTATTGAATGTGCCTTTACCTGGCATTTAAACATTCTTTTGCACCTGGTAGCCTCCATCACACGGTTTGATATGGGTGTGGCTTACAGTCTTGCTTTATTCACATTGCATTAGTTGTCCTGCTATGCGGTTGTGTGGAAGCTTGGCTGTGAGTTGGATTTCATCACCTTCAGACCGTGTTCACACCATAGTTAACGTAGTGGTAGGACCCTTGCCATGCTGAGAGACCGTGACGTGGTGCATGATGGGCTCCGATGTGTTCCTGACAGGAATATATTGGCAAAAGTCTCAGCTTTTAATATCTGCTTGTATGACTAGCTAGTATAGTCAGTGGCATATCCGTTTAGTGCATTTTTTCTGTGATTTATATTTTTTATCAGCGATCACAAATGCTTGTTGTTAGAGCAAATTTTTCAAATGACAGTCGGCCGGAATGGCCGAAATCTGCCATTCTGGCCGACTTTAATCCTATGTTTATGGCCATCTTAAGAAGACCATTCAGAGAAACGTAATGAGCCTTTCTGAAGAAATGGTCTACAACCACCAAGATCACAGTACATTTGGAACATAAAGGCACATCTGTGATTAAGTCCATTGCAATATGTTGCCACATAGATTTGGCACAGGCAAAGCGGGTAGACCCGCAAGTCTTTGCTTAGAAAACTTGTTTTATGCGCATGTGTCACAGAAGTCAATATAATTACGGATCTTGGGAGAACATAGGCCACAAATAGTGTTTGGAAATTAGGTCTAATGTCTTTTTAGATTCCCAAGCAAGAATTTGTTTCCTTTGAGCATAGATACAAGTGTTTTTCCTAAAGGAATGTCTTTAGCAAGAATAGAAGCAACAGTTATTATTCGGCTGGATCAGTAATATGCTGAAGCTCAGCAATTTTGTCTGCTGGGTCAAAGGAATGCTAGAGGACATCCACCTTGATGTTTTTTCTGCAGGGCGAAAGTGAAGGATGGAATCAGAGCAAGCAAAGAAAGCAGACCATCTGGCCCATAGACAAATTGCTCTGGCAAAAACATATCAAGGAAGATGCAGCTGAAGCAGTCTAGCCAGGCTCCTCAAAGAACACACAGAAGGTAGTCAGGAACTCATTCAAATTGGCATTAATGGAATCTTCACATTCCCAGTCAGGTGTGGCCCATGGAAGAGACACAGTTCCATAGGGAACTGGTGGGCCTGGAGCTCAAATTGTATAGTACACTAATTAAAAAAAGCCACAGCAAGTCTTGGTGTCTTCTTCATAACAAGGAGGCAATGGCAGGTGCAATCCAGTACCACTATAATGAGGGGCAGACTGTGGCCGCTTGAGTTGCCGCTTGAGTAGGCAGAGCTGGAACAGAGGCAAGCATGGTGTCTACATGTGCAGAGATGTAGCAATTGTTACTGGTGACTTTCCAAAGTAGTTAGCTGCTTGAACATATCCTATATCTCAAGCTTGGGGTGCTAGTTGGGTACATCACCTGAACAAACTGTTATATAGTGTGTGTGGACCCATTGTGCCACTGAACGAATTTACTCCTGAGAGTGTTGTCAAGAAGGTCCCCTGGTTTTCACCCTTTCACCCATGTACGGGGATCTGGACTTCACAGCAGGGGCAATCAGGTAACTACCTATTAGCAGTAGTGTTCATTCAGTGACTGCTGACAGTTAAGAGACACTGGTTTGCGGGACCAAGAGAACAGGCACAAGCATGGTCAGAGGGCAAGTCAAGGTCAGGACAGACAGAGCTTGTGCAATACAGTAAACAGGCAAAAGGTTAGGGCAGTCAGCACATGATCAATACGGTGATTAGGCAGAGGTTTGGATAGGCCGCACAGGGTAAATATGGTAAACAGGCAGAGATCAGGTATGGGAGGTCAAAAAACAAAGCAAGCACACCTTTGCAGGAACTAGACAAGCAAGGAGCTTTTCATTTAGGAACCTTTCCATAGGTGAAGGTGCCATGTATAACCCAGGGAACGCTGTCATAGGTTGGGGATAACTATCCCATGCATGCAATTGGCTTCTAAGATACGAGAAGAATGGGTTACCTATGCACCAGCCAGAGGAGGGGGAGGAGGTGATGAGCAGCAGGGAGTGTGGTGAGAACTTTGGTGGCCGTGGGGAGACGGTAGTGGACATGGACAGCCAGTATTACACAAAGCGATCAGTGGAGAGCCTGTTACAGATTTTGCATTGGGGCATACTATCCATTTTACCTGCATCCAAAATTGTCCTATTATCACTGAAAACATAAGTCATATCACTAATACATTCTTACAGGTTACTTGTGAATCAACTTCAAAAGAACTTGCCAGAACTTGGGTCCACAGGTGTATCCACTAAAGAAGTCCAATTCTGTGCATATGCAAGACTAGTGGATTTACAAATAATTGGTTTTGGATACAACATAAATTAAAGTGGTATTCCGAGACTTAAAAACTGATGAGCTATCCTCAGGGTAGGTCATCAATATGTGACTGATGAATGGAGGGACTTCTGACACTCCAGCCAATGAGCTGTTCAATAGGGGCAACTGTCACAGTCCCTCCAGTGACAGAGGTTAGAAGATCTGAGAGACTGGCTGCACATTAGGTCATCTGACAGCCTATCTGTTTTCACTTGTTGCAGTGTTGTTGTTGGTAATGACCACACCTCTTGTCTCAGGTGTAGCTTGTGGTCATTACTGCTCCTCTATTTAGTCTGGACTCACACTTCTTACCATGCGGTTGATATTCTCTGCCTGGAGTTGGAAGAGCTGGTGTGTGGTCATCATCTAAGTTCCTACTCATCCATTTTCTATTGAAGATAAGTGTACTTTTCTTAGTATTTTGTTGCTCCCATTTGCTTATTGTTTACTAGGCCTCAGGGAGACGCTGGTTCGTTCATCTGGGAAGAAACCAGTAGTCTCAGACCCTGTCACTAATCTTAGGGATTTTCAGGGTTACTAGGGCCTAGGTTTCCAGTGTATGAATATTCCCACCTTCAGGGTCTAATCATACTGACAGGAGTCAGGGCTAGGTTTAGGGTTTCCTTAGGTGGTCACCATTTCCCTTTCCCTAGCCTTGAGGCCTAGTTCCTGGTCATTTTCCTTCTGTTGTCATTCTTGTGTTCCTCCCCTCCCACTACACTGTGACAGCAAAGTTGTCCTTTTTTGGATCTTGACGTCACATCTATTGCTCACATGGACTCTGTTCTGCTCAGTCTTATTCAGTGAATTGAAATGAGCTCCAATAACAAGCACAGCCAATATACACTGCTCAAAAAAATAAAGGGAACACAAAAATAACACATCCTAGATCTGAGTTAATTAAATATTCTTCTGAAATACTTTGTTCTATACATAGTTGAATGTGCTGACAACAAAATCACACAAAAATTAAAAAATGGAAATCAAATTTTTCAACCCATTGAGGTCTGGATTTGGAGTCACACTCAAAATTAAAGTGGAAAAACACACTACAGGCTGATCCAACTTTGATGTAATGTCCTTAAAACAAGTCAAAATGAGGCTCAGTAGTGTGTGTGGCCTCCACATGCCTGTATGACCTCCCTACAACGCCTGTGCATGCTCCTGATGAGGTGGCGGACGGTCTCCTGAGGGATCTCCTCCCAGACCTGGACTAAAGCATCTGCCAACTCCTGGACAGTCTATGGTGCAACGTGACGTTGGTGGATAGAGCGAGACATGATGTCCCAGTGGTGCTCAATTGGATTCAGGTCTGGGGAACGGGCGGGCCAGTCCATAGCATCAATGCCTTCGTCTTGCATGAACTGCTGACACACTCCAGCCACATGAGGTCTAGCATTGTCTTGCATTAGGAGGAACCCAGGGCCAACCGCACCACCATATGGTCTCACAAGGGGTCTGAGGATCTCATCTCGGTACCTAATGGCAGTCAGGCTACCTCTGGCGAGCACATGGAGGGCTGTGCGGCCCTCCAAAGAAATGCCACCCCACACCATTACTGACCCAATGCCAAACCGGTCATGCTGGAGGATGTTGCAGGCAGCAGAACGTTCTCCATGGCGTCTCCAGACTCTGTCACGTCTGTCACATGTGCTCAGTGTGAACCTGCTTTTATCTGTGAAGAGCACAGGGCGTCAGTGGCGAATTTGCCAATCTTGGTGTTCTCTGGCAAATGCCAAACGTCCTGCACGGTGTTGGGCTGTAAGCACAACCCCCACCTGTGGACGTCGGGCAATCATATCACCCTCATGGAGTCTGTTTCTGACCGTTTGAGCAGACACATGCACATTTGTGGCCTGCTGGAGGTAATTTTGCAGGGCTCTGGCAGTGCTCCTCCTGTTCCTCCTTGCACAAAGGCGGAGGTAGCGGTCCTTCTGCTGGGTTGTTGCCCTCCTACGGCCTCCTCCACGTCTCCTGATGTACTGGCCTGTCTCCTGGTAGCGCCTCCATGCTCTAGACACTACGCTGACAGACACAGCAAACCTTCTTGCCACAGCTCGCATTGATGTGCCATCCTGGATAAGCTGCACTACCTGAGCCACTTGTGTGGGTTGTAGACTCCGTCTCATGCTACCACTAGAGTGAAAGCACCAAAATATCAGCCAGGAAGCATAGGAACTGAGAAATGGTCTGTGGTCACCACCTGCAGAACCACTCCTTTATTAGGGGTGTCTTGCTAATTGCCTATAATTTCCACCTGTTGTCTATCCCATTTGCACAACAGCATGTGAAATTGATTGTCACTCAGTGTTGCTTCCTAAGTGGACAGTTTGATTTCACAGAAGTGTGATTGACTTGGAGTTACATTGTGTTGTTTAAGTGTTCCCTTTATTTTTTTGAGCAGTGTACAATGTATGATGCTGTGGTTGGTATACTATCAGCTGATCAGCGGGGGTGTAGGGACTTGGACCACAAATATCAATGACATCCTCAGGATAGGTATCAGAAAACAATTTAATATAGCATTTTATCTTTAACTTGTGTTTTTCTTTTAGGTGGGCAGAACACAAGCTTGACTCCTTGAAACTAAGGTATGTCTAAACCACTTAACTTTTGTGTTTGCAAAAAACTTATTTCACTATAAGGCAAGGTGAAGGTGCTCTTTAGTTCTACGGCATTGTTATTTCTTGCATTAATATTACATTTAATGCTGTGTATTTCCAGCAGAAAATAATGAGAGAAAGCTGAATGTGGCGATAATTAATGATCCATTCAAAGCAATCAACATAAAAAATAGCGGCCATTAAATAAAAGATTGCAGCACATGAGCTAAAACCAATGCAGTCACTAATTTACATCCCTTCAAAACCAGACTAAAAGGCTAAAAGTTCAAAAATTGCATTTCAGATGATAATATTGATAGTAAATGCTCATTAACCTCTAGAATTCACAGACATGATTATCAGGCGCTCTCAGTTCCATCAAGAGTATTGATCATCTGTATTAACATTGTTTGTGTACAAATAATAAATGATCGACAATAATTCTGTAAGCAAACAATGCTGACATGAGAAATCAATAACCCTAATGATGACTGGTCACTAATAATGCTCATCTGATTGATGCTTAACCCCTTCAGGACCCTGCCATTTTTCATCTTAACTCCTTAAGGACACGGCCATATTTCACCTTAAGGACCAGGCCATTTTGTGCAAATCTGACCAGTGTCACTTTATGTGGTGATAACTTTAAAACGCTTTGACTTATTTAGGCCATTCTGAGATAGTTTTTTCGTCACATATTGTACTTCATGACACTGGTAAAATGGAGTCAAAAAAAATCATTTTTATTTATAAAAAAAATACCAAATTTTCTAAAAATTTTGAAAAATTAGCAAATTTTCAAGTTTCAATTTCTCTACTTCTATAATACATAATAATACCTAAAATAGGTATTACTTTACATTCCCCATATGTCTACTTCATGTTTGGATAATTTTGGGAATGACATTTTATTTTTTGGGGATGTTACAAGGCTTAGAAGTTTAGAAGCAAATCTTGAAATTTTTCTGAAATTTTCCAAAACACACTTTTCAAGGACCAGTTCAGATCTGAAGTCACTTTGTGAGGCTTACATAATAGAAATCACCCAAAAATGACCCCATTCTAGAAATGACACCCCTCAAGGTATTCAAAACTGATTTTACAAACTTTGTTAACCCTTTAGGTGTTCCACAAGAATTAATGGAAAATACAGATACAATTTCAAAATTTCACTTTTTTGGCAGATTTTCCATTTTGTATGGGGCCTAATGAAGGCTCCCAGACCTGCCCTCAGTGATTGGCTACACTGATAAAGCCCTATTGTGGGATTTAATGCATTGTAAAAATAAAAGTTAAATAAAGTTTTACTAAATAAAAATTGAAAGATGCAAAAATAAAATCCCCCTTCCCCACATATTTGGTATTTTAATGTTTGTAACGACCCGCACTTCACAATTATTGCGTAGTCTATCCCACACGGTGAACACTGTAAAAATATATGCCAGAAATGCTGCTTATTTGCCACAAAAAAATGAAATAAAATGCAATTAAAAAGTGTTATGTACCCCAAAATAAGACCAATAAAACATTAGAAGTCATCCCGCAATTCTCAAGCCCTCACACATCTCAGTAGAAAAAATAAATAAAATATATGGGTCTTGGAATGCATTAAAGCAAAAACATTTTTTTAAGGGATTTTATTGTGCAAAAATAGTAAAACTTAAAAAAAAAAAAACTATATGTATTTGGTATAGCTGGAATCGTACTGACCCAGAGAATAAAGTTATCATGTTATACTGACAAGCAAAAAGGTAAAAATGTTTTTAACTTTTAATTTTCAGGCTCCATCTCTCACCATCTCTCACCATCCACTACCATCATTTTTAGACAACTAGCAGAAGGACCCGGCTTCGCACAGGTATATTTAATCAATTTCATTTAATGTTTCTGTGTGTCATTAAAAGATATCAACAGTATCCACTATAACAGTGACATCTACAGTACCCCGCTCCCTTAACAGTTACCTCCACAGCCCCCACCCCTTAACACTGACCCCCCCACAGTGCCCACCTCATTAAAATGGGACCTCCACAGCAGCCCACCCCCTTACTTTTGACCTTCAGAGCAGTCTGCCCCTTTAATAGTGAGTTCCACAGCACCCCACCCCCTTGACAGTGACCTACACAGGGGCCGGCCCCCTTAACAGTGACTATAGGTTACAGTCCCCATAACTGTGACCTCTGCCATTCCCGGCCCCCTTAACAGAATCCTCCACAGCGACTGCCCCTTTAACAGACTGCTACAGTAACCCGCTCCCTTAACAGTGACCTCACAGTACCCCGCTGCCCCTTTAATAGTGGCCTCCACAGTCCCCTCCTCCCTTAACAGTGACCGCCACAGTACTCGTCCCTTTAACAGTGACCTCCACAGCAGCCTGCCCCCTAACAGTAACATCCACAGCGCCCTCCCCATTAACAGTGACCTCCACAGCGCCAGCCCCTTTATTAGTGAGCTCCACAGTAGCCCGTCTCCTTAACAGTGATTTCCACAATAACCCACCCCAATAACAGTGACCTCCACACCAGCTGCCCCTTTAATAGTGACCTCCACAGTCCTTCGCCCCCTTAACAGTAACCTCCAGAGCACCTGCCCCTTTAACAGTGACCTCCACAGTGGTCGGCCCTTTATTTGTGACCTCCACAGTACCCATGTAGCAAAAAGACCGGCACTTCGCAGAATGTCAATCAGGCCCTTACTAATGTATTGTTATTATCCATATTGTCTCATTTGCTGTCTGAATTCATTTTTCCATCACATTATATACTGCTCGTTTCCATGGTTATGACCACCCTGTAATCCATCACCGGTGGCTGTCCTTGCACACTATAGTAAAAATCACCAGCCTATGTGAGCTCCTACATTCCCAGGCACCAGAAAGGCCGGCACTTTTTCCTATAGTGTGCAAGCACGACCACCACTGCTGGATTGCAGCGTGGTCATAATCATGTAAATGAGCAGTGTATAATGCAATGGAAAAATTAATCAAGCCAGCAAAGGAGGCAATATGGATAATAACTATACATTAGTAAGTGCCAGTGCCGTGCCTAGACGGGGGGGGGGGGGTCCGCCCTGGGTGCCGGCTCTCAGAGGGGTGCAGGAAGCAATGAGCTCTTCCATCAATACAGATAGAAGCGCTCATTGCTTTTCCCTTTATAAGATGCAGTGCATCTTATAAAAGGAATACTAGTAGTGAGCGCTTCCATAATGGATGCGCTCACTAGTCTGCAGGAGGAGGGGGAAAGAAGCGCTGTGAGCGCTGTACAGTACTTAACCCTCCTCCTGCTTGCTCTTCTCAGTGCTGTCGATGTTGTGTCCCCCTGGCTGCCTGCAGCATCAGGACGTACAGAACACACTCTGACCTGACAAGTGACTGCAGCGCCGGCCCTGAGAAGAGAAGACAGCCAGGACAGGGAGAGTGGCGGCAGGAGAGGTATTATTTTACAGTCTGATCTGAGGTCTGATATGGAGGTCTAATGGGGGTCTGGAGAGGTCTAATGGGGGTCTGGAGTGGTCTATGGGGGTCAGGAGGTCTGACTGGGGGTTCAGCAGGTCTGACTGGGGGGGTCTGGAGGTCTGACTGGGGGGGTCTGGAGGTCTGACTGGGGGGTCTGGAGGTCTGACTGGGGGAGTCTGGAGGTCTGACTGGGGGAGTCTGGAGGTCTGACTGGGGGGGGTCTGGAGTTCTGACTGGGGGTTCTGGAGTTCTGACTGGGGGGGTCTGGAGGTCTGACGGGGGTGGTCTGGAGGTCCAATCGGGGTCTGGAGGTCTAATGGGGGTCTGGAGGTCTGATATGGGGATCTGGTCTGAGGTCTGATATGTGGGTCTGAAGGTCTGATATGGGGGTCTGGAGGTCTAATGGGGGTCTTATATGGGGGTCTGGAGGTCTAATGGGGGTTTGGAGGTCTAATGGGGGTCTTACATGGAGATCTAATGGGGGTCTGATCTGAGGTTTAAAACTGGGGTCTTATATGGGGTCTGACATAGAGGGTTTGGTCTGAGATGGGGGGGGATCTCATTTAGGGTTTTATATGGGGTCTGATCTAAAAGGAAGAGGTGATTTTTTTGTACTAGCGCACAAAATAAAGGGTTGTTTATGTACTGACGTTTATGTACGGTTTGGTACCAGTATTTTCAGGGGACTGTTTCTGCAGGGAAGTATTTGGAAGCACAGTGGACACAGTATTGGGGGTGGCAGGATGGGGTGTTGAGAAGTTGAGAGGATGATGGAAAAGTAAGAAAATAAGATGTCTATTTGTTAAACTCTGCAGAGACGAGGCGCGGCTGAAAGAAGTCACCATGGTGGTCTGGTCTAACAGGAGAAGAAGAGGAAAAAGCATATCTACATCAGAGAAGAGAAGTCACTGGATGTAAAAGATGTGTGGCGCTGAATTATCCTGTAGCGCTGTATGTAATGTTTTCCAAATACAGTATGGGCCAGATTTATCATTACTCTGACAGCTCACTCCACTTTCACATATGGCTAAAGTCAGTTTTAGCCAAGTCAGATTTATGATCGGCCCTTTAAGACTGTAATAAATGTGGTTTGACGGTAGCAGTTTATCCGTCAGTAAGCAGCTTTACGAAAAAGTCGCACGTCTTTACGAAAAAGTCGCATGTTCTATTAAAAAGTCTCACCAAAAGCATGGTCCTCACTGGAGTGAAATTGCGCATTTTTTTGCAACTTTTTTTGCGACTTTTTAAATAGTCGCAAGAGTAAATCTGTCTAGAGATTCATTCACATAAGAAAACAGGCCCACTTTCAGAAAACTGGCGAGCATAGTGCAGAGCAGAAAAAAGTCGCACATTTTTGCGCTGTTTTAGTGATTACACAAAAATTTGCGACTTTTTCACTCCATTATTCTGACTTGAGCTAATGATAAATCTGGCCCTATGTCTTTGAAGGAGTTGTCTGCTTTTTTTTTGCATGAGTGCTGCCTCCTCTGTTTACTTGCTTATCACTGCAAATGCTAAGGCAAGCAGGTGAACAGAACAGAGAAAGCAGCTCTCATGTGAGCGCTGCACTCTATTCAAACAGCTGGGGGCACAAAGGGCATTATTACTATGGAAGGGGGCACAAAGGGCATTAATAATGTGAAGGGGGTACCATGGCCATTTCTAGTATGGAGGGGGCACAGAGCCAGAGGACATTACTACAATGAAGGGGACACAGTGGGCATTATTACTGTGAATGGGGCACAGTGGGCATTATTACTGTGAAGGGGGCACAGTGGGCATTATTACTGTGAAGGGGGCACAATGGGGATTTCTACTATGGAGGGGGCACAGAGGGCATTACTAGCACAGTGGGCATTACTACTTTTAAAGGGGCACAATGGGCATTATTATTGTGAAGGGGGCACAATGGGCATTTTTACTATAAAGGGGGCACAATGGGTATTATTACTATGAAGGGGAAACAATGGGGATTATTACTGTGAAGGTGGCACAATGGGGATTATTACTGTGAAGGGGGCACAATGGGGATTATTACTGTGAAGGGGGACAAAGGAGATTATTACGGTGAAGGGGGCACAAAGAGGGCATTACAACTGTGAAAGGGGCTCAAAGAGAGGGTACAATGAGGGCAATACTACTGTGAGGGGGTACAAAATTTTTTAAAGTATTGGGGGGGGTGCCAGAGAAAGGACCTGCCCCGGGTGCCAAATACCCTAGGAACGCCACTGGTAAGTGCCTTGTATTAACTTTCTCTACATGATAAATGCCACTTGCTGAAGTGACACAACCCCTCTAACTGTGACCTCCACCGTTCCTGCCCCTTAACAGAGACCTCCACAGCATCCGTCCCTTTAACAGTGACCTCCACAGCATCCCACCCACTTGACAGTGACCTCCACAGCGGCCCACCCCTTTATTAGTGACTTCCACAGTACCCCATCTCATTAACAGGGATTTCCTTAAAACCCTGCCCCCTTAACAGTGGCCTGTTCCCTTAACTGTGACCTCCAGAGCAGCCTGCCCCCTTAACTGTGATCTCCACAGCACTTCGCTCCCTTAAGGCCTCTTTCACACGGGCGTCGTGTGTGAGGGCCGGATAGGATGCGGGTGCATCACGGGAAAATCATGCGATTTTGCCTGCGAGTGCGGTGAGTTTTGTATGCGATTGTGTTGCGTTCTTCAGTTTTTTCCGCGCGAGTGCAATGCATTTTGCATGCGCGTTAGAAAAAACTGAATGTGGTACCCAGACCTAAACC
Organism: Bufo bufo; assembly: GCF_905171765.1. NCBI lineage: Eukaryota > Metazoa > Chordata > Amphibia > Anura > Bufonidae > Bufo > Bufo bufo. Next base: position 433,406,489 of record NC_053393.1, read on the forward strand.
CGAACTTCTTCACTGAAGTTCGGATTTGGGTTAGGTATTGTGAGGGCAATTACCCCAGCGTCTATGATTATGGGTTCCAAGTTCAAATAGCGTAATGTGCACAGAAAAGGCTGATATACGCAATGGTTGTAATCAGTAATCTCCTTTATTGTAAATTAGCAGACAATCTTATACCATAATTATTGGTAGACGCCCAACAGCCATGCGTCACACAAAACCACAAAGACAGAAGAAATGAAACATATTTATCAGAAAGAGGATCTTAAACTTAGAACAGCAGAAACTAGCATTTATAAAAATAGAACAGGAAGGGGTGGGAGGTTGTCTGCTGAATTCCCCCCTCCCCCAGCGTGCCTGCAAAGAGCTGACACTTGTCTAAAAATTTAATAACCTCTAATTGAACTCTGGTTCAGATAGATATAGGATATACAAGAAGGAGTTCTATCTCTCACAGGTATTCTGTAAATTGTATTATTTTCCCTTATAAAATGGTTATAATGGAAAATAATAGCATTCTTAATACAGAATGCTAAGTAAATTAGGGATGGAGGGGTTAAAAAATAAATTAACAAAAATTCAACTCACCTCATCCACTTGTTCGCGCAGCCCGGCTTGTCTTCTTTCTTGTTCTTTGAGGACCCGGGAGAAAAGGACTTTTGGTGACGTCACTGTGCTCATCACATGGTCCATCACATGGTCAATGTGATGAGCGCAGTGACGTCACCAAAGGTCCTTTTCTCCCAGGTCCTCAAAGAAGAAGAAAGAAGACAAGCCGGGCTGCGCGAACAAGTGGATGAGGTAAGTTAAATTTATTTTGTATTTTTTTTTACCCCTCCATCCCTAATTTACTTAGCATTCTTTATTAAGAATGCTATTATTTTCCGTTATAACCATGTTATGAGGGAAAATAATAAAGATCGGGTCCCCATCCCAATTGTCACCTAGCAACCATGCGTGAAAATCGCACTGCTTCCACACTTGCTTGCGAATGCTTGCGATTTTCACGCAGCCCCATTCACTTCCATGGGACCTGCGTTGCGTGAAAAACGCACAATATAGAGCTTGCTGCGTTTTGCATGAAAATCACCGCTCATGTGCACAGCCCCATTGAAGTGAATAGGTCCGGATTCAGTGCGGGTGCAATGCGTTCACCTCACGCATTGCACCCGTGTGGAATTCTCGCCCGTGTGAAAGGGGTCTAACAGTGTCATCCACAGCGCCCTGCCCCTTTAAAGCTGACTTACAGCAGTGAAGAAAAATGGCATGGTTGTTATGGAAACCTGGTGTAACACTGTATGTACAGTACAGACCAAAAGTTTGGACACACCTTCTCATTCAAAGAGTTTTCTTTATTTTCATGACTATGAAGGCATGAAAACTATGAATTAACACATGTGGAATTATATACATAACAAACAAGTGTGAAACAACTGAAAATATGTCATATTCTAGGTTCTTCAAAGTAGCCACCTTTTGCTTTGATTACTGCTTTGCACACTCTTGGCATTCTCTTGATGAGCTTCAAGAGGTAGTCCCCTGAAATGGTCTTCCAACAGTCTTGAAGGAGTTCCCAGAGATGCTTAGCACTTGTTGGCTCTTTTGCCTTCACTCTGCGGTCCAGCTCACCCCAAACCATCTCGATTGGGTTCAGGTCCGGTGACTGTGGATGCCAGGTCATCTGGCGCAGCACCCCATCACTCTCCTTCATGGTCAAATAGCCCTTAATTTCAAAGTTTTCCCAATTTTTCGGATGACCTTCATTTCTTAAAGTAATGATGGCCACTCGTTTTTCTTTACTTAGCAGCTCTTTTCATGCCATAATACAAATTCTAACAGTCTATTCAGTAGGACTATCAGCTGTGTATCCACCTGACTTCCCCTCAATGCAACTGATGGTCCCAACCCCATTTATAAGGCAAGAAATCCCACTTATTAAACCTGACAGGGCACACCTGCAGGCTTCTATTGGCTAATGCAGGTCATGTGATGGTGCCATATTTGCATTTTTTGGGGGGAATATCTCAGGAACGATACGAGCTAGAGAGCTGAGACCTGGTCTAAAACCTTCCCGGACACCTAATGTACCTATGTGCCAAATTTTGTGATTGTACATGCGACGGTGCGGATTCCTTTAGCGGACATACATACATACACCCAGCTTTATATATTAGATCATCTTGGCTATCTCATACATAAATTGGACTTGCAACTATTTAGCATATGATTAGTTCTTCAGATTCTTGGCATGTAACTGCATTGTTATTGTTTTGCTCCTGGTGGTGGAACAATCTTTTTTTCCTATATTCTACAAATTATAACCTATTCTCACATTCTCTAAAAGCTCAGTGTGTTATTAGGTTGAGTCCCAAGTGAAAGGTCACTGGTTTGAATCCAGGAGCAGCCATGAAGAAGATTTCCCAAGAAAAGAGAAACAGGATCATCCAGCTCATCGAGCATCGAGAAAATTGCCAAACTGCATCATATGAGTGCCAGTTAGACAGTTGAAAAAATACAAAGCCAAGTGTTGGACATCCAGGTAAAATATCGGAGTCAACAAGTCGGCTCATCACAAGGTTAATCAGTTCTGGCGCAGCAAACACGGCAGCGGAGGGGACTCGTATGCTTTGTAATAGTTAGCCGACGGCCATGCAACGATCGTGCGACACACATTACACAAGTCTGGAATGTTGGCCCGAAAAAAGGTGAAGAAGCCTTAACTTCAATATTGTCATAATAAGCATTGGCTCGAGTTTGCAAAAAAGTATGAATAGTGAACAGTAGAAGATTGGAAACAGGTGATTTGGAGCAATGAGATGAAAGTCAATAGACTGGGCTTTGATGGGTGCAAATGGGTCTTGAAGAAACAAGGGAAAAAGAGGCTGACGGATCAAGAAATTGAAGAAGGGAAGTGTCAAGTTCGGTGAAGGAAGCCTGATGATATGGAGTTGTTTCACAGCCAAAGGCATTGGCTACCTAACCAGGATCAATGGTGGTCTCAATGCTGAGCTATATGCTATTATTTTGCAAGATGAGTTACTTTGCACACTCGATTACTATGGGTATTAAAAGGATGACAGTGTTCAAGCAGGAAAACAACCCGAAACATACGTTGAGATTGGTGAAGAAATGGTTCAATGACAATGAAGTAGAGGTGCCGGACTGGCCCCCACAGTCCCCAGACCGCAACCCCATCGAACCCTTGTGGGTAGAGCTGAAGAAAAGGCTACCCAAGTGAGTCAACCAGTATGCACCAACATTGGAAATGTGTAAAAGAGACCTGGGAACAGATTTCGGTCAAGACATGCTTGAATCTGAAAAAATATACAAACATAATGTAGATGTGTGGAGTACTACATACTGCATATCTAAATTCAACTTAAAAGGAGTTTGTAGGGTCAAATATGTATACAAAACGACTCGTTGCACTTGGTAGCAGACTTTGAAATATGTGGATACATGTGGCTATCCCTATGTTTTTTATTTTTTTTGTGCTGAGAAAATTAACTTTGATCTGGTATGCAAATTTGGTGGTAAGTGCTAAGGGCGGTCCCAATCTTCGCAAGTGCCCTGGTTATCACTTGTAAACCATGCCCATTGCCTCTCACTATGCCCTAATTGACGGCACTAGCCTTTTCTCATATCACTGGTATTCCAGTTGAAAGAACATGCACGGTACGTTCCCTGCTGTGGACAACAGCCTCAGAGATGTATAGGTCGCTCTCCTGGGTAAACTGATTACTTGAATGAAGTTAATATTCTCTGCAATTAAAAAAAACTAGTGTCACATTGGTAGGCCTGCAGGATCAAGCCCATGAAGAGGACACTGAAGGGTGAGTTGATTTGTGCCCACACCTGCTGCTGCTTTGCTATCTCAACCTAGCATGGCCACCATCCCACTCACCTTTCAGTGACCTCTTCAGAGGCTCAGACCAGCTGGCCTCCACAGCTTCCTTGTGGCGATGTCCTCTCTGGCAGTTCGCTCCCTGCTCTTGCTGGCTAGGGCTCTTCCTTCTGCCCATAGGAATGTCCTAATTTTCACCAGCCAACGGATGGCAACCTAGGGGTAATTCATGCACCTTCCCTAGTGTGGGGGTGTCTGAGCAGTAGATAATCTAGCCTGCTAGTTCCTGCAAAGGTGTGCGGTCTCCATTTGTCTGCCCATTTACAACTTCTACCTTTTTTCTAGATATTGACCTGTCTCTGACCACCATACTGAACCTTCGATGTCTGCCCTGGCCTTAGACTGTTTATTGGATTGCTTGTATGCTGGGTGCACTGACCTCGGCCTGTCCTGGACTGCAGTTTTGCCTGACCCCTTGGTGCTCCAAACCGGAGTCTCTGACCCCTATGGGTCAGCTGTCAACCACACAGAGACTACTCCAGAAGGTAATGGTCTAGTGGTTCCTCTGCAGCGAAGTACAGATCACTGTATAGGGGGAAAAAGGATGAATACCAGAATAATGTTCATAGGATTAGCCCAAAGTCAAATCTGTTGGTTGACACAGTAGTTCTACACCCACTGCCATAACAGCTATAACAGCCACAAATGTATGTTTCCACATGATTCTAAGTCCCCTCCCAAGCACTGGGAATTTACTAGGCTTTGGTTCTTTTTGCATTACTATAGAAATTACATTGTTACATTTTCATTTTTTTTTATTTTACTTTAACAAAAGTGTTTTTTTACAGTACTTCTTCACATTAGTGCAGATACATTATTGATTACTTTAGAGCCTTTTCTAATAAATTATAACTCAACATTATCACATGTAAAATAAAGATAGCATTACACTAGACTGGTGAAAAACTGAGTTCTACATTCTTGTTGCCTGCAGTTGGCCTTAGAGGCAATATAGGAGGTTAAAAGTGTTTTTCCAACAAAAAGTAAACAGTAAAAGGCAAGATAAGGTGTCAAATGGGGCTGCCCATGACTTAAATATCAAAGACCTATCCTCAGGACAGGTACTAAATATTTGATTGGTGAGGGTTCAACTCCCAAATTGCCTGCCAATCATCTGTTGGAAGGGATCACGCCGCTCGGGCAGGCACTGCGGTTTCTTCTTTGGCCTGTGATACCATGTCCATTGCACAGCTACAATATCAAGCAAAGCTGAAGAATGCTGCCGCACTTGTCTGAGTATTTGCAGACCCTTTAAACAGCTGATTGGCAGGGGTGACAGATGTCGGGTCCTCACTGATCCGGCATTAATGACGATAAGTCATCATCATGTATGTCCCGGAAAACCCCTTTAAAGTAATAGAAATTTACACTCACTGTTCCAAATCCCCTACATTCCAGGATGTAATTACTGCAGCCCAAAACACAACATGGCAGCAGGGGAAATCTTTGGCTTACTTTGAGACAGATCAGATTTTTAGGGCACAATTGTGCCAAAATGTAAGCACAAATGGTGCATCTTAGGCCCTGGCCACTTTGGCACAAAGCTCCGCCCACTCAAGTATGTGTAGAAACTCTAGATGCGCCAAATTGTGCTATTATTTTTAGACAGATTTTTGCTGCAGATACATGTCTGGGCCAGTATGCTGAATGCTGCCATGCTGCCTATAGTTTCAGCTACAGCTAACCAGAACGTTACATTTTATGTAGCAAGGCTCTACTTTTTGGTCTACAAACATTTTAGCTGCCATCTGGAGCCCTGCAAAATGAAGTTGTCACGGACGTACCGAGGCAAACGGACGTCCTGGGACAGTGGGTGACAGAAGATCTGTGAGACTGGCAACACGTGCTTTGATCTGACAGGTTTCCTTGTGGATCAATAGACGTCTGTGTTGTTTCCTCCAGGTGTTGCTAATGTGGTCATTTGACTTTCCTTATTTATAGCTGCTTCTCCCACAATGCTGTGCAGTTTATAGCTTCAGTGGTATCAGTGGTCTGCTGGTGTTTGGTTCTCGGCTGAGTTCCTGTTGCTGCCATAGCTACTGGAAAGTTAAGTGTTTCCTTTCTCTTATGCATTTCATTTTGGTTTATCTGTGTGTTGTTTTTCACTGTCTCTTTGTTGTAGGCCTGAGGGAGACACCTGGTAATCCTTCCTTTCTGGAGGAACAGCTAGTCTCAATCCTGTCACTATCACCAGGGTCTTATAGGGTGAGTTAGGGCTCTAGGTACTCCTGCGTATGAACTCTCCTACCTTTGGGACTGTTCATACTGATAGCCAGTTAGGACTGTGACTAGGGATTTGACTAGGAGGTGTCCTTCTTTCTTCCCTGGCTTTCAGGCCTTGTTCATTGTTTCCTCTCCTTTTTCGTCTGGTGTGGTGTCTCCCTCCCACACACCGGCGTGACAGAAGTATGGCTAAGCAAATTTATCTGTTCAGAACAGTATTATGGCAGGTATTAACCAGTACTCAAAGAACACAAATTAGAACAAAGTAGGCGCCCCTTAGGTATTAAGATACAGAACTGTAAGAATTAACTTGTGGATTTTGAGCAGGTTTGCTGCAGACATCAGTGTAAAGAGTAGAATCCGTTGAAAAACTCTGTTACATATATTTCGACTGCAGATTAAATTACTAGGAGAACTGAGGGCAACATAACAGACCTTTAATCCACACATTGGATTGAAAACAAATGTGGGATATACAGGAATGAGAGAGCTGGTACTAATGAGGAGAGCAATAGGTGTGTTGGTGGAACAGGTTTGTAGCTGTATACACTGCGTGCAGAATTATTAGGCAAATGAGTATTTTGACCACATCATCCTCTTTATGCATGTTGTCTTACTCCAAGCTGTATAGGCTCGAAAGCCTACTACCAATTAAGCATATTAGGTGATGTGCATCTCTGTAATGAAAAGAGGTGTGGTCTAATGACATCAACACCCTATATTAGGTGTGCATAATTATTAGGCAACTTCCTTTCCTTTGGCAAAATGGGTCAAAAGAAGGACTTGACAGGCTCAGAAAAGTCAAAAATAGTGAGATATCTTGCAGAGGGATGCAGCACTCTTAAAATTGCAAAGCTTCTGAAGCGTGATCATCGAACAATCAAGCGTTTCATTCAAAATAGTCAACAGGGTCGCAAGAAGCGTGTGGAAAAACCAAGGCGCAAAATAACTGCCCATGAACTGAGAAAAGTTAAGCGTGCAGCTGCCAAGATGCCACTTGCCACCAGTTTGGCCATATTTCAGAGCTGCAACATCACTGGAGTGCCCAAAAGCACAAGGTGTGCAATACTCAGAGACATGGCCAAGGTAAGAAAGGCTGAAAGACGACCACCACTGAACAAGACACACAAGCTGAAACGTCAAGACTGGGCCAAGAAATATCTCAAGACTGATTTTTCTAAGGTTTTATGGACTGATGAAATGAGAGTGAGTCTTGATGGGCCAGATGGATGGGCCCGTGGCTGGATTGGTAAAGGGCAGAGAGCTCCAGTCCGACTCAGACGCCAGCAAGGTGGAGGTGGAGTACTGGTTTGGGCTGGTATCATCAAAGATGAGCTTGTGAGGCCTTTTTGGGTTGAGGATGGAGTCAAGCTCAACTCCCAGTCCTACTGCCAGTTTCTGGAAGACACCTTCTTCAAGCAGTGGTACAGGAAGAAGTCTGCATCCTTCAAGAAAAACATTATTTTCATGCAGGACAATGCTCCATCACACGCGTCCAAGTACTCCACAGCATGGCTGGCAAGAAAGGGTATAAAAGAAGAAAATCTAATGACATGGCCTCCTTGTTCACCTGATCTGAACCCCATTGAGAACCTGTGGTCCATCATCAAATGTGAGATTTACAAGGAGGGAAAACAGTACACCTCTCTGAACAGTGTCTGGGAGGCTGTGGTTGCTGCTGCACGCAATGTTGATGGTGAACAGATCAAAACACTGACCGAATCCATGGATGGCAGGCTTTTGAGTGTCCTTGCAAAGAAAGGTGGCTATATTGGTCACTGATTTGTTTTTGTTTTGTTTTTGAATGTCAGAAATGTATATTTGTGAATGTTGAGATGTTATATTGGTTTCACTGGTAAAAATAAATAATTGAAATGGGTATATATTTGTTTTTTGTTAAGTTGCCTAATAATTATGCACAGTAATAGTCACCTGCACACACAGATATCCCCCTAAAATAGCTAAAACTAAAAACAAACTAAAAACTACTTCCAAAAATATTCAGCTTTGATATTAATGAGTTTTTTGGGTTCATTGAGAACATGGTTGTTGTTCAATAATAAAATTAATCCTCAAAAATACAACTTGCCTAATAATTCTGCACTCCCTGTAGGTAGTATGAAAACCACAAGGAAGGCTGAATCTGTAGGATGCGAAGAAGCTGTTGTTGGATTCAATATGACACCAATGGTTAATAAGAAACTGGGCACTGAAGAATGGTCTGAGAAGGTGTAGACACAACCTTATATGATCTGAGGGCTACACTGTCATTTTAAACCAGTCCCAAGGGCTGCAATAAAACGTAAAGGGGTTTTCTGGTAATAATGTTTTTATTAAATGCCCGCAGCATGCCCCTAGAATCAGAAGATTCATACTTGCTCCATGCCGCTCCTGCTGTCTCCATCTTCCGGTCCTTGCGTAGTTTACATCTGGCTGGCCAACGACTAGCTTCAGCCGTGAGTTGTTGCTTGTGTCTGTCTACATCACCACTGAAACCAGTCATTTCCTTTCAATATTTACCATTCAATATATTGGAGCTTTCTGCCTACACTGTATATGACAAAAAAAACAGCTGCATTTATAATACTGCTAAAAACCATGCTGCCAGTTTAGAGAATGACAGACATTCTGTAGTGTGTTGTGACTTGTTAACTTCTACCACCTTTTTCTCATAAAGTTTCCATTCATATTGCAGAATGAGACTACATCTGGCATTAACTAAACATTATGTCTAGTCTGAAAAAATATTCCAATTGCTACACAATAATCTTTTTAGTTATAACAAAATATTTCAAGTAAAACCATGCTGTGTTATGACACGTAGTAAATGATCAGAACTGTTACTCTGCATGAATTCTTTAACTTCTTACAAGTTCCACGTTTCAATAAATGCTAATGATTTACGTAGACAAGCTGAGATAAATATAATAGAAAGTTACGACATGACTGTATCATATATCATACTATAAAAGGGACATTAAGGATGTATACATACATCAGGTTGGAAAATCTAAAGCTCAAGAGACACATTTATGACTTGGTATAAGCATGATATGTGATTACAACCTGGCTTGTAAAATGTCCCTTGAGACTAGTAGTACATTAAGACACTGCAGGAATAAAAAATGCATATATTCATGTAAAATGTGCATTTACTTTTATGAGCATGCCAAATGACATCTCAGCGTTTATGTATTTTTAAAATACTGGCTCTATGATTTAATTTCAATTACCGGTACACAACAATACTCCATGTAAAATCTCAGCCGGTGCGTGCGGGTTCTCAAGCACTGCCATTTCCAATAAACTCTTTGTCACTTACATTCCCACACAAGCAGTTATTAAAGCACTTTGCGCTTTAATATGATGATCACTGCCACAGACCATTTATATAAACCAGACACATGATGCCAGAACTAAAATGTCACTTTTCTTGGCCCTCACATGAGCCATTCAGCTTCTAATTTGGTACGTAAATAAGCATGCATGGCCCAAATGACTCTACCCTACTGTTAAAATGTTATTACAACCAATATGAAAGGGAATCTTTCATGACGACGGACCCCTTTATACTAGGGCTTGTGGTAAAATCATGGCTTACAAAGGTCAGTGCACAACCTCAATTTACACCTATGGAAGAAAAGACCAACATCATATATGATGATAACATGTCGAAATACTTTTTACAGTTTACTAATCCTGTAGATGGCGTAAATTTAGACCGTCTAGACCTGCACCAGAATTATCACAGGAGCTCAGGCTGGATGATAAATGTAGTGAATGTACAGACAGATGGGTCTATTATTTGGCTTAGTTTTTGGCAATAAATGTTGCATATTTAGGCCACATCCCCTTATCAGCAGTCACACCCATTTCCTATTAAACCACACCCCCTTATCAGACTAAGCATAATTTTCCTAAATTTACATTGGCTAAATTGTGCTACACTTTGGCACAATTCACCCCAGAATCTAGGTGCACTCACATTAGAAAATGTGGGCCGCTGATGTCATGAAATGGTAGTGATGTTACCACAACCACCCCATGACCAAGAAATTGCCCTGGAGCCTAGATTCCTCCTGCACTGTACTTGATATTTGCAAATAAGAAACAACTTAAAAGGGCTGTCTCACCATGAAGACATACCAGCGATCAGGTTATCATGGGAGGTCAACAACTGTCAATCAGCTGTTGTCAACAAGGAAAGTTGTGGTGATCCATACATTACCATTGCGGCTGAAATGTGGAACTGAATGGTGGTCATAAAACTGATTGGCTGTCCACGCCAGCAGCTTCTAAGAGTGGCGTTCCAAGCAGGAAAACAACCTCTATGACATCAATATGCAATAATAGGGTATATGAAAAGGGGTTGTCGTAGTGAAACAAGGGTCTTTTGGGCAGACCACCCAGCGGTTAGACCTGGGATGAGAATCATACTTACTTGGCTGATTTCTGCCTCTGGGTTCTCGTTCCTTCACCTCTCCCTGGTCTCCTTGTGTCACCAATTGGTTTGACACGGGTCATGTGTCCTCTGCAGCCAATGACTGGCCGCAGTGGTGACGTATTCACATGCCTCATGTCACCGGCTGGGTCAAGTGATACAGGGGGGACGTGTCACTGCTGTAGCGGCCACGTCATCTGTGTCAAACTAGACATTGATGCAGGGAGACTGTGGCGGGAGACCGAAGGAGTTGAACTCCAAACATATTTTATTTACGATCCACAAGCGTAAATATTTGCATATGACGGGGGAAAAACGTGCCCCCATTGACACCCCCTTATCTGAAAACAATATGCAAATATTTACATGTCAGGGTGAGAGGAAAATTGTGTTAGGAATTCTGAAAATCCCTTCTTCGATCACATAAAATGTTTTGATCTTTATATAGATGACAGCGCACTGCAATAAAATGAAATACCCTTTGTAAAAAAAATAATAGCGGTTCCTTCCTACTGTTTTTTATTAGATCACATGTTCATTCCTATCCATGACCTAAAATTACTGGTAGACTTGTGCAGAGGAATTTTCTGGAGATCCATGAATGGAGCTGTCTATGGCCAGCAGCTTGCTGTGATTTATACCAGGAGTTCGAAAAAAGAAAAAAAAACTATATACTGTTCATGCAACATGGGGCATTTATTTGTTGGCATCTGCCACTGGGTACCCTTCTATTCAGCCTGCTATACTGCTGTGACATCACAAATGTCTTACTGTCAGGTACACTGCTGTCACATCACAAACATCCTACTGTCAGGTACGCTGCTGTGACATCCCAAGCGTCCTACTGTCAGGTACGCTGCTGTGCCATCACAAATGTCTTATGGTCAGGTACACTGCTGTGACATCACAAATGTCTTACTGTCAGGTACACTGCTGTGACATCACAAACGTCTTACTGTCAAGTACACTGCTGTGACATCACAAATGTCTTACTGTCAGGTCTGATGCTGTGACATCACAAATGTATTACTGTCAGGTACACTGCTGTTGACATCACAAACATCCTACTGTCAGGTACAATGCTGTGACATCACAAATGTCTTACTGTCAGGTACAATGCTGTGACATCACAAATGTCTTACTGTCAGGTACAATGCTGTGACATCACAAACATCCTACTGTCAGGTACAATGCTGTGACATCACAAATGTCTTACTGTCAGGTACGCTGCTGTGACATCACAAATGTCTTACTGTCAGGTACAATGCTGTGACATCACAAATGTCTTACTTTAATATTATACAAAAGACCACGCAGCTCCTAAATCCACAGTGGAAGTATCAATATTCAAAGGCACACAGACAGTCTATTTCCGATGCAATAGATCACTGGATAAACAACGGGACTTCCTCTCCAGTCGGACTTCTTGTCTCCTAAATATTAGCAAGACAACCCAACATAGTGAAGTGCCGCCGGAGTACTTATGATCACGCTTTTTTATTATACTTACAACGTTTAAAACAAATCGATGCATATAAAAACAAACAATGCGTCTTTTTTTCTTTCACCTGCCCCGGGTTTCGCTCCTTGCTTCGTCAGGGGCAGCTCCTTACTAAAATTACACCCTCCCTTTTGTAATGGTATGGGTGTTGTCACGCATACCTCCTTAGAGACACCTTTTTCAATTCCAATCAATCAAATAAAAACATAAAAACTACATATATATATAAAAATATTAATATCCCTACTTCATACATATTCTCCCATATACATCATACAAATCATAGCATAATCAACCCATGAGCCTATCTTATCCACAAAACCATATCCCGTCAAAAAACACTTTTCATAATTTTTTTCTTCACACCCATCAGTTAGTCTACTTTCTCTATTATTTCAGCTCTCCTCTCAACTCGGTACTTCACTATGTTGGGTTGTCTTGCTAATATTTAGGAGACAAGAAGTCCGACTGGAGAGGAAGTCCCGTTGTTTATCCAGGGATCAATTGCATCGAAAATAGACTGTCTGTGTGCCTTTGAATATTGATACTTCCACTGTGGATTTAGGAGCTGCGTGGTCTTTTGTATAATATTCAGGACTAAGTGTGAACGTTAACCTACCTCACCATAGACTTGCTGCGCTACAGGAGGAATTGCGGTTTGAGACTTTGTTTTAAAAAATGTTATCCTTATATTTTTTTGTTTGTTGATGATTAATGGCACAAACATCCTACTGTCAGGTACGCTGCTGTGACATCACAAATGTCTTACTGTCAGGTACGCTGCTGTGACATCACAAATGTCTTACTGTCAGGTACGCTGCTGTGACATCACAAATGTCTTACTGTCAAGTACGCTGCTGTGACATCACAAATGTCTTACTGTCAGGTACGCTGCTGTGACATCACAAATTTCTTACTGTCAGGTACGCTGCTGTGACATCACAAATGTCTTACTGTCAAGTACGATGCTGTGACATCACAAATGTCTTACTGTCAGGTACGCTGCTGTGACATCACAAATATCTTACTGTCAGGTACGCTGCTGTGACATCACAAATGTCTTACTGTCAAGTACGATGCTGTGACATCACAAATGTCTTACTGTCAGGTACGCTGCTGTGACATCACAAATGTCTTACTGTCAGGTACGCTGCTGTGACATCACAAATGTCTTACTGTCAGGTACGCTGCTGTGACATCACAAATGTCTTACTGTCAGGTACGCTGCTGTGACATCACAAACGTCTTACTGTCAGGTACGCTGCTGTGACATCACAAATGTCTTACTGTCAAGTACGATGCTGTGACATCACAAATGTCTTACTGTCAGGTACGCTGCTGTGACATACCAAGTGTGTCTTACACAGGTGAGCTACTGTGACATCACAATTAGGTTATCATCTGGTAAACTGCTTTGACATAACTGTGTTTTATCAGGTAATGCTAACTTTTATCAGGTAACATAACTGTGACAACTGTTTCAGCTGGAAAAACTGCTGTGACATCACAAGTGAGTTTCAGTCAGGTTAATAACTGTCAGTTTCTGTGACCTCACAAGTCCTAAAGTAGGGTACACTGTCGTATCGCAAGTGAGGTTCAGACAGGTAACATGATTAGTGTTGAGAGAAGTGAGCTTTGGATCATACAGTTGCAAGTAAAAGTATGTGAACCCTTTGGAATGATAAGGATTTCTGCACAAATTGGTCATAAAATGTGATCTGATCTTCATCTAAGTGACAACAATAGGCAATCACAGTCTGCTTAAACTAATAACACACAAAGAATTAAATGTTACCATGTTTTTATTGAACACACCATGTAAACATTCACAGTGCAGGTGGAAAAAGTATGTGAACCCCTAGACTAATGACATCTCCAAGAGCTAATTGGAGTGAGGTGTCAGCCGACTGGAGTCCAATCAATGAGATGAGATTGGAGGTGTTGGTTACAGCTCCCCTGCCCTTTAAAAAACACACACCAGTTCTGGGTTTGCTTTTCACAAGAAGCATTGCCTGATATGAATGATGCCTCAAACAAAAGAGCTCTCAGAAGACCTACGATTAAGAATTGTTGACTTGCATAAAGCTGGAAAGGGTTATAAAAGTATCTCCAAAAGCCTTGCTGTCCATCAGTCCACGGTAAGACAAATTGTCTATAAATGGAGAAAGTTCAGCACTGCTGCTACTCTCCCTAGGAGTGGCCGTCCTGTAAAGATGACTGCAAGATCACAGCGTAGACTGCTCAGTGAGGTGAAGAAGAATCCTAGAGTGTCAGCTAAAGACTTACAAATCTATGATTTAAAGCTCACTTCGCTCAACACTAAATATGATAAAAAAGCATCTAATTTAGGTCAGTTGCTGTGATATCACAACTAGTTTCAGTCTCATAAGCTACTGTGATATCATAAGTGTCTAAAGGCTAATTTACACTCTCCGACCCGCAGGCAATTATCCCAACAACTGGCTGCTTTGCTTGTTCAGTGGGGGTGAAGCTCTGCATTTACATGAGTGATCACCCCTAGTGGATGACGACAAGCAATGGCTATTGATATTGCTTGTCCTCATACAGCTGCATTGTTTCTGGGCAGCGCAGTGCTGTTTATGCAGCACGATCTGCAGACCAGAAATGCTAATTTTGTGTTTTGCTTGTTCATCAAGTGATTGGTGGCACCAGTAAACAGGCCGAACATACACATTGAGCAGTGTGAATGGGTTTTAACTTGTGAACTTTTTGGGGGATGAAAAAAAACAGCAAAGCCACAATTTTTTATGTTTTCATTGTTTTACTACTTTTGCACAAAAAAAAAAACACTTTAAAAATATTTTTTAAATATATTTTTTGGGGCTCTACATTAAAAGACCAAAAAGAGCTGTGGCAGGGTTTATTTTTTCTGAGGGACAAATTTTCATTGGTACCATTTTGAAGCACGAGAAAGTTATGGTTATGTTTCTATGCTTACTCTGAAACCAGATTTGCAGGTGACACTTCAGATGACCATCTATCCTACATATATGCAACAAATCTCTCTCACTGAAATATTCCTTAAAGGGGTTGTGCAGTACTATGATACGGATGACCGATCCTCAGGATAGGTCATCAATATCAGATCAGCGGCGGTGTGAATCCTGGCACCCCCACCAATCAGCTTTGTGAAGAGGTTGCAGCGCTCATGCAAATGCTGTGGCCTCTTCCCTATTTAACTGCACGTAGTCTAGCTTGTGGTGGCGGTGCATTGTAATTGTAGCTATACTGGAACGCTGAAACGATCTATATGGGGTGCAGTAAAAGTGAAAAGGACACAACACTCACACAAGTGCCTCAGTTAAAATATCTGATCCAATATTGATGGCTTCTTCTGAAAAGAAAGTCAACAATATTGGAGCACTGTTTTACCCCTTTAAGGGCTCTTTCACACCTGCGTTCTTGTCTTCCGGCATAGAGTTCCGTCGTCAGGGCTCTATGCCGGAAGAATCCTGATCAGGATTATCCTAATGCATTCTGAATGGAGTGAAATCCGTTCAGGATGCATCAGGATGTCTTCAGTTCCGGAACGGAAAGTTTTTTGGCCGGAGAAAATACCGCAGCATGCTGCGCTTTTTGCTCCGGCCAAAAATCCGGAACACTTGCCGCAATGCCGGATCCGGAATTAATGCCCATTGAAAGGCATTGATCCGGATCCGGCCTTAAGCTAAATGTCGTTTCGGCGCATTGCCGGAGCCGACATATAGCTTTTTCTGAATGGTAACCATGGCTGCCGGGACGCTAAAGTCCTGGCAGCCATGGTAAAGTGGAGCGTGGAGCGGGGAGCGGGAGAGCAGCATACTTACCGTCCGTGCGGCTCCCCAGGCGCTCCAGAGTGACGTCAGGGCGCCCCAAACGCATGGATCATGTGATCGCATTGGACACGTCATCCATGCGCATGGGGCGCTCTGACGTCATTCTGGAGCGCCTGGGGAGCCGCACGGACTGTAAGTATACCGCTCCCCCGTTCCCCGCTCCTACTATGGCAGCCAGGACTTTAATAGCGTCCTGGGTGCCATAGTAACACTGAAAGCATTTTGAAGACGGTTCCGTCTTCAAATGCTTTCAGTACACTTGCGTTTTTCCGGATCCGGAGTGTAATTCCGGCAAGTGGAGTACATGCCGGATCCGGACAACGCAAGTGTGAAAGAGGCCTTAGAAATAATTCCAGTGACAGACAACTGTTGCGCATACGTAGGACTAGTGTTGAGCGAACCCGAACTGTAAAGTTTGGGTCCGTACCAAACTTTGCGAGTTCGGGTGCCCGGACCCGAACTTTTCAGGAAAAGTTTGGGTTCGAGCTCAGTGTTCGGGCATTTAATAAAGCTTGTTGAAAGGCTGCAGGGCAGCCAATCAACAAGCTTTTAAGCTGTGGGCACTTATAAGCCATCACAGCCATGCCTACTAATGGCATGGCTGTGATTGGCCCATGCATCATGTAACCCAGCCTCTATAAAAGCTGGATCACATGTAGCACTGCCCATTAGCTCTGAGTATTGCAGGGACAGGAAGCAGGCAGCTGAAGTGAGGGAAAGTGTTAGGAACCTCATCTGGCTATTTATACTATAGTGATTTTTTTGTGGGTGCAATACACCAGCTTTGCACCCCTGACACAGAAATATATTACATAAACTGGCTGTTAATTCTGTGGGTGACCTATAGGGATCTTTTGTGGGTACAATGCACCATCTTGGCACCCCTGACACTGAAATGTAATAGTTAATCTGGCTGTTAATTCTGTGGGTGACCTATAGCGATTTTGTGGGTGCAATGCACCATCTTTGTAACCCTGACACAAAAATATAATAGTCAATCCATCTGTTAGTTCGGTGGGTGACATATACCCATTGTTTGTGTGGGGTACACCTGCACTGCATATGTGACAGGAAATAAATCGAATTAATCCATCTGTTACATCGGTGGGTGACATATACCAATTGTTTGTGTGAGGTACACCTGCACTGCATACGTGACAGGGAAATAAATCTAGTTAATCCATCCGTTAGTTCGGTGGGTGACCTCAAAGAATGAGGAGAGCATCAAATAAGGGACGTGGCCCTGGTCGTGGTGCTGCTGGTGTTGGTGGAGCTCCTGTTGCAGGGAGAGGACGTGGACGTAGTCGATCTGTGGCAGCTACACGCCAAAATGAAACACCTTCCTCAGGTGCACATAGGCGACAGAACGTCCAGTTATTTTGTAGGCCCGAATACAGGTGTACGAATGGTGTGGCCAAAACAAGTAGAGGCGGTAGTAGATTGTGTGGCTGACAGTGCCTCCAGTTCCTTCACATTGTCTTCCACCCGGTCCCCTGCTGAAAGCGCAGAATTGGCACCTGCAGCCCATGGGCATCTGTCTTTCACCTCACCCCCTTGCAAATCAGGCAAGCAGTCTGAGCCCCGTCATGCAGCAGTCTCTTATGCTTTTTGATGACTCTGCTGGCAGGGTTTCCATTGGCCATCCACCTAGCCCTGCCCCAGAAGTGGAAGAATTGAGTGCACTGATGCCCAACCACTTACAGTCAGGTCCATAAATATTGGGACATCGACACAATTCTAACACCACCACAATGGATTTGAAATGAAACGAACAAGATGTGCTTTAACTGCAGACTGTCAGCTTTAATTTGAGGGTATTTACATCCAAATCAGGTGAACGGTGTAGGAATTACAACAGTTTGCATATGTGCCTCCCACTTGGTAAGGAACCAAAAGTAATGGGACAGAATAATAATCATAAATCAAACTTTCACTTTTTAATACTTGGTTGCAAATCCTTTGCAGTTATTAACAGCCTGAAGTCTGGAACGCATAGACATCACCAGACGCTAGGTTTCATCCCTGGTGATGCTCTGCCAGGCCTCTACTGCAACTGTCTTCAATTCCTGCTTGTTCTTGGGGCATTTTCCCTTCAGTTTTGTCTTCAGCAAGTGAAAAGCATGCTCAATCGGATTCAGGTCAGGTGATTGACTTGGCCATTGCATAACATTCCACTTCTTTCCCTTAAAAAATTCTTTGGTTGCTTTTGCAGTATGCTTTGGGTCATTGTCCATCTGCACTGTGAAGCACCGTCCAATGAGTTCTGAAGCATTTGGCTGAATATGAGCAGATAATATTGCCCGAAAAACACTTCAGAATTCATCCTGCTGCTTTTGTCAGCAGTCACATCATCAATAAATTAAAGAGAACCAGTTCTATTGGCAGCCATACATGCCCACGCCATGACACTACCACCACCATGCTTCACTGATGAGGTGGTATGCTTAGGATCATGAGCAGTTCCTTTCCTTCTCCATACTCTTTTCTTCCCATCACTCTGGTTCAAGTTGATCTTGGTCACATCTGTCCATAGGATGTTGTTCTAGAACTGTGAAGGCTTTTTTAGATGTCGTTTGGAAAACTCTAATCTGGCCTTCCTGTTTTTGAGGCTCACCAATGGTTTACATCTTGTGGTGAACCCTCTGTATTCACTCTTCTCTTGATTGTTGACTTTGACACACATACACCTACCTCCTGGAGAGTGTTCTTGATCTGGCCAGCTGTTGTGAAGGGCGTTTTCTTCACCAGGGAAAGAATTCTTCGGTCATCTACCACAGTTGTTTTCCGTGGTCTTTTGGTGTTGCTGAACTCACCAATGCATTCCTTCTTTTTAAGACTGTTCCAAACTGTTGTTTTGGCCACGCCTAATGCAAATAGCACACTTGAAATGAACTCTGGACCTTTTATCTGTTCATTGTAATTGGGATAATAAGGGAATAACACACACCTGGCCATGAAACAGCTGAGAAGCCAATTGTCCCATTACTTTTGGTTCCTTAACAAGTAGGAGGGACATATGCAAACTGTTGTAATTCCTACACCGTTCACCCGATTTGGATGTAAATACCCTCAAATTAAAGCTGACAGTCTGCAGTTAAAGCACATCTTGTTCGTTTCATTTTAAATCTATTGTGGTGATGTATAGAGACAAAAATGTTAGAATTTTGTCGGTGTCCCAATATTTATGGACCTGACTGTATGTTTCAGGATGTGGACATGGGATGACCACCGCAGCACGTCTCTGATGTTGACAAAACACAGGTGTCAACTGCTGCGTGCAGACTGGCAAGGAGGGCAGGGGTGAGGAGTGGGTGGAAGATGATGTGGAGGATGATGAGGTCCTAGATCCCACATGGAATCAAAGTCATGCGAGTGACGTGTGCAGTTCGGAGGAAGAGGTGTTGGTCACACAGCGCCAGCCGCACAGCAAAAGAGGGAGCAGGGTGCAAAAGCAGAGTGGCCATCCCCTAACCAGTACACATGCTACTGCCCACCACACCCAGGGACTGAGCACACCAAAGCCAGCTCCAAGGAGTTCCCTGGCGTGGCAGTTCTTCAGACAATGTGCTGATGACAAGACGCTAGTGGTTTGCACGCTGTGCAATCAGAGCATGAAGGGAGGCATAAATGTTCTAAACCTGAGCACCACCTGCATGACCAGGCATTTAAATGCAAAGCACGAGCTGCAGTGGAGTACACACCTCAAAAACCATGAAAGATCTCAGGCTCCTCCTGCTTCCTCTTCTGCTGCAGTCTCGGACTCTTAATCCCCCTCTGGAGTGACAGTGGCACCTGCCACCCCGCAAACAGAGGATGTGGCAGCAACACCAACACCTCCCCCACTGTCCCATGGAAGCGTTCACTGGAGAGAAAGAGGAAGTACCCCCCTACCCACCTGCAATCCCTGGCCCTGAATGCCAGCATTTCAAAATTCCTGGCCTTCGAAATGCTTTCATTCAGTCTGGTGGAGATGGAGTCTTTTAAAAACCTTATGGTGGTGGCTGTCCTACAGTATGTGGTTCCCAGTCACCACTATTTCTCCAGGCGAGCCATCCCTGCCCTGCACAACCAAGTGGCAGACAAGTGTGCACTGTGCAACGCCATCTGTGGCAAAGGTCCACATAACCACCGATACGTGGACCAGTAAGCACGGCCAGGGACGTTATATCTCCCTAACTGCACACTGGTAAATGCAGTGACGGCTGGGCCTGAGGCAGATAGCAGTTTGGCTCATGTCCTTCCGCCACCGAGGATTGCATGACGTTTCTCGTTGCCTCCTCCTCCTACTCCACTTCCTCTCCTACCGCCTCCTCATCCGGTCAGCGTAACACCTGCACCACCAACTTCAGCACAGCCAGGGGGAAACGACAGCAGGCTGTTTTGAAACTCATCTGTTTGGGGGAAAAACAACACACCGCGCAGGAGCTGTGAACGGGCATGGAACAACAGACCGATGAGTGGTTGGTGCCACTGAGCCTCAAGCCTGGCCTGGTGGTGTGCGATAATGGCAAAATCTCGTAGCAGCTCTGGGCCTAGCCAGTTTGATGCATATCCCTTGCCTGGCGCATGTGCTGAATTTTGTGGTGCAGAGGTTCCTGAAAAATTACCCCGATATGTCATAGCTGCTGCAGAAAGTGCGGGCCGTATCTGCGCGCTTTCGGCGTTCTCACCCTGCTGCCGCTCGCCTGTCTGCACTGCAGTGTAACTTCGGCCTTCCCACTCACCGCCTTATATGCGACGTACCCACAAGGTGGAACTCCACCTTGCATATGCTGGAGAGACTGTGCGAGCAGCAGCAGGCGATAGTGGAGTTTCAGCTGCAGAACGCATGGAAGAGTCGCTCTGCGGAGTAGTACCACTTCACCACCAACAAGTGGGCCTCCATGCGGGATGTGTGTGCCCTGTTTCGCTGTTTTGAGTACTCCACCAACATAGCCAGTGCTGATGACGCCATCCTTAGCGTTACTATCCCACTTTTATGTCTCCTTGCCCAAAACGCTTTGGGCAATGATGGAAGAGGATGTGGCACAGGAGGAAGAGGGGTAATTTCCACGGTTATCAGGCCAGTCATTCACAAGTGGCTCGGAGGGTGGGTTCCTGCACCAACAGAGCCATGTACACAACTGTCCAGCCAGGACACCGTTTTGGAGGATGAGGAGGATGAACTGTGTTGACAGCAGGATGGCACCCAAAGCAGCTCATGGGCATCACTGGAGCATGGCTGGGGGGATACAGAGGACACAGATGATACAACTCCCACAGAGGACAGCTTGTCGTTCCCTCTGGGCAGCTTGGCACACATGAGCGACTACATGTTGCAGTGCCTGCGCAACGACCGCCGAGTTGCCCACATTCTAACCAGTGCTGTTACTGGGTGGCCACCCTGCTGGATCCCCGCTACAAGGACAGCGTGCCGTCCTTAATTCCATCACTGGAATGTGATCGGAAGATGCGCGAGTACAAGCGCACACTGATAGACGTGCTGCTGATGATAATCCAAACGATATCTTGGTCATCAACAGGTATTGGCTTAAGTTTGGCAGGCAAACACATCTGCAACAATCTCAACTTTGCTATGCTAGCTTGGTTAAATAGGAACTTCTTCCTCTTCTGCTGGAAGTTAGCTTAGTGGTCTGTAGTCTGTCTCTTACTTTAATCCTAGGAACTTCTTCGTGGCATCAAGCTCATTTAGCTTGGGATTAAGGCAATGCAAGCTGTGTTCTACATTACTACAAGTGTAGACTCAATTATTCCTTCATCATCCAAGTTATTCATCCCTTTTGTACTTGTTTCGGACTACACCACGTCTGGAATCCAAGGATATCCAGGTAGGAGCACCGTGACACATGCATACAACATCCACAGACACATTGTAGGCCACTCTACACCACTCTGGCAATCCTACCCCGGGTACCAGCACTACCATCTACGAAGGGGACTCCATGTCCTTGTTGCTTAACCGCAACTGGCATCACGTTTTATTTTGTAGAAACCTCCTAAGGGGCAAGGGATACCCCAGACGCTGGCAGTGGGCCGCTGCAATCAAGTGGCATCACGAACAGGATTATGACAGTGCCATACTGTGTGCCGCATACCATTGTACTAAAGAACAGGAGTCAAACAAAAAAATTGTGTGCCTACCAACTTTATTAGCCTATTGGATTTACAAATTTGCAGTTGAAAATTACTTAAATGCGTTTACTGCGAAGCGACCGGAGCAAAATGCTGTGCGCCGGCGTCCAAAAGTTCTACATGCTATAGCGCAGCATCTGCTTCATGCCCAGAGGCGCGAAACTGAAGAAACGCCCCTTCTGGAAGTGCAAAAACCTAGCCCTGCCTACTGAGAGCAAGACTATTGTGTGATGAAGAAGAAAAGAAGCACCTCCCAGGAGGAACCGCCTTCATTTCCCGTCTTAGCCCGCGCAACAGATCGCAAGATGGCGACTGAGGCACACCAGGAGGAGACTACCCTAAAGTCTACAGGGGAAGAGATGCCTAGTCGGAGTAACCTTGCCGACCTGAAAGAGGCTCTAGAAGAGAGTCGCCTCCCGCAGCTTGTCCAGGGATCGGGGAAGGAGGTACCTGTAAGCCCCACGCTGGCTGGTGCGGTGGGGGCAGCCGGAGATCCTACTCCACCGCCCAGAAGAAGCGAGCCACCCAAGAAGAGTGAGAAGGCCAACTCTTTCAATCCCATAGTACCCTGGAGGGCGACAGCTCACGACACCGATGCATGGGAGTACCGAAAGGCCGTCGATGATTGGGTCCTCCGCCTGATTGACCGCCTGTTGCCTCTCGACCCGATACTGGAGCGCAGAAGAGGAACCGTATTAGAGTTCGACATCGGAAAAGGTACAGGGTACATCCAAGATGACAGATTGGGGAACGGAGCTATTTGTCAGTCGACGATCAGTCAAGAGGCCGTATCTGCCCCAGGCCAGGCACAATCTTTGCAAAGGAAAGCAGGTGCAATACACCCCTATGCGGTCCCTGAAAGATTTGCCGCAGGGGTGAGTCTACTCCCTAAATCAACGGCATCAGAGCCTGAGCAGAAGCACTGGCAGGAAGCCCAGCTACCCAGGATTGGTTTAGCTGTCTACAGGAAGAGGAGAGCGAGGTCCGACGATACCCAGAGAGATCCGCACCTGAGCCAGAACCCCTCATACCGGGACTGCCTACACCCCCAATCATGGGTCGACAGATGGGACACATGGAACAGACAGCCTTGGCCTACAGTCCAACTATTTTATCCTACCAGTTACCTGGGAAAATCCCAGCAGCAGTTAGGTAGAAGGGAGTACCTTGAATTGTCGATCCGACCGACCCAAGTGGAAGTTTATCTACCAGCACCCCTTCAGCCAGAGGTTTTGGACCCCTTTGAAGTCGCAGGAGCAGCTGCCCCAATCAAGCAGAAAATGGCTGCGCAGATGAAAAGTGTGACCACCCGGTCAGTTCTGACTTCCTCTACAGAAGAGCAGTGGTGCTCCACTACTCAAGCAGATTAGACTATGAGAGGCAGGACTGTCCTCTAATATCCTTCTCAAGCTAAAGTAGCGAGGAAGACTTCCAGTCCCTCCGATAAGGAGCTGGACCATGTCACAGCCACTATCTCTGGCTGTGACCTTCCGTTCTTGCTCGTTCGGCGCTCCTCGCTGAAGTTCTGTTTCTGTGTGTCATTTGTGGTTCTTTATGGGTTAACTCCCCTGTGTGCCTATTAGGAGTTAATCCTCTGTCTGCTCCATGGGTGTGGTCTCTTTGCTGCACCCATGGAACCTGTATTTAAGGCTGAGGTTTCCTCAGTTCTGGGTCAGCTCTCCTGGTGTGTGTTGTCTTGTCTTGTCCTGCTCCTGGTTTGTACTCTCTCTCCCATGCTGCTGACCCATGGGATCCGTGTCTGTCTGCCTGTGCTCTGTGGGTTTCCCTACTTGTTCATTTACGTCGTCTGTCTGTTATCTGTTCTGCCTGTTATGTTTTAGTTACTTTGTGTTTATTCTGATGTCTGTGTTCAGCAAGCCTTTGCAGCAGAGTGGCATGACAAGGCCATGCAGTTTACTACTGGTGGAGCAAGTCCTTCTCTGCTCATTGCCACTCCTGCTCCCTTGCGTGAACTCCTGCTTGTATTATTAGTTGCCCTGTTTTGTATTCATATGTCTGTGTTCAGCAAGCCTTTGCAGCAGAGTGGCATGACAAGGCCATGCAGTTTACTACTGGTGGAGCAAGTCCTTCTCTGCTTATTGCCACTCCTGCTCCCTTGCGTGAACTCCTGCTTGTATCATTAGTAGTTCTGTTTTGTATTTGCCTGTATGTTATGTATGCCTATGTGCCGTCGGTACCTTCTGGTACCTGTTTTCCATTCGCTCCTGCTGTGACTGTCTAGTTCACGCTCCAGAGTGGACCCTGGCAACTTCCTGCGGCTAAGTCTAACCCTACCATCTAGGGCTCTAGTGAAAACCAGGAGTTGCTTAGTTACGCCCCTCTGGAGTATTACTAGACAGTGGCGCAGTGGGGGTTTTCTCCCACTGTGCTGACGGTACATAGAGCCCATGTTTTATCTGTGCTGCCTTCCATGTTTTTGTTTGTGCAATAAACTCTTATGTGTCTGTACCTGATTTCCGTTTATTGCATGACGACGCGGTGGTCTCTCCTGGGACCTCCAACTCGTGACAGACCATCTCATCTTCAAAGAAACATTGACTTTGGGAGCCACAGCGTGGCCTACTCCTGGAGGGTGAAGGCCTGTTGGCATATTGTGTTTTTAATAAGTTTTTATGTTTACAGGTTGCCCTCCGTTCTGCGCTCACCCGGATAGCCACGATTTGTTAGGATTCCCCCCATTGTCTTCATTTATCTCCAAGTTGCGCAAGGAGCCATTTCCTTTCTTTTTTCCCCCTTTCCAGGTTATTTGGGAGCCTCTGCTAACGGTTCTCATGGCCCGTGCTGCTACATTTATACCCTTGTGAATTACAAATAACTTTCTTACCCATGTGGATTATAAATGACTTTGTGCCTTATGTGGATTACAAATGACTATTACCTCATTTGGATTACAAAAAGTGACATTACTATTCCCATGGATTACAAAAACTTTTATTGCACTTAAAGTTACAGTGTGGTGCACTTTACCTCAAGTATTGAAAAATGGACACTAAAGTGACTATTTTTGCACTATGTTATTGCAATAAAAATGCCTTTATTAAAGTCTGCACTAACTTTTTGAATTTTCAGCAAAGTTTAAGTATTATGCCCATTGTGTATTTCTCTTGCGGGTTCAACAATGCGATATATATTATATGCATTGTTGTATGTATTATATTTGCACTTATTTTAGATCACCAGATAGTTAGCACTTTATTGCTTAGTTATTATGGACTGCCCCTAAGGACAGCTGGTACATTCCAAGCAGCTCTAACATCGCCTTGCTCATAATGGATTGCCTCTGAGTACAAGTAAAACTAATGGTTCTAAACCAAGTGGTTGTGTTCCAAACAAATCTAACACCATTAAGGGTGACCAGCTGCTATTATGTATGTCTGGAGTTGCAGGAGAAAATGTTCCTCCTCCTGAATTCTGGGAGTATTTTAAGTAGGACTAATCCTCCATGTCCTAAGGCCTAGTGCATCGGCTTAGGAAAAATGTATGTCGCTACCAGGGAATACAGGATGAAGCCATCCTTCTATTTGCGGGTGTTTCATTGCATAGTGGTGGGACTACAGAGTAAAGACACCCCCGCACTTTCTTTGGTACTAGAGCTCAGTATACCCAAAGTAAAGTCAGTAGTGAGCGCTTTGTGCACAAAATTTGGTTCTCTGGTTATACTCTTCTCGGACACCCTTCTCTTATGGGCAGAGATACCTTTTGGTAGACATAGCAGTTACTATGTCTCTCATACAGGGATTGATGGTGCTAAAGAGATGTTGTACAACCAGCCACTTTGAAAAATAGCTTGTCATTATAGCCCTACAGGTGTTTTTTCATGTTGTGAAAAACTGGAATTTGCAACATACTTGTGCTGTCTGAGCGTGAGCTGCAGGGAAAAAGTCACCCTCCCTCCCCAACAGAAGTTGAATTTTACCTTCATTTTTTCAATCCCTGTAGGCTGTGGAGTGGAAATGGGCATGGCCTAACCAGTCAGGGCGTGGCTTGGTGGGACCCGGGGGCAGGGTTTTTAAGTCTGTTATTTGAGGGTGGCCTGAATGGCCACCCTACCTGCCCCCTGATCTGTGACCTCCACAGCACTCCGCTCCCTTAACAGTGTCATCCATAGCACCCTGCCCCTTTAACCCCTTCCCAACACATAACGGAATAGTACGTCATGGCGGCAAGTGACTTCCCGCATTTGGACATACTATTACGTCATGGTGACCGGGCGGGCATCTGAGCGGTGCGCGCCCGATCACTGCAGGGGCCAGGTAGTCCCTGATAGCCAGGCCCCTGCTGTATCAGCTGGCATCGCTGTAAAAGCCAATGCCGGCAGTTTAACCCCCTCTATGCCGCGGTCAGCGCTGACTGCAGTATAGAAGGGGTTTGCAGCGGGTGAGGGAGCCCATAAGGTCCCCGCGCTGCTGTGGCGGGGACCCGATGGGTGACAAGGCAGCCCGATGCCTTCTACAGGGGCCGAGGAGATCCAGCCCCAGGCTGGGTCTCCTAGGCAACCTGTTAGTGTATTACTCGCTGTAATACACTAACAGGCAATGCATTATAATACAGATGTATTGTAATGCATTGCAGAGGGCGTCAGACTCCCAAAATTTTAAGTCAGAAAGATGAAATAAAGTTTAAAAAAAAAATTCAAGTAAAAAAGAAAAAAAACGCCCCTTTCCCCAGATTTTATAATCCAAAATAGAAAAAACACACATATTAGGTATCGCCATGCCCGAAACGACCGGCTCTATAAATATATCACATGATCCACCCCGTCCGATAAACACCGTAAAAAGTAAAAAACTGTGTCAAAAAAGCTATTTTTGTCACCTTACATCACAAAAAGTGCAACACCAAGCGATCAAAAAGGCGTATGCCTCCAAAACCATCAACTCATTCTGCAAAAAATGAGCCCCTACATAAGACAATAACAAAAATAAAAAAAACTTTAGCTCTCAAAATATGGAGACACTAAAATATAATTTATTTGTTTTAAAAATGTTATTATTGTATTAAAGTGAAATAAAAATTAAAAGTAGACATATTAGGTATCGCCGCGTCCGTAACAACCTTATCATGTGAACACGGTAAAAATAAAAAATAACCGCCAAAAAAGCCACCTTTTGTCACCTAACATCACATAAAGTGCAACACCAAGCGATCAAAAAGGCATATGCCCCCCAAAATAGTAACAATCAAACCGTCATCTCATCCCGCAAAAAATAAAATCCTACCTAAGACAATCGGTCAAAAAATAAAAAAGCTATGGCTCTCAGACTATGGAGACACTAAAACATCACTTTTTTTAGGTTTCAAAAATGCTATTATTGTGTAAAACTTAAATAAATAAGAAAAATTATACATATTAGGTACTGCCGCATCCTTAACGACCTATTCTATAAATATATCACATGACCTAACCCCTCAGATGAACACTGTTTTTTGTCACCTTGCCCCATAAAGTGTAATATTGAATGATCAAAAAAATCATATGTACCCAAAAATGGTACCAATAAAAACGTCAACTCTTCCTGCAAAAAACGAGCCACTGCAAAAGACGATCGGCAGAAAAATAAAAAAAATATGTTCAGAAAATGGAGACACAAAAACATAATTTTAAAAAAAAATTATGTAAAACTGAAACAAAGAAATAAACAAAGTAGACATACTTGATATCATTGCGTCCATAACAACCTGCTCTATAAAAATAGTACATGATCTAACCTGTCAGATGAACGTTGTAAAAATCAAAAAATAAAAATGGTGCCAAAACAGCCATTTTTTGGTTACCTTTCCTCACAAAAAATGTAATATAGAGCGACTAAAAATCATATGTACCCCAAAATAGTACCTATAAAACTGTCACCTTATCCCGTAGTTTCCAAAGTGGGGTCACTTTTGGGAGTTTCTACTGTAGGGTGCATCAGGGGGGCTTCAAATGAGACATGGTGTCTAAAAACCAGTTCAGCAAAATCTGCCTTCCAAAAACCATACGGCCCTCCTTTTCTTCTGCACCCTGCCGTGTGCTCTTACATCAGTTTACGGCCACATATGGGGTGTTTCTGTAAACCGCAGAATCAGGGTAATAAATATTGAGTTTTGTTTGGCTTTTAACCCTCAATGTGTTAAAGAAAAAATGGATTAAAATGGAAAATTTGCCAAAAAAGTGAAATTTAGAAATGTAATCTCCATTTTCCTTTAATTCTTGTGGAACACCTAAAAGGGTTAAAATTAGTTTTTAGTAACTTTAGGGGTGTAGTTTCTACAATGGGGTCATTTGTGGGGGTTTTCTACTATGTAAGCCCCCACAAAGTGACTTCAGAACTGTACTGGTCTTTAAAAAGTGGGTTTTTGACATTTTCTTACAAATTTTTAGAATTGCTTCTAAAATTCTAAGCTTTCTAACGTCCTAAAAAAATAAAATGACATTACCAAAATGATGCCAACATAAAGTAGAAATATGGGGAATGTTAAGTAATAAATATTTTATGAGATATCACTTTCTGATTTAAAAGCAGAGAAATTGAAATTTTGATTATTGAGAATTTTTCTAAATTTTTCGTATATTTGGGATTTTTTCATGACTAAAGGGGAAATATATTGACTCTAATTTATAACTGTCATGAAATACAATGTGTCACGACAAAACAGTTTCAGAATGGCTTGAATAAATAAAAGTGTTCCAAAGTTATTACCACATAAAGTGTACACGTCAGATTTTCAAAAAATGACCTGAGTAGGGTGAAAACTGGCCCGTGGTAGAAGGGGTTAAAGCTGACCTACAGCAGTGAAGAAAAATGGCTGGATTGTTATGAAAACCTGGTGTAAAACTGTGTGTATGTGGAGACTAAGCTTCTATTGGCTGATAAGGGTCATGTGACCAGGCTTCTATTGGCTAATGCATTTTCTTGGGAATATCTCAGGAACGGTACATGCTAGAGAACTTAGACCCGGCCTAAAACCTCCCCCGACACCTGATGTACAGTACAGACCAAAAGTTTGGACACACCTTCTCATTCAAAGAGTTTTCTTTATTTTCATGACTATGACGGCATCAAAACTATGAATTAATACATGTGGAATTATATACATAACAAATAAGTGTGAAACAACTGAAAATATATCATATTCTAGGTTCTTCAAAGTAGCCACCTTTTGCTTTGATTACTGCTTTGCACACTCTTGGCATTCTCTTGATGAGCTTTAAGAGGTAGTCCCCTGAAATGGTCTTCCAACAGTCTTGAAGGAGTTCCCAGAGATGCTTAGCACTTGTTGGCCCTTTTGCCTTCACTCTGCGGTCCAGCTAACCCCAAACCATCTCGATTGGGTTCAGGTCCGGTGACTGTGGAGGCCAGGTTATTTGGCGCAGCACCCCATCACTCTCCTTCATGGTCAAATAGCCCTTACTTTCAAAGTTTTCCCAATTTTTCGGCTGACTGACTGACCTTCATTTCTTAAAGTAATGATGGCCACTCGTTTTTCTTTACTTAGCTGCTTTTTTCTTGCCATAATACAAATTCTAACAGTCTATTCAGTAGGACTATCAGCTGTATATCCACCTGACTTCTCCTCAACGCCACTGATGGTCCCAACCCCATTTATAAGTCAAGAAATCCCACTTATTAAAACTGACAGGGCACACCTGTGAAGTGAAAACCATTTCAGGGGACTACCTCTTGAAGCTCATCAAGAGAATGCCAAGAGTGTGAAAAGCAGTAATCAAAGCAAAAGGTGGCTACTTTGAAGAACCTAGAATATGACATTTTCAGTTGTTTCACCCTTGTTTGTTATGTATATAATTCCACATGTGTTAATTCATAGTTTTGATGCCTTCAGTGTGAATCTACAATTTTCATAGTCATGAAAATAAAGAAAACTCTTTGAATGAGAAGGTGTGTCCAAACTTTTGGTCTGTACTGTACCTGTGTGCCAAATTTTGTGATTGTAAATGCGACGGTGCGGATCCTTTAGCGGACATACACACACATACACTCAGCTTTATATACAGTCCTGATCAAAAGTTTAAGACCACTTGAAAAATGGCAAAAAAATCATACAAACCGGATTCCAAAAAAGTTGGGACACTATACAAATCGTGAATAAAAACTGAATGCAATGATGTGGAGGTGCCAACTTCTAATATTTTATTCAGAATAGAACATAAATCACGGAACAAAAGTTTAAACTGAGAAAATGTACAATTTTAAGGGAAAAATATGTTGAATCAGAATTTAATGGTGTCAACAAATCCCCAAAAAGTTGGGACAAGGCCATTTTCACCACTGTGTGGCATCTCCCCTTCTTCTTACAACACTCAACAGACGTCTGGGGACCGAGGAGACCAGTTTCTCAAGTTTAGAAATAGGAATGCTCTCCCATTCTTGTCTAATACAGGCCTCTAACTGTTCAATCGTCTTGAGCCTTCTTTGTTGCACCTTCCTCTTTATGATGCGCCAAATGTTCTCTATAGGTGAAAGATCTGGACTGCAGACTGGCCATTTCAGTACCCGGATCCTTCTCCTACGCAGCCATGATGTTGTGATTGATGCAGAATGTGGTTTGGCATTATCTTGTTGAAAAATGCAGGGTCTTCCCTGAAAGAGATGACGTCTGGATGGGAGCATATGTTGTTCTAAAACCTGAATATATTTTTCTGCATTGATGGTGCCTTTCCAGACATGCAAGCTGCCCATGCCACACGCACTCATGCAACCCCATACCATCAGAGATGCAGGCTTCTGAACTGAGCGTTGATAACAACTTGGGTTGTCCTTGTCCTCTTTGGTCCGGATGACACGGCGTCCCAGATTTCCAAAAAGAACTTTGAATCGTGACTCGTCTGACCACAGAACAGTCTTCCATTTTGCCACACTCCATTTTAAATGATCCCTGGCCCAGTGAAAACGCCTGAGCTTGTGGATCTTGCTTAGAAATGGCTTCTTCTTTGCACTGTAGAGTTTCAGCTGGCAACGGCGGATGGCACAGTGGATTGTGTTCACTGACAATGGTTTCTGGAAGTATTCCTGAGCCCATTCTGTGATTTCCTTTACAGTAGCATTCCTGTTTGTGGTGCAGTGTCGTTTAAGGGCCCGGAGATCACGGCCATCCAGTATGGTTTTACGGCCTTGACCCTTACGCACAGAGATTGTTCCAGATTCTCTGAATCTTCGGATGATGTTATGCACAGTTGATGATAATAGATGCAAAGTTTTTTGCAATTTTTCGCTGGGTAACACCTTTCTGACATTGCTCCACTATCTTTCTGCACAACATTGTGGGAATTGGTGATCCTCTACCATCTTGGCTTCTGAGAGACACTGCCACTCTGAGAAGCTCTTTTTATACCCAATCATGTTGCCAATTGACCTAATTAGTGTTAATTGGTCTTCCAACTCTTCGTTATGCTCAAATTTACTTTTTCCAGCCTCTTATTGCTACTTGTCCCAACTTTTTTGGGATTTGTTGACACCGTGAAATTTTGAATCAACGTATTTTTCCTTTAAAATGATACATTAAGGCTACATTCACACGTCAGTATTTTTCTATAATCCGATTTTCTGTCCGTTTTTTGCGGATCCGTTGTTCCTGAAAATGTTTCCGTATGTCATCCGTATGTCATCCGTTTTTTGCGGATCCGTAAAAAACGGAAACATGTATAAATTTCAATAAGCAAATAAAGTTGTTTGGATTTCTTGAAAAAATAAATAAATAAATAAATTAAAATGTAATTTCCAGGAACGGATTCCGTATAAAACGGATGACATACGGAATGACATCCGTATGTCTTCCGTTTTTTGCGGATCCATTGACTTTGTATTGTACCAGGATCCGATTTTTCAGGAAAAGAATAGGACATGTTTTATATTTAAACGGACATGCGGAACGGAACAACGGAAACGGACAGCACACATTGTGCTGTCCGTTTTTTTCCAGGACCCATTGAAAATGAATGGGTCCAGATCTGGTCCAGAAAAAAACGGAACAGATCAGGAAAGAAAAAACGGACGTGTGAATGGACCCTTACTCGGATTAAACGTTTGATCTGTCATCTACGTTCTATTACAAATAAAATATTGACATTTGCCATCTCCACATCATTGCATTCAGTTTTTATTCACAATTTGTTTAGTGTCCCAATTTTTGGGGAATCCGGTTTGTATTTAGCATGGCTAGATCTTAACAAGGTTCCAAGTAGAGCTTCAACATGCAACAAGAAGAAATGGGAGTGAGACAAAACATTTTTTGAGCATTCAATTTAATGAAAACAACGAATAAACTGAAACAGGCTGTTTTTTAGCTGATCAAAAGTTTAGGACCACACCTCCAAAAAAAAACTAAACCCCCCCAAAACAGAAATCCAACTTCCAAACATGAACTCAGTAATGAGTAGCTCCGCCGTTATTGTTGATCACTTCAAAAATTTGTTTCGGCATGCTTGATGGAAGCGTTTCCATGAGGTGAGTGGGAACATTTCTCCAAGTGGTGAAGACGGCCGCACGAAGGCCATCTACTGTCTGGAACTGTTGTCCATTTTTGTAAACTTCTCTTGCCATCCATCCCCAAAGGTTCTCAATTGGATTTAGATCAGGGGAACACGCAGGATGGGCCAAAATAGTGATGTTATTCTCCTGGAAGAAGTCCCTTGTCCTGCGGGCATTGTGTACTGTAGCATTGTCCTGTTGAAAAACCCAGTCGTTACCACACAGATGAGGGCCCTCAGTCATGAGGAATGCTCTCTGCAACATCTGGACATAGCCAGCGGCTGTTTGACGCCCCTGCACTTCCTGAAGCTCCATTGTTCAACTGAAGGAAAAAGCACCCCAGACCATTATGGCGCACCCTCCACTGTGGCACGTAGAAAACATCTCAGGTGGGATCTGCTTGTCATGCCAGTAACGTTGGAAAGCATCAGGACCATCAAGGTTAAATTTTTTCTCATCAGAGAATAACATTTTCTTCCACCTTTAAATGTCCCATGTTTGGTGCTCGCTTGCAAAGTCCAAACGAGCAGTTCTGTGGCGTTCAAGGAGACGAGGTCTTTGAAGACGTTTTTTGTTTTTGAAGCCCTTCAGTCTCAGATGCCGTCTGATGGTTATGGGGCTGCAGTCAGCACCAGTAAGGGCCTTAATTTGGGTCGAGGATCATCCAGTGTCTTGACGGACAGCCAATTGGATCCTCCGGCTCAGTGCTGGTGACATTTTTTTGGGTCTTCCACTTGACTTTTTTGTTCCATAACCCTCAGGATCACTTAAGAAATTCCAAATGACTGTCTTACTGCGTCCCACCACAGCAGCGATGGCGGGCTGTGAGAGACCCTGCTTATTCAGTTCAACAACCCGACCACGTTCAAAAAGGGAGAGTTTTTTTGCCTTTGCCATCATAACGTGTGACTACTTGACAGAAAATGACAATGAATCCACATCTTTGCACAGATTTGGCCTTTTAAAGGCATGTGTCCTAAACTTTTGATCAGCTGAAAAACAGCCTGTTTCAGTTTAATCTTTATTTTCAATTAATTGAATGCTCAAAAAATGTTTTGTCTCACTGTCATTTCTTCTTGTTGCATGTTGAAGCTCTACTTGGAACCTTGTTAAGATCCAACAATGTAAAATATGATTTTTTGCCATTTTTCAAGTGGTCTTAAACTTTTGATCAGGACTGTATTAGATTAGCATATTGAAAATCAGACATTTCTTTTGAATTGGTTCAACAGAATAATTTATAAAACAAACTAATGAAACTGGCCTGGACTAAAATGATGACACCCATAACATTATTTTGTTGCACAACCTTTTGAGGCAATCGCTGCAATCAAGTTATTTTTGTAAGGCCAGCTTCACATCATCGTTTAGCTTTCCATTCTTCTGATACATATTTTTCTGCCATCAAAAATAACTGATCTATAACGGAACTGACGGAAACTGATGCTCAAAATAAAGGATCTGTTTTTATCTAATTTTTCTGTTCTTTTCATGGATCAGAAGAACGGATAGCTAAACAGTGATGTCAACCTGGCCTAACTCTCAATGACTTCTTTTGCACCAGTCCACAGGTATTTTGGCCCAGTTCCCGTCAGCAAACTGCTCCAGCTGTCTCAGGTTTGAAGGCTTCCTTCTCCAGACTGCATGATTCAGCTCCTTCCACAGATGTTCAATAGGATTTAGATCAGGGCTTATAGAAGTCCACTTCAAAATAGTCCAATGCTTTCTTTGCTCTTAACCATTCTTGGATGTTTTTAGCTGCGTGTTTTGGGTCATTATCCTGTTAGAGGACCCATTACCTTCGGCTGATACAGGACAGCACATTTCTCTCTAGAATGCCTTCATAGTCTTGACATTTCATTGTACCCTGTGCCAGATGCAACAAAGCAGCCCCAAGACATAACCAAGCCTCCTCAATGTTTCACAGAAGGTACAATGGGGGAGTTTTATCAAATTGATGTAAAGGAAAACTGACTTTGTTGCCCATAGCAACCAGATTTCACCTTTCATTTTCCAAAGGAGCTCTGAAAAATTAAAGGTGGTATCTTATTGGTTGCTATTGGAATCCAGTTTCCATTACACTAGTTTGGATAAATCTACCCCAATGTCTTTTCTTTGTATGCTTCATTTTTGCATATGTGAACATAGAGCTGATGTGACTTGCTAAAGAGCTCCAGTTTTGTCTCATCTTTCCAAAGGACATTGTCCCAGAAGCTTTTTTGCAATTTGCTTTCAACAGTGGTTTCCTCCTCAGTCGTCTTTAATCAAAGAGGACCTTTCACCGATCCTGATATTGTGAACTGACTATACAGACATGGAGAGCGGCGCCCGGGGATCTCACTGCACTTACTATTATCCCCGGGCGCCGCTCCGTTCTCCCGCTATGCCCTCCGGTATCTTTGGTCACTAAGTTATGGTAGGCGGAGATTTCTGTCACTAAGGTATGGTAGGCGGAGTCTGCCCTTGTTCTGCTGTAGCGCTGGCCAATCGCAGCACAGAGCTCACAGCCTGGGAGGTTCTTTTCTCCCAGGCTGTGAGCTCTGCGCTGCGATTGGCCAGCGCTACAGCAGAACAAGGACAGACTCCGCCTACCATAACTTAGTGACCGAAAAATCTCCGCCTACCATAACTTAGTGACCAAAGATACCGGAGGGCATAGCGGGAGAACGGAGCGGCGCCCAGGGATAATAGTAAGTGCAGTGCGATCCCCGGGCGCCGCTCTCCATGTCTGTATACTTAGTTCACAATGTCAGGATCGGTGAAAGGTCCTCTTTAAGTCCTCTTTGGCTAAGGTCTTTTTCACACATTTTGGTCAATGATTTCCATTAGTGATTGTGAGCCAAAACCAGGAGTGGTGCCTCCACAGACATAAGGTATTAGGAAATATCAGCACCTGATTCACCAACTATATAAACACACACACATATATATATTGTAAATTCATTCTTTATTGTTTAAAAAATATATATATAAATACATAATTGTGGACAGATTACATTTAATGGCAGTGACTACAGGACAATACTGCGACAAAAAAGGTTCCCCCCTCCACACCACTCCTGCTGGCGACAGTACAATGTTTAAAAGATGTGTGTACAATATCTATAACACTATTGTACAGTCACTAATAACAGGTAAGTGCGGATTACAGATAGTCAGCTGTGCTAGTCAAAATCAATTAATTATCACCCTTTTATAATAACTTTGGGCGCCCCAAAGAGGAAGCAAAGGCAAAACGCGCGTCAGGGTTGGAGCCCTCCCCTCACTCCTGGTATTTACTCTGTGCTATGTAAGTGTTACACTCCTGTTGGACCATGGCTTTTGTGCCCCTTTTGCCATTTAAGTATTCATAGATGTTGAGATAAGGTTATGGATATGCAAGCATCCCCTTTGGCAGACATCTAACAGTAGGTAACCTTTATAGCAGTATATGACAAGAGTTGTTTTTTTTTCATGTTTTGTGCTTTAAACAGCACATACCTATATTGTATGTTCATTACACCCATTTGACATCTGTGATTGTACAATGCAAAGTCACTTTTTGTCTTAGAACACATAGGTCATGCAGTGTCACCATGTACCGAGCTGCCGTGTGGTAAGGGATATGGAAGTATGCCTAGGTAACTCTTAGTAATGGATTACAACTTCAGCTCTGTTATTATAAAAGGGTGATAATTAATTGATTTTGACTAGCACAGCTGACTATCTGTAATCCGCACTTACCTGTTATTAGTGACTGTACAATAGTGTTATAGATATTGTACACACATCTTTTAAACATTGTACTGTCGCCAGCAGGAGTGGTGAACCTTTTTTGTCGCAGTATTGTCCTGTAGTCCCTGCCATTAAATGTAATCTGTCCACAATTATGTATTTATATATATCATCTTTTAAACAATAAAGAATGAATTTATAATAGTGGGTGGAAAATGGTACAGTAATCCTCTTCAAGCAGTGTTTGTACTTTAAACTCAGGCAATCCCCTGTACAACTTACTATGAGGGCAGCAGGCAGGGCGGCAGCGTAACCTCGCGATGCTCACTCATTCACGCTCCTCCCATTTCATTCATGAAGGCAGAGCGGGAGCGTGAATGAGTGATCGCGAGGTTACGCTGCCGCCCTCATAGTAAGTTGTACAGAGGATTGCTTGAGTTTAAAGTACAAACACTGCTTGAAGAGGATTACTATACCATGACTTTACTTATGAAAACTGCTGTGTGCGGGGCCCGATGTATTACAGTACAGTGACTGCATCGGGCACCGCCGCCAGTGTTGCCAGCCTCCATCCCCTCCTACCATGAAAACTGCTCCATTACACTATGCTGTAAGTGGGTGGACAATGGTGTAATGGGGGTCACTATTCACACAGGACAATATACTGTGATACATATGTGTCACGGATGGTGTAACAGAAAACTAGAAGACACAAATGAAGATCCGACTGACTTGATCCAAAACTAAGGAACTAACGGGTAAACCCTGTAACAACGCTAGCTCTCTCCCTAACTGCTCAGTCTATGCAAAAATCTCAATGGTAGAAATTTGCATACCCTCGTTCCTCGACTGTATGACACCTGAACACCCTATAATGGTGAGGGGACACGACCACCGGCTCCCTACACTTAATACGGAGGGAGTCAGGGTCACCTCGGATCAAGCAAACAGGAAAACAAACATAAATGAACAGACTTATCTGTAGAAGCATCAGTTGTAGCATCCAGCATGCACACACTCCAGGAAGTTGTATAAACCGCAAAGTGATGCAGTATGGGAGGGGATTTAAAGGGATGCAATCAGTGCAACTAGATAACAGCTGAGAGAGGGAAACGAGATGACAAAACGAAAGCAAAACAAAAGAACCTCAAGCAGGAGGTTCTAAAGAACGTCTGTCAGAGCTTCACAGATGTCTGGCGGTGACAATATGATACTGTAACCAGTATAAGATGATCTTATGCTGGTCACAGTATATTGTCCCTATGCGAATAGTGACCATTACATAAGATGCTATGTGTGTCATTCAAACATCCCCCACACTAGTGTATGATCCACAGATCACCCCCATAAGAGTGTCATCCACAGATCCCCCCATAACAGTGTCCTTCACAGGTCCCACATAACAGTGTCCACCACAGACCCCCCCCTATAACAGTGCCATCCACAAATCCCCCTTAAAACTGCCATCCACAGACTCCTCATAACAGTGCCATCCACAGATCCCCCATATTAGGGCGTCATCCACAGATCCTCCATAACAGTGTCATCCACAGACAACCATTAGTTCAAAACCCACCAAAAGCACACCTTTTGGTTCAAATTATTTTTCTCTTATTTTCCTCCTCAAATATCTAGGTGCGTCTTATAAAGCGAAAAATACGGTAGTTGGTGAATCATTATATGCTGGCACACATATTAAACTACTGGTATTTTGTTAATATCGGTGTTTCTAAGATCTGCACCTGTCTTATGTTTAGACCCGAACCTGGTTTTGGCTCACATTCACTACTTACATACCGGAGGCTGTACCGGGCGAACGGAGCGGCGCCCGGGGATAACAGTAAGTGCAGGGGGATCCCTGGGCGCTGCTCTACACCTCTGTATAGTTAGTTTAGAGGCTTTCCTCTGGTGAAAGGTCCTCTTTAAGGGCTTGTGCACATGAATGTATTTTGTCATCCACATTCCATCCGCATTTTTGACGGGTCGGATGCGGACCCATTCACTTCAATCGGGCCACAAAAGAAGCAGACAGCACCCAGTGTGCTGTCCGCATCCGTTTATCCACAAAAATACAGAACCGGTCCTATTCCGCATTACGAGCAAGGATAGGGCTGTTCTATTATGGGCCAGACATTCTGTTCTACAAATTGCACAACGCAAAACAGGCTGCGGTCATGTGCATGGGCCCTAAGATATCCCAATGGTCAAATTATTTTCAATCTTTTCTAGAGATACCATCATTTTTGTCCAGGCCAGTTTCATTAGTTTGTTTTTTAAACTTATTCTGTTGAACCACAATTCAAAAGAAATGTCTGATTTTCATTACTTGATTTTCAGTAAATTTGTATTTATTATTACTTTTGTCAGTTTCAAGTTATTTCAGTGACCATTGTGTTTTTTTTCTTTCCATATGTGTAATAAGGCTTGTCCAAGGTGACAGATTTACTTAAAATTGTAATAAATCGATGAATTTGAAAATATCTATATGTATGTCATGGAAATGCAGAGAATCATGTGCGAGTCTAAGGGTACTTTCAAACAAGCGTTTTTCTTTTCCGATATTGTTCCTTTCTAAGGGCTCAATACCGGAAAAAAACTGATCAGTTTTATCCTAATGCATTCTGAATGGAGAGCAATCTGTTCAGGATGCATCAGTTCAGTCCCTCTTACGTTTTTTGGATGAAGAAAATACCGCAGCATGCTGCAGTTTTCTCTCCGGCCAAAAATCCTGAACACTTGCCGGAATGCCAGATCCAGCATTAATTTCCATTGAAATTTATTATTGCCGCATTGACGGATCCGTTCTTCTGGTCCACGCACGAGTAGACCTTTCTTGCATTTGTCAGACGGATCTGCATCCGTCTGACAAATGCCATCAGTTTGCGTCCAGGTTGCCGGAACTGCCTGCCGGAATCCTCTGATGCAAGTGTGACAGTACCCTAAATTAGAATAAAAGAAACATGTACCTGCTATATTCAGTGGTGCCATAAAAGGGTTGTCACCTACCTCCGCTATGGAAAGATGCATACTTACTTGCTGTCTGCAGCTCCGGTCCTGCACACTGACTCCTATGTGTCTAGCTTACAGGTCGCGGCTTCTTTACTTCCTTTTTGGCATGACCATCTGCTCCGCTGCAGCCAACAACTGGATTCAGTGGTGACGAGTCCACAAGAGACACATCACTGCTGAAGCCAGTCATTGGCTGTGGCTGAGCAGATGATCATGGCCTGTGCCAGGGACAAATTAAACACGCTGCAGACCGGAAGACAGACCCAGGAGAGCCGACATGCAGGACCACAGCGGCGGGGAATAGGCAAGTATGAATCTTCCCATAATGGAGGCAGGCTGCAGGCACCTGTAAAGTTACTTATTCCAGGACAAACCCTACAGGACAGGGGTATTTCGGTTACAAAAAGTTATCCCCTTTGCACAGGTTGTCAAGAGTTGGTATTCTGAAGATAGGTCATTATTATCTGTAGCCTGGACAACCCCTTTAAGACTACTTCAAAGTTGCTTCATTTGTAATTGAACATGCATTAGGACACCAATAAAAAATAATGACAGGTTACAAGGCACACTGTGGCTGCAGCAACAAGGAGGAGTGAAGCGAGAGATGAAGTACTGGAGGGATTTATGCTTTTATTTTATGATTATTTCTGCCAGGGAGAAGCCTTTTGTTTGCATAACTCTAACAGCCCTTTTAAAATCTCCTACCTAACATTGTTCCTCTGGTGTCACAAGACTGCTGAAGGTGTCCTGTGTTATCTGGCATCACCTTAGCAATGTACAGACATCATGTTATGGTCCTATCAGTGACTGACAGCCTTCCCCCTATGACTGTGTATACAGATAGCTGTCAATCACTGATAGGACCGTCTCCTTGAGTTCAAAGCCCAGAATGAACAGGAATTTAAATGTATAAATTACAAGTTACGGCTCATTCAGACGGCCGTATGCTATACGCAAAAATGCGGATCAGTTTTTTTGCGGATTAGATGCTGACCCATTCACTTCTATGGGGCCCTTTTCTATTCCACGGTTCTGCAAAACAAATGAAACATGTCCTATACTTGTCCGTGAAAATCAGGACATGGCCCCATTGAAGTCTACGGGTCCACTAAAATACTGAATACTAAAAGATGTGGAGAGCGCACAGTGTGCTGCCCGAATCCCTACGTCTGTCCTGCAGCCCTGCAAAAAAATAAATCAAACATGTTCTATTCTTGTCTGTTTAGCTGACAAGGATAGGACATTTCTGCACTTGGCCGGTACCTGTATTTTGCGGATCCGCAATTTGCAGACCGCAAAACACGGCAGTGTGCATGAGCCCTTAGGCCTCGTCCACATTTCCTTCAGTGTCACGTCCGTAAAAAAAAAAAAGCGTACACGTTTCATCTGTGAAGATGTCCGTGAAGGATCCATAGACTTCAATAGGTGTGCTTAGTCAACATCACGGATCAAAGTAGTGCATGGCTCAGGTGGCGAGTCTCCCTAGCGTCACCCGCGATGCTAGGGAGGCTTCGTCCCCGTCTGCCCCCTCCTGACACCGGATTTTTTCATCCGCGCACGGGGAGAAGCCGCGGCGGCCGTGCGGGGACCAGGAGCGGCGCAGAGATTCAGGTAAGTGGATGAGTGTGAGTGGCCTGGGCATATGGGGGGCATTTCCAGGCTCAGATAACCTTTAAAGTCTATTGAACCAATTGAACATGCAGAGAATAAACCTTTGCTGCATGTGCTACAGGACTGATGATATCACACGCTCATGCTGGGAGCACGGGTCTTGCGGTGAGGCGCGAGTGGTCTGCTGCAGGCATAATGATGTGTCCGCACTACCAGGCCTGGGGAATCTACACACTAGGGGCACACATATGTATACTGAAGGGCACATTATTCATACTGGGGGGCACTACGGGGGCCATAATACATACAGAGGGCACTGCAGGCGTTTGGGGGGGGGGGGGGGGAATCCAAGAAAATTCATCTATTTTTAATTAAATTGGATTAAAAGTGGACAGACGGCCGGAAAATGGTTAAAAATGGCCATGAAAAACTGACAGCGTGTCCGTTTTCCCCCTGCAGTGTGAACTTAGCTTTTGAGTCAATTTGTGCATCGAGTAACTTTTCCGCAGATAAATCCGCATCAAAATATTACACAGTTTCATTTTGGCACCGGCAGATCTCACGGCAAGGCGACAAATGTAACCCATGGAGAGGCTTTGCTGTAGATGGGAAAACCTGCCCCATGCCTTGAATCCAGTATTGATATCCTCCGCGCTGCCGCGTCCTAAATTAGGCACATCCTCCAGCGGTCCATGCGTTTAACTAGCTCTGAGCTAGCGTAGATTTCTGACATTTGTCGCTGCTGTTGGCCACACCCCCTTTTAGAAAAGTGGTGAGAACTGTGAAAAAGGGTTGGTGCGACAATTTATTTTTATTTTTTTAAGTCGCACCTGTAACTTTTTAGAGCGTTTTTTTCAGCCCTAAAGGGAAGGATAAATCTCCCCTTAGGAGTTTCTAAACCGCCATTCAGTGACAATATACCGCCCTGTGGAGCTTCAGGGCAGATTCCACTACTAAACTGGTCTATGTAGACAGAATCCGGGCACAACAGGCAGATAACGTGGCCAGGATGGGAAACCTAGAAATCATTCCACCGTCAGGACGAAAACCCTGCACTGAAGAGGTACAAAAGCCAACAGCAACCGTTCAGGCCACTGCCAGTCCAAGCTGCCTCATATGCCAGCTGTAACCCCTGCACTGTCCGCCATTCACACGATGCAGTGCGTTTCTGTCCCGACACTTAGGCCCGCCTCAGCTGATAGGAACACGCGCGCCTCACACGCCGCTCCGGAGGGTCAGCTGACTGTGACGTCACATCCCTCGGTCTTCCGCACTCTCAGCTGGTTGTTCGCCGGTGACGTCATCCCGTGCAGCGGCGGAAGATGGTGGACATACCTCTCCAGCCGGTGCAGAAAAGAGCGGCCTATTACACGGCAGACAAGAGTAAGAGGAGGTGAGGAGAGAGAGCGCCGCCCCTCATTCCTGTCATGTGTGTGGCTGTGCAATGCACTGTGTGAACACGGACATAGCCATGACATTTCATGCGTCAGTTTTCATGTGTGCGGCCCGGTGGTCCAGAGGCTGCTGATTGAATGTCAATGTGGGACATGGAGGCGGAGCTCCAGCTCAGAGCGTCCACTCAGAATGCAGCTTTCATTTTCCAAAGG
Source organism: Bufo bufo (assembly GCF_905171765.1). NCBI lineage: Eukaryota > Metazoa > Chordata > Amphibia > Anura > Bufonidae > Bufo > Bufo bufo. The sequence goes on from NC_053393.1 coordinate 433,448,951, forward strand.
CCAGTAGGGAAGAGAGCTGGAACCTGATTGAATGTTGTGGGCAGCCGCTTCCTTTTCCTCATGATCATTTCCACTGAGGGCACTACTTTCACACTAGCGTTATTCTTTTCCGGCACTGAGTTCCGTCCTAGGGGCTCAATACCGGAAAAGAACGGATCAGTTTTATGGAGAGCAATCCGTTCAGGATGTCTTCAGTTCAGTCACTGAACGGCGTTTTGGACGGAGGAAATAGCGCAGCATGCTGTGCGGTATTATCTCCGTCCAAAATTCCGGATCAGTTGCCGAATCCGGCATTAGTTTACATTGTAATGTAGAAAATACCGCAATGCCGGATCTGTCCTTCCGGTCTGCGCAGATCTTTAATAATGTGGGAAAAAAATTAGAAACTGATCCGTTTGTCCGTATGACAAGCGGAGAGACGGATCCGTTCTTGCAATGCATTTGTGAGACGCATCCGGATCCGTCTACAAATGCTGTCCGTTTGCATGCAGATTGCCGGATCCGGAACTGTTTGCCGGATCACTCTGCCGCAAGTGTGGAAGTAGCCTTAGGGCTCTTTCACACTTGCGTTATTGTCTTCCGGCATAGAGTTCCGTCGTCGGGGCTCTATGCCGGAAGAATCCTGATCAGGATTATCCTAATGCATTCTGAATGGAGAGAAATCCGTTCAGGATGCATCAGGATGTCTTCAGTTCCGGTACGGAACGTTTGTTGGCCGGAGAAAATACCGCAGCATGCTGCGCTTTTTGCTCCGGCCAAAAATCCGGAACACTTGCTGCAAGGCCGGATCCGGAATTAATGCCCATTGGAAGGCATTGATCCGGATCCAGCCTTAAGCTAAACGTCGTTTCGGCGCATTGCCGGAGCCGACGTTTAGCTTTTTCTGAATGGTTACCATGGCTGCCGGGACGCTAAAGTCCTGACAGCCATGGTAAAGTGTAGCGGGGAGCGGGGGAGCAGCATACTTACCGTCCGTGCGGCTCCCCGGGCGCTCCAGAGTGACGTCAGGGCGCCCCAAGCGCATGGATCACGTGATCGCATTGGACACGTCATCCATGCGCATGGGGCGCTCTGACGTCATTCTGGAGCGCCCCGGGAGCCGCACGGACTGTAAGTATACCGCTCCCCACTACTACTATGGCAGCCAGGACTTTAATAGCGTCCTGGGTGCCATAGTAACACTGAAAGCATTTGGAAGACGGTTCCGTCTTCAAATGCTTTCAGTACACTTGCGTTTTTCCGGATCCGGCAGGCACCTCGGCAACGGAAGTGCATGCCGGATCCAACAACGCAAGTGTGAAAGAGGCCTTAGGGGTACCACTGCCCCGCGTGTTGTCAGTGTTCATGGTAGCGGGCACGGTAGACCCTCAGTGGGGCACACTACTGACAATGACAGGTTTTAGGTGACGGAGGAGTCCTGGAGGATTTTACATTTAAGCATTTTCATTGCAGACCTCCATAGTAACTACAGCTCTGATACTTGGGGTTTCTTCAGAGGGAAGAAACGGTTCGCCCGATCGCCACATGGTGGAGCCATTCCTGGTTTTCAGCATTCAGATCTCGTGGTCACATTTGAGCATGGCATCTAAGGCTACTTTCACACGGGCGTTTTGGCTTTCCATTTGTGAGATCCGTTCAGGGATCTCACAAGCGGCCCAAAACGGATCAGTTTTGCCCTAATGCATTCTGAATGGAAAAGGATCCGCTCAGAATGCATCAGTTTTCCTCCGTTCCGTCTCCATTCCGCTCTGGAGGCGGACATCAAATGCCGTCTGCAGCGTTTTGCTGTCCGCTTGACGAAACTGAGCCAAACGGATCCGTCCTGGCACACAATGTAAGTCAATGGGGACGGATCCGTTTTCTCTGGCACAATAGAAAAGGGATCCGACTCCCACTGACTTTCAATAGAGTTCATGACGGATCCGTCTTGGCTATGTTACAGATAATACAAACGGATCCGTTTATGTCGGATGCATGCGCTTGTATTATTGTAACGGATGCGTTTTTCAGATCCATGACGGATCGGCCCAAAACGAGAGTGTAAAAGTAGCCTAAAAGGTTAAATGTCTCCTATCGGTGATATCGCCGGTCGCAGACATTAGCCCAACCCCGAGCCTCTGCTGTTTGAAACAGCAGAGACCCGGCGGCTATGGAGCCCACTGAACTCAGGAGCACAGCCGGTGCCATATTTAAATCCTCTTTTTCTGCCGTACGTGTACGTCGACACTGGTCGCGCCTAGGTTCTCTGAGTAGCGGTGATCCCATAGAAATGAATGGGATTGCCGCGCCTGTCGTAAAAAATCCAGTGTTGGATTCATTTCCATGGGATCACCGCTACTCAGTGAACCTCCCCGCGATGGCTGTCGCTGTGTAGCCATACGTTTAAAGGGGTTCTCCGAGATTTTGATATTGATGGCCTATTCTCAGGGCACAATGTACCATGGCTTATACCCAGGATAGGTTATCAATATATGATCTAGGGTTGTTTCAATACCAATATTTTGATTCAGTTTCGATACCATAAAAAAAGTATTGCGATACTCGATACCTTTCGATACCATGCAAAAATAAAACACAAAAAAGCATTTTGTAAAACATTTATTGAATTAAACAGAAAAACCTGCCCCAGATATCAGATTGTCAGAGTCCGATATTGAATTGCACAATGTAACAATGCTAATGAGGAGCCTTCACCTCTCCTGCCCGACCCCTCTTCAGGCCCCTTTCACACGGGCGAGATTTCCGCGCGGGTGCAATGCGTGAGGTGAACGCATTGCACCCGCACTGAATCCGGACCCATTCATTTCTATGGGGCTGTGCACACGAGCGGTGATTTTCACGCATCACTTGTGCGTTGCGTGAAAATCGCAGCATGCTCTATATTCAGCGTTTTTCACGCAATGCAGGCCCCATAGAAGTGAATAGGGCTGCGTGAAAATCGCAAGCATCCGCAAGCAAGTGCGGATGCGGTGCGATTTTCATGCACGGTTGCTAGGAGACGATCGGGATGGGAATCCGATCATTATTATTTTCCCTTATAACTTGGTTATAAGGGAAAATAATAGCATTCTTAATACAGAATGCATAGTACAACAGCGCTGGAGGGGTTAAAAAAAATAAAAAAATAATTTAACTCACCTTAATCCACTTGATCGCGCAGCCGGCACCACTTCTGTCTTCTTCTTTGCTGTGCACAGGAATAGGACCTGTGGTGACGTCACTGCGGTCATCACATGGTCCGTCACATGATCCATCACCATGGTAAAAGATCATGTGATGTACCATGTGATGAGCGCAGTGACGTCATCAAAGGTCCTATTCCTCAAAGAAGAAGACAGAAGAGATGCCGGCTGCGCGAACAAGTGGATTAAGGTGAGTTAAATTTTATTTTTATTTTTTTTAACCCCTCCAGCCCTATTGTACTATGCATTCTGTATTCAGAATGCTATTATTTTCCCTTATAACCATGTTATAAGGGAAAATAATAAAATCTACACAACACCTAACCCAAACCCGAACTTCTGTGAAGACGTCCGGGTTCGGGTCTGGGTACCAAACATGCGCGATTTTTCTCACGCGAGTGCAAAACGCATTACAATGTTTTGCACTTGCACGGAAAAATCGCGCATTTTCCCGCAACGCATCCGGACCTTATCCGGGCCAAAAACATGATGCCCGTGTGAAAGAGGCCTCCTGCACATGAACGTGTGAGCCCCGTGGCTGTGCAGCGGCTCACAAATTGCGGGTCGCAATGCACGAACACCCACCGTGGGGCAACTGCAGCAGATCGCGGGCCCATTCACTTTAATGGGTCCGCGATCCGGCCGTTCTGCAAAAAAAAACATGTTCTATCTTTTTGCGGAACGGAAGTACGGGACGAAACCCCACGGAAGCACTCCGTAGTTCTTCCGTAGGGTTCTGTTCCACACCATTCCGCATTACCGGATTTGCGGACCCATTGAAGTGAATGGGTCCGCATCCGTGATGCGGAATGCCCACGGAACGGCGCCCGTGTATTGCGGATCCGCAAATGCAGTCCGCAATACGGCCACGGGGCGTTTGTGTGCGATACGCCTTAGGCAAATAATTCTGGAGCATTTATTCTATGTTTTACAAGCTCAACCCCAATATTAACCCCATGTTGCCCATTATGTGAGATGGTACACTACTTTGGGGGTCACTTACTTTTAATGTGAGGCACATGGGGTCCAGTCCAAATGTGCCCAGCCTGACATTAAAAATAAGTGACCCCTATTATGTTTAAAACATGGCAGTGGCAAGATTGGTGTTAATGAGTCACATTAACCCCAATCTTGCTGGCTGCCTGATACAAATGTTTATTTTGAGGAGGAGGATTCTGCCGCTGCTGTCGTTCTCTGAGCTCACTAACTCAGGTGGCGCAGCGGTAACTTTATCACCTCCCCCGTCCCTCCTCCTGCTTTTATAATAGCCAAACATTCATTGGCGCACCGTGAAAGTGGTGCGGGCAGCTTCAGAGCCCGCTCACTTCATTAGTCTCACAGCGGCCATGTTATAAGAGAGAGGGATTCCCTCCCTCTGTCCCTCCCTCCTTCTCCACTGTCTGCCGAGCGCTGCACACGCCATATTGTCATATAAGAGGAGCGCAGTATAGTACCGAAAAAACTAACATCCCGATACCGAATCTATACTGGCATAAAAGTATCGATTGGGTATCGAAAGTTCGATACCCGAAACAACCCTAATATGATCAGTGGTGAAATGACACCTGGCCCCCCGCCGATCAGCTATATGAAGAAGCCATAGCACTCTGAGCGTTTAGGCCTCTTCCTAGTCCAGTGACATCACATTCATTGGTTACATGGCCCAGGGGCAGCTCCGTCACATTGAAGTGAATGGGGCTGAGCTGCAATACCAAGCACAGCCACTGTACAATGGACGGCGCTGTGCTTGGTAAGCTGTGAGGAGGCCACAATTGTCCCCAGAGCTCAGGTGAGTTGTGGTGTGGCCCCCAGCGATCACACATTTATTGCCTATACCGTGCATAGATGACAAATATCCTTCATGGGATGACCCCCTTAAAGGGGTTCTCCAGGAATACAGAATTTTTAGCAAGTGCCCGCAGCCTGCCTCTGTAAACAGCAGACTCATACTTAGGCCTCATGCACGCGACCGTTTTTGTGGTCCGCATCTGAGCCGCATTTTTTGCGGCTCGGGTGCGGACCCATTCACTTCAATGGGGCCGCAAAAGATGCGGACAGCACTCCGTGTGCTGTCCGCATCCGTTGCACCGTTCCGTGGCCCCGCAAAAAAAATATAGCACGTGCTATTCTTGTCCGTTTTGCGGACAAGAATAATCCGTACCGTTTTAAAAATTGCGGAAGGCACACGGGCAGCTTCCGTTTTTTGCGGATCCGCGGTTTGCGGACCGCAAAACGACACAGTTGTGTGCATGAGGTCTTACTCCCGGTCTTCCCGTTATTCTTACGGAGCTGCATAGGTATGGTCACATGCCCTGCTGCAGCCAAAGACTGGCTTCAGTGGTGAATTGCTGCTTCTGGCTACGTCACTGCTGAAGCCAATGATTGCGGGAGATTTATCAAAACTGTTCTAAATGAAAACTGATTAAGTTGCCCATAGCAACCAGATTCCACCTTTTATTTTTGCAGAGCTGCTGTGACAAATGAAAGGTGGGAATCTGATTGCTATGGGCAACCTAAGCCATTTTCCCTTACACCAATTTTGATAAATCTCCCCATTGGCTGCAGCGGAGGAGTTGACCATGCCCATGCAGCGCTGGAGAAACAAGCCGGGGTCCGGAGCATGAATCTTGTGTTTATGGAGGCAGGCTGTGGGTACCTGTTAAATAATCTATATTTCTGGAGAACCCCTTTAAAGGGAATGTGTCAACAAATTTTCTTCTGCCACTTAAAACCAGATAACAACTTGCACCCTTTTTTCTGTTTTTATTTTATGATTGAATTTTTTAAAATTCTGTTTCCTGAACATGATTATGGGGGCGGCCATCTTGCCTGAGCTGTTCTTAACAGCATTTAGAAAGCATTAAGAAAATTGCTTTACGGCAACCCCATGGTCCATAGACACAATGGTCAGGAGGGGACCCCATTGACTTCTATGGGAGAGTATTCTAGGAATGCTGTCAGGATGACGACTACGGTCACACACAAACAGGGATAGTGCATCCCTAAACTTGCATGATCACCCTAGGCAGTGACCCCACAACTGGATGACAGTCCCTATGCTGCAATACGTGAAGGGCGGCACACAAACAGGGACAAACAAACGCTGAGAGAGTATGGAAAAAGGGTCAAAAGCCAATGGATACAGTAAAGTTACGCCAGAGGCCAATGAGGAAACCAAAACACGCCAAAGAGTCAGAACCAGGAGATATGATACCAAACGCCAGAAGCCGAAACAATGGTCACAAAAGCCAGGGAAGTCTTCTATAATGCAAGGAACCAGTACGGGGAACCAGAGGACAGAAGTTCACCAGCACCTGTACATTGCAGGTGCCAGTCTTTTAAACCAGAGGAAAGGAGTCCCTGCACGACGGGTGGAGCTGCCGCGCGCCCCGACGTTCGGGTGCCCCGGCGAACTTCCTCATTAGCCCAGGGCTCCGACGTCAGAGAGACCGTATGGAGGCAGTAGCAGCCAGGGCAACATGACACAAGCTCTGTGATTCTGTGTGGAGGCCATTGTACAAGGGAAGAATAGAAAGCTTTGACAACACAGTTGTGAATAGTGGATTATGTCTTATCTGTATACAGAGGTGATATCATTACAGGCAGGATTAGAATGACAGATAGGCAGATAATTGCAGTAAAGTGATCTGTCAGACCAAGAAGAGGCACTTACTATTGGGCTTAGTGGCAGTGCAAAAACTGCAGGATTTTATTATTATTTTTTTTTTAATATAGATATTGACATGGAAAAATAAAAATACCCTTTAAAATGTGCTTAACATAAAAAGGTGATTTAAAGGGAACCTGTCACCGGGATTTTGTGTATAGAGCTGAGGACATGGGTTGATAGATGGCCGCTAGCACATCTGCAATACCCAGTCCCCATAACTCTGTGTGCTTTTATTGTGTAAAAAAAACTATTTGATCCATATGCAAATTAACCTGAGATGAGTCCTGTAGGTGAGATTCATCTCAGGTTAATTTGCATATGTGTCTAATCGTTTTTTTTGACACAATAAAAGCACACAGAGCTATGGGGACTGGGTATTGCGGATGTGCTAGCGGCCATCTAGCAACCCGTGTCCTCAGCTCTACACACAAAATCCCGGTGACAGGTTCCCTTTAAGCAATAGGTCACTTTCTGATTAGGCAGATTTCCCTTTAAGTGTAAGAAAGCGTTATATGGCGGCTGTTACTTAGTAATTAGTGGGTCACGTAGTGGGTGACACTCTGGGGTCTCTGCATTGTTTTGGGGATGAAGCCAAGTAACAGCTTTTTTTATACCTAAGAAAGTTCTTATTGTCTGATCACAAAAGAAACAAAGACAATCTAGCGTCTAAAGCGGGGATCAGCATCCTCCGGCACTCCAGCTGTTCTGCAGCTTCCAGAATCCTCCTCTCGCTTCTATGGGAGGTATAATAACAGCTGCGTAAGTGTGCTTGCTGGGAGTTGTAGTGTCAAGGCAGCTGCAGTGCCAAATGTTGCTGATCCCTGTCTCAGAAAGGTGTCAGCCCCTCACCTGGAGGTAAAGCCGGCAAAGAGTAGCTGCCGACTAGCGGCCTGCAATGATTTTATCCCTCCTTTCCGTTGAATTCTTCTGGCACATAAGCGCAGGGAATTTGCCAGAATCGCGGCGAAGTCTTCTTGTATCATCCAGACAGACATAATTGTATCCAGATAGTAAGTTTCATGCTGTGAGTTTCGAAGCCGTCCTTCCCAACAGTTTGTTTAGTTTGGTAGTCGCACTTTCCTTTCAGAAAAGTTTCTTATATTATAGTTAATTGCCTGACGCCTTGATTGTCCGTAAGTGACAAACCAATTATGTGTGCAAGACACACATTATAAAGAAAATTAGACTTTGTCCTCATCTCAGCTATGAAAAATCCATTATTCATCATCTTATTGTTTTTAAATACTGCAGTAAAATTTTACTACACAAAAGGAAAATTGCTTTTGAAATAGAATAAATTGCGTCGCAGTTCAAAGGCTGCATTTGAAGTCGATGATACGAAACACGATGATGCTTTGCATGTATCATTTTTCACAAAAGAATGCAGCTGTAAATGTGAGTGTACGTCTCTCGGAGCATCCGCTAATTGTTTTCTGAGGTATGCGCTCTTTATACATTTGTTTCGCTCTCTCTTTTTTTGGAAGCGACGAGTACGTTTTATCTAAACTTTTTTTTTTTTTTTAATGAAAGCATCATATTGCTACCTAATGTTACCATTGTGTCTCGCTGTTGTATTAAAAGAAACTGGAAGAGCGACTGGAAATGAAGCAAGGTAGAAAACTCCAAAGAATTATACAAAACCGGGAAACTTTCAATGATTTAAAAAAAAATATTTTACCATCCAAAGGTTATTCCATCATGAAATAAAGATTAGTTTTTTAATTATGTAGAATAAGGCTGTATATGTTTAATTTTTTGGGGTAAATAAATTCCATTAATCCATTCACAATGTCATGCTCTTCCAGAGGTTTTTGTAAGAGTATTGGGCAGTTTCTCTGCCTACAAGATATTATCACAGAATGCTTGGTTTACTTTTGCAGTTCTCAAAACTGAATTTGACTCAGCAGAGATCACATGCCTCTTCTTCACAGCAAAAATGTTATAACACGAACAGAGTTGAGAAAACGACCTTAATCCTAACCTACAAACCTATGAATGCAGAATCAACCTAATCAAACTAATATGAAAAGTTGTTATTCTAAAAATCTTCATCTACTTGCATATTATAAGTTATACCAGCAAGAATTAGTCTTTATGTAGAAAACTGATTTAAATCAAGCCTTACTGACTAGTGATTTAAATTGTGATTTAAATCAAATCCACCCTGGTGAACTGTCACTTACCGCTTATTGCTACTAGTCAGATGTGTGGAGATTACATGTCTGCGTATGTGTAACATATAATCTTGCTTCTCACATCCCAGAGGATAGATGACAAAGTTAAAAAGTTTCTTCTGGCACCTTCATTTTGGAATCAGTTCATGTATTAGGGTGAGTGGTTCCGACCGTTGGCTCACCATGTCCAGAATACATCGGTAAATATGGATTGGAATATGTATATATGCAGATATAGGCCCTGGTCTATCAAGACCGGCATGTGCTAC